>NC_137828.1:14343180-14530680 GCF_963921795.1 Nannobrachium achirus
TGCAAGACACCAGTCATGTTGCCATACCTTCAGGCAGTGATGATTTTTTTCCCCCTGTAGCCAATGGCAGCTGCCATACCCAATTGACGCCACTGATTGATTGGTTGATTGAAGACTTTATTAGAAGTTTGCTCACTGGTACAAGGTCAACTAAAAGGATACACCAAAAAGCCTATGTCAAGTTTCAATAAAAAAAAAAACTCATGTGACAGAAAGACAGATCTACAAGCTATGTTTTTTTACTCAGTAACTGTGTTAAACAGCTCTATATTGTGACAGTATCATTGCTATAGAGTGTTTGTTCAGTAACAGTGTTAAACAGCTCTATATTGTGACAGTAATCATTGCTATAGAGGGTTTGTTCAGTAACAGTGTTAAATGGCTCTATATTGTGACAGTAATCATTGCTATAGAGTGTTCAGTAACCAGTGTTAAATAGCTCTATATTGTGACAGTAATCATTGCTATAGTGTTCAGTAACAGTGTTAAATAGCTCTATATTGTGACAGTAATCATTGCTATAGACTGTATAGAGTGTTTAGTAACAGTGTTAAATAGCTCTATATTGTGATAGTAATCATTGCTAAAGAGTGTTCAGTAACAGTGTTAAATAGATCTATATTGTGATAGTAATCATCGCTAGCCTATAGCGTGTTTTTCTTTTTGAGCGGTGGTCACACCGTCTCCTATACGTGGCCGTGTGTGTGGTATGTATGCGTCCGTTCCGTCCGGCCGTCCGTCCGTCCGGCCGTGTATGTAGCCTGGCGAGTATACCTTTTCTGACCACACATGTTAAGGGAGGGGCGCTGTTGTTCCACACACACACACACACACACACACACACACACACACACACACACACACACACACACACACACACACACACACACACACACCACGCACACACACACACACACACACACACACACACACAGGGGGGAGGGGGGGGGGGTTGGTGGGTAAACCACCCGCTCAGTTCACACAGGTGTGATTTTTTCCTTCTTCTCAGTAACAGGAGTCTCCCCATCTCTCTAGCAAACTGAAAATGCATTTTCAGGTGGGATACCAATTTTATCCAATCAGGATAGAGGATTCATACAGAATAAACAGTTGCAATTGGAAGTGATGACAAGACATGAGCAGACTGGAACACTGTGTAAAATGAGTCCTGATTGGATGATAAATAATGAAAGAAGAAAGAAGAGACAGAAAGAAAGAAAGAAAGAAGAAAAAAAAGAAAAGAAAGAAAGAAAGAAAAGAAAGAAGAAAGAAGAGAGAGAGAGACAGACAGACAGACAGACAGACAGACAGACAGACAGACAGACAGACAGACAGACAGACAGACAGACAGACAGACAGACAGACAGACAGACAGACCCTTATACTAAACAAACATTCTGTTTTAATAAAGTCTGGAACACTTTATGAGGATCTTTCATATTTTGATGCAAAAGGGAGGATTAATGTTAAATTCTGTAAGACACTGATGAGGGGTTTCCCCCAAACCAATGACGTTTCACAACTAATTGATTCTGTCTGGGGGGGAAAATTGTATGACACCCCCCTCTGCTGGTGACTCCCCTAGAACAACATCATGAACTGTTTTATAGTCACTGATTTACCTTTCAGTCAGTCAGTCAGTCAGTCAGTCAGTCAGTCAGTCAGTCAGTCAGTCAGTCAGTCAGTCAGTCAGCCAGCCTGCCTGCCTGTCTGTCTGTCTGTCTGTCTGTCTGTCTGTCTGTCTGTCTGTCTGTCTGTCTGTCTGTCTGGCTGTCTGTCTGTCTGTCTGTCTGTCTGTCTGTCTGTCTGTCTGTCTGTCACATTGCACTTAAACTAAACTGGCAGGATTTTAGTCGAATAAATCGACTGTAGATTTTGTCGACTTCAGCTCTTATGATATTCATTCAACTAAAAACTAAAACGTTTCAGATGATATCATTCAACTAAAAACTAAAAACGTTTCAGAATCAATGACTAAAATGGGACTAATTTTCAAAGTTTGCTGTCAAAGGTCACCTTCGACACAGATACATAAGTCCACACAGTAAGAAAATCATATTTGATGGGGACAGCCCAGAATATAGAATAATAAAACTCACAGAAACAATTACTGAACTCATAACTAGACACTGGAACAGAGGACCTGACATACACTTATGACTCAGCACTGAACAACACACACAGAAACACACAACACAGTCTTTAAAGTCTCAACAGCTCGTCACAAACCAGGCTCAGCTGGTCCTCACAGCCAGTGGCGTCAGTTCAGCAAAAGCTAAGGTATGGCAACATGACTGGTGTCTTGCACACGTGCAAGACACCAGTCATGTTGCCATACCCTAGCAACAGGCACGATACATTTATTTTAAGAAGTACATTTTTTTTCCTGGATATGGCAGCCTGGATCGGTTGTTCAAGTGCAGCTAAACTTGGCATGTTAGTAAACGTGCCACAATTAACAATAATGCATTGCACCTGTGCAGCTCACCTGCGGAACCTGGGAATATACCATTTTGTCAAGATGGGGAGAATACAAGTGTGGAGAATATAATTATAATACCTTGTTAAAGTGACCTTTTTGTAAAATGTTGCATTTGTAGTTATTTTACTGTAATTTAACAACACAATAAACAGGACAAATAGACAAAGAGACATTCATGGATTTATATTTAAAAGCAACTTTTATTTTCCCCCCTGGACCCAGGGAATGGCAGCTGCATAACCCTGCCATACCCAATTGACACCCCTGCTCTAAGCCTAGGTGACTGCACTCAGGGCCAGGGGCGTCACTAGGGGTAGGAAAGTGGGACTGAGATAATAGGGCCCAAGGTGGTGAAGGGGCCTTAATTATTTTATACTTTAGCTATTGAAAAATAGCAGATATACAAGCTCACAGCGCGGCACCGAGTGCCGCGCTGCGAGCTTGTAGATCTGCTATTTTTGAAAAGTCGTGAAAATGTGTGCAAATCTTTGAATATTATGTATTTTTTAAGCGAACATTTGTAACTCAAATTTTGCTTCTGGGGGGTCCCTGGAACTCAATATTTTGAGATGGGGTTCCGTGGCCAAATACATACCATTTTGGGGGTCCTTCACATGAAAAGGTTTGAGCTCCACTGACATCGAAACATAGGTTTTTCAAAAAACCCTCAGAAGGATTTGAAATATTCAAAGATTGTAATGATTTTTAAAAAATAGCAGATCTACAAGCTCGCAGCGCGGCACTCGGTGCCGCGCTGTGAGCTTGTATATCTGCTATTTTTCAAGAGTTAAAGCACAGGGGCCCCACAGTGAATCCTTGTACCCGGGGCCCAGAATTTGGTGCGACACCCCTGCTCAGGGCAATCAGACTCCTGGGGCCACCAGCAGAGCAAGTGAGGGGAAGAACGGCTTCTGCTCTGCACCAGAGCAGGGAGAGGAGAGGCTAGAAAGGGAGGGGAGGGAGGGGTCGGTTTGACAAGTAAGGGTGCCTGTGAGGTCAAAACAGCGGTTTGGTTGGCCTCAGGACGTTGTGTAAACACAATCCAATAAAAAAATACTAACTTTGAAGCTGAAGAAATAACCGCACTAGTATAAAGGCTATACACTCTGTTAGTTATGAGAGGGCCCGCGAAATCTAGCAACAGGGGCAGCCGAAATCTAGCAAAATGGGCAGCTATGAAAAAAATGGAATAAAGCAGGTATAAAGGGGTATGATAAAAGACAGATTTAACCCTATATGTGTTTTGGTCTGGATGACTCCTTTAATGCGGCCCACAGGTTAACACTGGAATACTGATATATTATTGATTTCAGCTGTTACAATTCAAAACATGACCTGCTTTAATTCCGTCAGTCTATATTAGTAGCTTAATGACTAGTATAGTAGTATTAAAATGTATTTTTTGCTGTTTTTGCTTATTTTGTATGAGATACTAGAATGACAAAGTAGGACGTAGTAATATGTGGCCCTATGGGGTGCCTGGACACTCAGTCATTTCAAATTTGTGTGAAAGTTTATTTTTCACTTCCAATTTGTAGATTATGGTCTATAGAACAATTTTGGTTCGAGTGTCAAGACAGTAGATTGAAGAAAAATATATTTTTTGCCCTATTTCCAAAATGAACAAAATCGGAATTGTGTTTTTTGAACAGTGTCTTAGTTTTCCCACAACTGCTGTGTAATATATTTTTTTATTGCTATATCAAGTCAATAGTGTGTGGGGAATCAATTGGAGTCAAATATTTGTTTTGAATATTATGATATTTCACGCAATGAGACAATAACATGGTTATTACACCAGTCGCATGAGCAGACTCAGCGCCGTTACCGAGTTATAGAATAGTAAATCTTCGTCCCCCCGACTTTCGACACCTCCGCGCGGTCCAAGAAGATACAACCAAGCGCTCCCTACCTCCTTGCCCAACCCTGGCCCCCACCGTTGTGCTTAGGTTGCTAGGGAAACGGCAGATCTACCCGGAAGCAGTCTAGGTTTCAATCACAACACGCGCGGTGCAGGAGTAAACACAGAAACATGATTACTTTATGGTGGACTGTGTGTTTTGCTTCATCATCATTTGCAACACATCACTTTAATACCAAGGGATTATTGCATGACATCATGGACAGTTCATTCGCTATCAAGGATAAAGTGAGGTTTTAACAAGGTAAGAAGATTGACTTTATAATGTGCTCTCTCTCTCTCTCTCTCTTTATCTCTCCCTTATTTGCAAAACTGTCTGGTCTGCCGCCGTGCAGACCCTAACCCTTTTCTGATGTGGGCTTTGCGCTGTTGTTTATTATTCTGCATGGCTGGGGGTTTTATATTTTTGAAACACACTGTTGGTGAAACAGAGCAGGGCATTGTAGTGTGTGTGTGTGTTGCCTGTCTGTCTGTGGCTCCTTGCTATACCATTGCGTGGGGGGAAATCACCGACCGAAACCGTAATAAAAGTCCCCCAAAACCGCTATAGAAATCACCCAAATCCGCCCAAAAAACGCAAATTTTTCAAATTTTTCGTTTTGAGCTTGTAGATCTGCTATTTTTGCTTCTATTGTTTTTGCTTTTAATGTATGCAATACTAGAATGACGTAGCAATATGCAATGTGGCCCTCTGGAGTGAAGGTGGAAATATAGTGGCCCTCACCATCATCAAAGTTGCCCATCCCTGCTCTATGATAATACTCACAACACGCCGGTGTAGCGGGCGCACAGAGGCACTCTCCCGTCTGGTGGTGGCAGGTGGCGCCGTTGAGGCACTGGCAGTGCAGCAGGCAGGCCTTGCCGTAGAAGGCGGGCTCGCACGGCTCCTCGCAGTGCCAGCCCTGCCAGCCGTCCGTGCACACGCACGCCCCCGTGATGGGGTTGCAGCGCGCCCCGTTCTGGCACTGGCAGCGGTTGCTGCAGTGAGGGCCCCAGAAGTCACTCTCACAGCCTGGAGGCAGAAACATAAACTGTACTCACATTATTACCCATTAAGACCTAAAAAAATACCTAACAATGTCTTCTAAATCCTAATGGTTTTATGGAGAAAAAAAAAAAGAAAAAATAACAGGCTATGTTTCTTCTGTGGTGCTCAAAGTTTTTTTTTAAGTCAAGGACCCCTAGAATTATATGTATTTGACCGTGGACCCCCATCTCAAAATATTAGTTCCAGGGAGCAAAGGCGACTGCCCATAAGTCCGAAGGTTCATTCACCCGATAATTCCTTTGCATCCAATGCAGTGATTCAATGTGGATCGGGTGGTTCATTAGTCCGAAGGTTCATTAGTCCGAATTTAGTTAGGGCTACTGAGGTTAGGGTTAGGGTTAGAGTTAGGCATAGTATTCTTAACAAATTCGGACTAATGAACCTTCGGACCAATGCCATGGCACCGAAGCAAAGATTTTAGTTACAAGATTTTATTCAAAGATTTGCACACGTTTTTTTTTTTTTTTGTTTTTTTTAAAATAGCAGGTCTACAAGCTCATAGCGTGGCACATAGTGCCGCACTATGAGCTTGTATATCTGCTACGTAGTTTTCAAATAATTGTTGTGAGTGAAAGTTTAATATTTGCCTCTGAGATGAAGTGGAGTAAAAGTAAAAGTATAGAAAATTGGAAATACTTCAGTAAAGTAAAAACCTCAAAATGACATGCAGTACTATAAGTTACTTTACACCAGGCAAAGGGAGGCATGGTGGTGTGTTAATTAGTGGCCAAGGCCACGAAGTGGCCAAATGGCCACTTATTGATATTGGACTTCAGCACTATCCCACAACCTTAATTAGAATCGCCCCAAAAAATAGTGTGTTTGTGTGTGTTTCCATCTGTAACTCCACGTTCAGCAGTTGTTCAATTGTCTAAAAAACATAATACAAAAATCAATAACGCATGTACCTTGCCCAACATCAACTTTATCACCTTCAGATGTGTCTCTACTTCTCATAATCCCCGAATGTTTAAAATATTTTCCCAAATTTTGGCCTGTAGGCGGCTGTCCTGTGATGCGATTTACATCACAAATGGGCGTCAACAAGCAGCGCACTCCCAGTCCCAACTGCCTGCAAGCAGAGATGGAGTGAGGGGGAGGGGGGCAGTTCCAGAGAGAGCAACATCACAGTCTGTCTGCTTCACACCAAGGAGCTGTAGGCTAGTTATTATTATTCTTCCGCCACTTTTTCTCTAGCGGCTAGACCGTGCAGTCGCTTTTTACGAAACTCTGTATACACTTATGCGTCTCCTCATGCCGAACAACTTTTACGCTCTGACTTTTGACCTCTGACCTTTACTTCTCCCACAATTTTGAATTATATGAAAAACAGTAAAAATGTATTCTCCTCCTGGGATTTTCGCGTAACATGCGCGAAACTTTTTTTACATGAACGTTGGACCAATACGGTCTGAGAAGTTAGGCGGATTTTCTTTAAAGCGAAACATTATTTTTTAATAATTCACTCAATGTTGCAGTTATATGCAAATTATTCTTCTGCCTCTAAATCATACATGCAAAGTGACACGTTCATGGCATTTGGCAAATATGTAGAGGGTTAGTCCAAATATCACTGAAAGCAATCTTACTCCAATTGGCCAAAGGGGGGCGCTATACGAAGCGTTTGAAAACTCAAACTTTAAAGGGGCATAAGTCATGCCTCGTTTCGTTTGAAGACATGCAACTTGCTTACACACGTGCCTTGACTCAAGCGGAAGACATCTGTGTCTTTGTTAAGTAAGCTCCGCCCTTAGATTTTCCGCCATTTTGAGCAGTTTGTAAAACGCTTAAACCCGCTTTTATTCCGGAACTTTCGCGTCACGTGCACAGAACTTTTTTTACATGAACTTTGGACCAATATCTAAAGATCTGTCAGATCGTATTTTTTAAAAATTGAAACATGCTTTTTTAATAATTCAATGCATATTGCGGTTTTATGCAAATTATTCTTCTGTTCTAAAACAAACATTTAAAGTAATATTTTCTCACTGTGAAGAGCTGTGCATAGTTCACCTGGTATGGTCTTTGTCTATCATTCCAGAGGTCCCCTGTTCAAGCCTTACCTCATGCATTTAAAATGCATTTCATAAATTTCGGCCGTAAAAACCCTGGTATTGCAACCAAACATGGCAACCCAACCAAACATGGCAACCTTCTTAAGCAAGTGTGTGTGTGTGTGTGTGTGTGTGTGTGTGTGTGTGTGTGCGTGCATGCGTGCGTGCGTGCGTGCGCATGCGCGCGTGCGTGCGTGCGTGCTCAGTGTGTTTGGAAGCATGCTTGATGCTGCTGGCAAATTATTCTTCTGCCTCTAAAACATACATGCAAAGTCACATTTTCATCACATTTTGCAATAATGTAGGTTAGTGCACTGTGCACTTGTGCACTGTAACCCAGGGTTCAGCTGGAATTACAGTAATTTTATTTTATTTTTCAAATGGAACATATTCTTATTTTTCACATGCAATATTTTGACCACGGTCCCTAAGTCACAGCTGCCGAGCATTGGTAATCACCACACCCTGTATAAAGCCAGTCTTTCTTCAGTTTGTTCAGTAACCTCATTGGAGCTGCTGCAGGTTTGTACACATTTCATTTCAATACTATTCCAATTTCTAACAGCATTACTCCATTTATATTTAACCCACACTATATTTGGCTTTTAGATCCACCTGACCAACTCTGATATTGACACTGAGGCTGCGTGACTAAGATAATTGGTAAGTGAACATGTGGCTCGGTAATGTTTGTTTCTGGTTTTGGGATTGGAATGTAAAAAGATTCATTTCGGGAATGTAATTATTGCTTGTAGATAAGCAGATTTGTCGACTTTATTTTGTTTTAAGCTTGTAGATCGGCTGATTAGTTGATTTTTTGTTTTAGTTTTTTTGCCTGTGAACTGAATCTAATTGTTTGGTTTTCAGAAAAACTACATTTCCCAGAATGCAGCAGCTAAGATGGTTGCTTGTTGGGCGTCGGCCGATTGAATCCATCTGAACAGTTTGAGCAAAACACTGCTGAGTTGAGGAGGCTGTGTGTGCTGCTCTGTTAACCGGTAAGACTGTTTGCTTGTGTTTTGTATGGTCTCTTTTACCGTTTTACTGTTATTTTGGTTCTATGGTTTACAGTGAGAATGTGTTTTATATTGTCAGGAGTGTGCAGTTGTGGATTATTGCCTGTGTCCACTATTGTTTGGGGTGTGGCCTCATCTCTTTCTTTAATGTAAGCATTTAACTAAAGAGATGTGAGTATTTATGCGACTTTTAGGTCGCAGTTACTATCGAAACCTCCACCGGCTGTCACTCTGTCCGTGTGACATCATACTTTTGCCCTATTCATATCTCCGTTACCATTGCCCCTATCCATGCCAAACTTTGCACACACTCCTTGGCTGCCTGATTTCTCACATGGCCCTCCAGCGCCACCATGAGGCCGATTCTTGCAAAACATTTGTGAACACTGCTCCTACAGATTTTGGCCTAAAATCACGCAAATTGATTGTCAAACCACAACCTCCGTCCCTGATTTCACACATGCCCCTCTCTAGCGCCACCATCAGACAGATTTTTGCAAAACACATTTTACAACACTGCTCCTACAGATATTGGCCTACAATCACGCGAATTGGATGGCAAATCACAACCTCTGTCCCTGATTTCTCACATGCCCCTCTTCTAGCGCCACCATCAGACCGATTTTTGCAAAACACATTTTTCAACACTGCTCCTTCAGATTTTGGCCTAAAATCACGCAAATTGGATGGCAAATCACAACCTCCAAATCAGCAGATCTGTTGACTTTATTTTGTTTTAACCTTGTAGATCGGCTGATTAGTTGATTTTTCTTTTTTTATTTATCCAGGCCATGTTTTTTGCATGTGAACTGAATCTAACTGATGGCTTTGTTTGGTTTTCAGAAACACTACATTTCCCAGAATGCAGCAGCTAAGATGGCTGCTTGTTGGGTGTCGGCTGATTGAATCCACCTGAAGAACAGTTGAAGCAAAACACTGCTGGTTGCATGATGTTGAGAGGAGGATGTGTGCTGCTCTGTTAACCGGTAAGACTGTTTGCTTGTGTTTTGTATGGTCTCTTTTACTGTTTTACTGTGTTATTTTGGTCTATGGTTTACAGTGAGAATGTGTTTTATATTGCCAGGACTGTGCAGTTGTGGATTGCCTGTGTCCACTATTGTTTGGGAGTGTGGCCTCATCTTTCTTTAATGTAAGCATTTAACTAAAGAAATGTGACTATTATTGCGACTGTTAGGTCGCAGTTACTATCAAAACCTCCACCGGCTGGCAGTCTGTCCGTGTGACATCACACTTTTGCCCTACTCATATCTCTGCCATCGTTGCCCCTATCCATGCCAAACTTTGCACACTCCTTGGCAGCCTGATTTCTCACATGGCCCTCCAGCGCCACCATGAGGCAGATTCTTGCAAAACATATTTTTGAACAATGCTCCTACAGATTTTGGCCTAAAATCACGCAAATTGATTGTCAAATCACAACCTCCGTCCCTGATTTCTCCCATGCCCCTCTTATAGCAGCACCATCAGACCAATTTTTGCAAAACACATTTTTCAACACTACAGATTTTTCCCTAAAAACACGCAAAGCCGTACACAGTATCTCAAGTCATTTCATCAACATGAATTTCCCATGTTACCTCCTGATTGGCTACGATTGCCTTCTAAAGTTTGTGTATGCGACCTGACGGTCACTTATCTCCCAATTAGGGAGTCTTACTGGTAATATGCATGTGCAAAGGTGAACAAGGAAAGGGGTTGACATATATTCTGTAGTCCATGATTCCGTGTAACTACGTGGTTAATCTGTAATATGTATTACTGTCATTGTTCTAGCAGCTACTGGTGGAGCCAGGGGCCTATGGTGCTAGTCCAATTTCATTCTCAATCAGTTTGATTTGTCAGCACCTGGCCGCAACACAGCTTCTCCGAGTCAGGCAATCCAAATGTTTTTGCTCTTAACCACGAGCTCTGCTTCACTGTGTAGCTGGCTCTCGAAGGGACTCTTCCATCGAGCAGTAAAACTCCACTATGTTCTCCTCTGTCGCACATTTGCTCTGTATTTTGCCACATTGCTAATGGTGGTTCTATCTGTTCCCATTGTAGGCAAATTAGGAGCCGCATCTGAATCTTGGAAGAGAAATGGCATGTGTTAATGGCAGCAACGGCATACTGTGAAACATGTGTTTCGAATGTAACCCCTGTTTGTTAAGTTCTGGAAAGAAGCATATTTTGAGTTAAAAGCCCCGGTTTTGTGAATAATTTTATTTCATGTTTTAGGGGAACGCCCCCTTGAATAAAACAACGCTTATTGCGTTTTCACCTTGAGAACTGTTTCCGTGTGCTGGTTTTGGTTCAGACTTCACAATACTTAATGTTTAAAAACTTTGTTTAAAAACTTTATTTGAAGACGTTTACTACTTGAATTATTTGAAAACATTGTGATTTAAAAGACATGCCTGAAAATGGCTAGGTTGTTAACCCTCTGTTTTGAAGGTTTACAACCTGATGACCAACTCTTCAACAAAGACAACTAATGAAAAAGTTGGAAAATAAAGATATTGAGTTAAAACCTTGAGGAGTTCTTTGGAACTATTTTATGTCTGTTGCATATAGTCTTTTGCATACATGTTGTGTAGAGGTCAATTTGTGCTTTTACCAATAACTATGCCGATTAGTGTAAAATCGGCAGAGTCTCTGTCATTTATAGCGCCACCAGAAGGCCGAAAACACATTCTTCGATATTACTCCTTCATATTCTATCTAATTGGCTAACATTGAATTCCAAGGTTTGCAGGATTGCTCCTTTTTGAACAAAATGTCTCAAACGCAGCCTGCTATTTGTGTGAGATTTAGCACACACATTCCCACTAGGCCAAGGAACAGATTCCACCCTTCTCACATTGGCCTGTTATAGCGCCACCAGCGGGTCAATTTTTGCAAAACCCATTTTTGGAACTAAATGCATCAAATCCCGCATGCAGCGTCCGATTGCCGTGAAAGGCCCAAGAACACGTGGTACCCTTTTGACTTTGGCCTATTACAGTCACCACTAGGCCAAAAAAAAGAAACACCTGACCTGCCGGAGACCTGTTCGGAAGAACACTGCTTCTAGTTTTTCTTTGATTTCTTCTTTGCTTTCCCTTGATGCTTTTTCTGCCTTGGCCACTTTATCGCTGCTTGCAGCTATATTTTTATTATTATTGTAGCCCTATAACACTGGTTCTCAATGTGGGGTCCAGGGACCAGCCAGGGGTCCAGGGTGCTCTCTCTCACTCTCTCTCTGCCTCTTATCTCCTCTCAACTCCTCACATTGTCTCTCTCAGCTTCTCGCTCCCCATCCTTTATCTTCTCCTCCTCCTCCTCCTCCTCTCTCTCTCTCTCTCCTCCTCTCTCTCTCTCTCCTCCTGCTCTTGGCAGAGAGGAGAGTTTTCTCTATTTCTCTTAACTAGTGAAGCCATCATAGTCAACGTCTGCATCGTCGCCGCCTCAATTATTCAGCACTAAAGAACCCAAATCAAGTGACTAATGGCTTTGATCAGGAGCAGCCTGCGTGCCGGCGCGGTAGAAATCACTGTCTGCCTCTGAATGAAGAGCTGAAGAACACGCTTTGACGGGTGGCTAATTCCTTTAGGGAAGGTTTTTTAAATTTACCCCCATTGATTCCGGATGGTGACCCGTTTCGAAACGGGTCACCATCCGGAATCAATGGGGGTAAATTTACTCGAATCAAAATTTTGTCTTAGGAATGTGACAAAAACCAAAAAATATTATTGAACTCTACTCTCCATGGCCTGAGTAATCAATAGAAAAAAAGTCATTTTGGGGGTGAACTACTCCTTTAAGTGCTGTTCGGGTCATTTTGACCCGGAAGCACAGATGCACAGAAATACACAGTATTATGCCAAAACACAGACACATAGTCACCCCCACTTCTAACACCCGCCTTCCGAAGCCCCATTCCGAACCCTCCCCCCCTCTCCCCTCCCCACACCTCCCCCCACACACACCTAACCCCCCCTCCCCTGATGCACAGAAATACAAGGAATCATGTACAAACACAGATACACAATCACCCCCTAACCCCTTCCACCCCTCCCCCCTCCAACCCCCCTCACCTCACCCTTACCCCCTCCCCTCCAAACCCCCCAACCCAACCCCACCTCCCTCCCACCACCCCCCGCCACCCCAGATGCACAGAAATAAAAGACAGCATGTATACTAACACAGACACACAGTCACCTCCTTCCCCCCTCCTCCCCCCTCCTATCCCCCCCCCCCCCCCCCAAACACACACACACACACACACACCCTTCACCCCCTCTCCTCCTCACCCCCTCTCCTCCTCACCCCTCCCCTCCTCACCCCTCACCCCTCACCCTCACCCCTCACTTATCTGAAGTTTTCCTTGTGACTGTACTGTATCTTAGGGGAAATTTTACATTATTTTACATAAACATAAGGTGCTGTAAAGTAACACTGTAATTCAGGGGTGCTGTGGATGAAAATGTTGTTTACAGGGGTGTTTGAAAACCTCTGGCCTAGTGTATAAGTTCAAGTGTATATTCATATGTGACGTTCATGTGTGTTCACATGTGTGTTCAGCTCTAAGTGAGAATGATGTCCTGTTCTTGAACCACAAGTATTCAATTAATGGGCATGTTGGAAGAAAAAAAAAGTTCATAAAAACATTGTCTGATTTAATTTTTTTCCTATAATCTTGAGCAATATTGCCCAGTATTAAATAAAGTAGTTTTTTTTTACATGAATTTCAGCTAAATCAATAAAAACGCCTAGCTCTTTCAGTGTTTAATGTGATATAGCAAAGCAGAAATGCAAACATTTACCATATATATCATATGAATTGTATGGTATTCAAAGAATGGAGTCAAAGTCAATTTATCATGATGATTTGTTAAGTTAAAATTTATATTAGTGTTGTTTTTTTAAAACCAAATATCCCCCGGGTCAAAATGACCCGAACAGAACGAAGGTGTAGTGAATCTGAACAGAACTTAAGGGTTAATGTACGTCTGTAATGAAACCCTGTAATAAGAAATGATCTTAAAGGGGAAGACCACCCATTTTCAATATTGAACGGTGTCATTGATATACCTTAGAGGAGTTGTGTGGAAATAGAAAAAAGTTCCACCCCTTCTGTGTTGCCTAGAACTGGAGGATTGATTTGGGGGTTTGTATTGTAAAGTACAACTTGATGACATCACACATTGTACTTTACAATACAAACCCCAAAATCAATCCTCCAGTTCTAGGCAACACAGAAGATTATTATTATTATATATTTTTTGCATTAACCAAAGTGGTTAATAAGAGGGGCATGGTCCACAAACGACAGAAACCGAAGATTATTCGAAGTATAACAAAGTATAAAAGTATTTTTCACTGTAAACGTGTGACATTCCATGCAATTAACTGAAAAAGAAAAGAAAAAATAAATGCATTTGGTGTAGCTTATGAGGTCACGCCATGTACTGGCAACAGAGTGAATCTGTCACAAAATGCGTCGTGACGCATTGTGAGCTTCTAGACCTGCTATTATCAAAATAGTTTTGAGCGGTGGTTACACCGTCTCCTATACGTGGCTGTGTGTGTATGCGTGCGTGTGTGTGTGCGTGCGTGTGTGTCTGTATGTAGCCTGCAGGCCTGCAGTACCTTTTATGACCACACATGTTAAGGGAGGGGCGCTGTTGTTCAGGCCAGGCCAGACCAGGCACACACACACACACACACACACACACACACACACACACACACACACACACACACACACACACACACAGGGGGGAAGGGGGGGGGGGGGTAAACCACCGCTCAGTTCACACAGGTGTGATTTTTGAATTTGAAAACTTGAAATGGGACATTCTGCATAATGACTACTTTTACTTTTTATACTATAAGTACATGTTGATACCAATACTTTGGTATTTAGTCAAGTACATTTTGAATTCTGGACTTCTACTTGTAACAGAGTATTTCTACATTGCAATATTGATACCTTTACTCAAGTAAAAAAATGTGAGTACTTTTTCCACCACTGCATAATGTGATGCTTCCTAAAAAGTCCAATAATTGTTGGAGGTTTCAGAGAGTCCTTGGGTGTATTCCATGTTTACCAAACTAACCAGTACTGCAACAATGAACCCTTTGTCTCTTGTCTGAGCCCTGAAGGCCTGTGGAATGATATAGTCGTATCACGGCTGTGCAACAAACCTATTTTATTTACTAAATAATATCCATGCTCCCTGCTGCAGCTCCGAGTCACGCACAGCCAGGGGCGTCAATTGGGTATGGCAGGGGTATGCAGCTGCCATACCCTGGTTCCAGGGGGGAAAATAAAAGTTACTATTCTGGCTATTATGAAAATAGCCGATCTACACGATCACAACGCCTCGCGCTGCGAGGCGTTGTGAGCATGTAGATCTGCTATTTTCACAATAGAACCGTTATACAAAATGTAATGCCTCTTTTCCATGAGGACTCCCATCTTTGCCATACCCTAGCTTTTGCTGAACTGACGCCACTGCGCATAGCCCAAGGATGGATAGGGTGAGTATTAAAAGAAACCATTAAGACCGTGAAAGCATGTGTCTTCTTACCTTTGAGCTATAGAGCAGTTTTCTTTCAGAGGTTCTCAGTGGTTCTCAAAAATAGCAGATTTACAAGCTCACAGGGGGGCGTCACTTCATGCCGCACTGCGAGCTCGTACTGTACATCTGCTATCTTAGAACATTTTTGAAAAATCTTGAAAGTGTCCCACTGAGCATTCCGTCTAAAAGTGGTCTAATAGTGGTATAGATTTGAACATTTTTAGTCGTCTATACTTAGACTAGACGTTTATTAGACGTCTAATAGACGTCTAAATATAGACGGTCTACATTTAGACGTCTATTAGATGTCTAATAAACGTCTAGTCTAAGTTTAGACGACTAAAAAAAATGTCAAATCTATACCACTATTAGACCACTTTTAGACGGAATGCTCAGTGGGGTGCCAAATACATATCATTTTGTGGGTCCTTGGAACGAAAACGTTTTGAAAACCACTGATTTAGAAGGCATTTGTAATCGGCCTGTTACAGCATATAAAAAGACAGCTTACAAACAATTTCTACAGTTTGTACCAAATTGCACCATGGTAACTTCAACAGTTAACCCATAGACTTATTGAATGCTTTTACCAGTGAAAAATAGCAGATATACAAGCTCACTGCGAGCTTGTAGATCTGCTATTTTTGAAAAAGTCGTAAAAATGTGTGCAAATCTTTGAATATATGTATTTTCAAAGCCAACATTTGTAACTAAAATTTTGCTTCTGGGTGGTTCCTGGAACTACATATTTTGAGATGGGTGTCCGACGCTGTCTGTGGCCAAATACATATCATTTTGGGGGTCCTTCACATGAAAAGGTTTGAGGACCACTGACATAGTAGTCTCTCAAGAACAGACTAACTGAGCTCCAGTTGAAGTGAAAAGGACCTTTTCTTTGACGATGGCTGGCCAGATTGCTGACATAGAAACATAGGTTTTTCAAAAAACCTTAGAAGGATTCAAAAGACACTTCGGGTCAAAATTCTAATTTTCACGGTTTATCAAAAATAGCAGATCTACAAGCTTGCAGCGCGGCACTCGGTGCCATGCTGTGAGCTTGTATATCTGCTATTTTTCAATAGTTAAAGCACAAAATAATGATACACAATAATGTGTACCCATTCTAAATTTGTTAAAGATGTTTTGGTTGTAAAATGTCATAATATGTAACATTTTATAATATTCTGCCACCCGCTCGCTCACCAGAAGCTGATCCAGGGCACATCCACATCACACCAGTCCTCCATGACCTCAAGCACAGAATTTACTTCAAAATACTACTCACCACCAGGCACGTGCACACATAGACATCAAAGGGGGCTTGAGCCCCTGCCCCTTTATCCGTCTGTAAAAAGTGCCCTCTCCAGACCATGAATAAAGTTTTCACTATGGTGAAAGAAAATGCAAAATGCCCTCTTTCCATGGCATACCTGAAGGCAGCATTCAAGAGAATTGCCAAAAAAACTCTCCTGAACTTGAATGCAGCATCTTATGTTGAAAGAATAGCCCTCTCTGTGTAGAAATCCATGCCGTTACGCCACATCTCCAGTATTCACTTGATTATGCTTAGTTCAGTGTGGCATCAAGTACCGACAATAGCCTACCTCCAAGCTCCGACTGTCAGCTCCAAGCTGACAGCCCCCCGACACGTTGTGAGCTTGGAGGGCAAAAATCCACTCGTCCGAGACAGTTTGCCCTCCTGGCCCCCAAGTTGTGGAATAAACTCCCTGTCGCACTTAGAACAGCACTACATCAATCCCAACACACTTTGTTTTACCTTTCTTTTCTAGCCCTTCTAACCTTTTTAACTATAGTTTTTCCTAATAAAGCTGTTTTCATCTTGTTCTGTAAAGCAACTTTGAGTAGCCTATACCTTTGAGAAAAGTGCTATTTACTGCTCTTTTCCTGAAAATGTCCTGCAAATGCATTTTTTTCCACTGGTTTCTTTCCCTGTTTTGCTTCTCTCATTTCTATGGAGAACAGAGCTTATTATTGCAAAAACTAGCAAAAATAACTGATCTACTGTACAGTAAGTTGTATGCACTATTAGTATTATGATACCATGACCATCAACTAACATTATCAGATAGACTCGACGCCTGTGGGCTCAGTGAGACAAAGATTCTATTCCTGCTCACTGTGTTCTTGTTGGTGGAAACCTTGTATGTCCAAAGCCTTCATTTTATTGGTCATTATTTTCAAAACGATTTAAAATATTGAAAATAGATGATCTACAAGCACAAAACGCCATGCATCACGAGGCGTTGTGTGCTTGTAGATCTGCTATTTTCACTAGTTTTGTGTAACACTCTTGCATGATGAAGCAGGGCTTTCATTTACCATGAAAACATACACATTTGAAACGTGGAGATACAAGGTTTCTGCCCGACAGTCCCCACATGATGCTGGAGGGCTCCCCAGATGTCACGTGAACATTGTAAGGTTTTTTAAGGGACCTTAAAGGAATAGTTCACCCACAAAATGACTTTTCTTCTATTGATTACTCACAGCATGGAGACTTGAGTTCAAGTTTTTGTCGCATTCTCAAGACAAAAAAAAAAGATTTTAGTAAATTTACCCCCATTGATTCCGGATGGGGACCCGAATCGATTTGGGTCCCCATCCGGAATCAATGGGGGTTCCGTGGGTGTTCCATTATTTTTTCAAATTTTTGTCGTAGGAATGCGACAAAAAACTAAAAATATTATTGAACTCAAGTCTCCATGGCATGAGTAATCAATATAAAAAAAAGTCATTTTGGGGGTGAACTATTCCTTTAAGAATTCACAATTTGGGGAAATTGCAAGTGTGGTTGAGACAATGTGAGTGGTGTGGTTGCGGCCACTGGGACATGAGGAATACGCTGGGAGGAATACAGCCGGAGGCCGTTCCACGTGCAGTGCCGTAGGGATTGGCCATCACTGGCCAGATGGCCAAGAATGCATGTCGCCCTGAGGCGTCTTACTAGTAACTAAATCATTATAGTGTTGTACTCACCACCACTGGGTGGGAATGCATTCATTGTCTGTTTAACATAAAGGTTGTCCTTTAGCCAACCCATATGGGAGACTTGGGAGCCACCTCCCAACACATGACAGACAGCATATAAACCATGAATGCTGAGGACAGTATCTGACACAAGGAACACGTCCTTCTGATCTTGGAGGAGCAGCTGACAGGACATTGCTGGTACGTAGGGAAACATGGCTTCAATTTGACTCAACATTTTTCTTTTACTACTTTCTATCAGTGTTCATTTTGTGACATTTTGTGACTAAGACCAAGACTTCAGACTAAAGCACCGTTCCCACTGGGCACGATAACTATAAAGATAACTCTATCTTTCACCTGTATTTTTGTCATGGTTGGTGTGAACGCGATTTAAAACTATATTTTGTATAGTTATAGTTACTAGCCCTTACCCGTTCAAAGATATGACCTCCGAAATGATGTGCAGTGTGTGGATTATGGGATGTGCACTGTGCACACAGTATATGAGGGATGGAAAGTAACTTTAACTGGTGCTTGCATGCTAATATGTAGGAGCATCAATGTAAGAAATACCCGTTCCATTTAACGGCTACAGAGATACTTTGTACCGATCTGCATGATTTTGGACAACATCTGTAACAGGGCCAGAACCCCGCCCCCCCCGCCCGCCCGCCCGCCCGCCTGCCCGCCTGCACACACACACTTTCCCCCCCGTGTGTGTGTGTGTGTGTGTGTGGGTTTGTGTGTGATTGTGCATGGCCTGAACAACAGCGCCCCTCCCTTAACATGTGTGGTCACAAAAGGTACTGTAGGCTAAATAGATATAGATACACCATAAAAATGCTATTATACAGCATACGATTTGTGAAAGTGACAAACGGGCTTCACAGTTATGTCAGGTGTGTTCATATGCTGACGGTGATGCGATTTCAGATCAATTGCTCCAGCCACCGAGGAGAAACGCTGTTTCATACAGACAGACAGACACTCACTCACTCACTCACTCAGACAGACATTCGCAAAATTATAGTATAGATAGTGCTCAGTGTGCTTTTTTTTTTTTGCTGAGGAAGTTAATCTTAGTGTTTATTGTATTCGTAAGACAGCCTTGAGTGTTCATTTAATGTTTACTTTTTTGTTTATATTAACTTGTCTTAACCCTGAACGCAAATCTGTGCTACTTTAGATTTGAACCACTTTAACCATTACTTTATGCTTTAACTCGCTGCAAGCTTGTAGATCTGCTATTTTTATTTAATTTTTTACATTTTGTGCAAGTCTTTGAATATTTTTGACCCGGGTCTATAAATGTCTTCTAAATCACTCTTCTAAATCAGTGGTTCTCAAACTTTTTCATGTGAAAGACCCCCAACATTACATGTATTTGGCCGCAGACCCCTGCCTCAAAATATGTTGTTCCAGGGATCCCCAGAAGCAAATAATTTGTTACAAATGTTCGCTTTTAAAAAGATATATTCAAACACTATTCAATTCTTTTGAAAGAAAAGAAGCAGCTGTATGTATTGTTAATTTGATATACAGTAAGTCTCCAATCTGTATTGTGATAATCAGTGGTGTAAAGTAACTTAGTACATTTACTCAAGTACTGTACTTACATTAACTACAATTTCGAGCCATGTTTTACTTTACTGGAGTATTTCCAATTTTCAATATTTTTACTTCTACTCTGCTACTAGCCTCGCAAGCCATCCCGAGTTACGTCATCACCAATGTGCTTCCTTTCTCGGTCTGGTGTCCCTCCCATCGAGTCTCTTTATGAGAATTTGGTTCTCAATTTCCAATCAAAAGGCTGCATTTTGAGTGAACCCGCCTCACACCGCTCCTGATTGGTCGAGCGGCTGCTACAGCTCTCGCATTTAGTAAACAAACATGGCGGACCCCCCTGAAAATAGACAATCTACAAGCTCCCAGTGTGTGGCATTGTGAGCTTGTAGATCTGCTATTTCAAAAGAGTACTTTCTACTCTTGGTACGGAACGCCGGTAAAACATGTCTTTTGAAAGGCGCTAAGAGAAGCTGGTAGCAAGTACAATTTGATATAAGTGATATAAGTGGTGTAAAGAAACTAAGTACATTTACTTTACTGGAGTATCTACTGTGTTCAGTACTTCTACTTCTACTCCACTACATCTCAGAGGAAAATGCTTTTACTCCATTACAATTATTTGACAACTTTAGTTACTAGTTACTTTATATACTTTGATTATCATTACAATATATACATTAACCACATCAGCTCTGTATACATTTTGGACTTTTGAAAATAGCCGATCTAGAAGCTCACAAGGCGTCGCCTCGAGCTTGTAGATCTGCTATTTTCAAAAGATTTTTATACATTTTAACATTTTGAAAACTTGTGAAATGAGAAATTCTGCATAATGACTACTTTGTACTTTTGGTACTTTAAGTATTTCCCATTTACCAATACGTTTGTACTTTTACTCAAGTAAATTCTGATTACCGGACTTTTACTTCTAACAGAGTATTGCTTTTACTCAAGTAAAACATGTGAGTACATTTTCCACCACTGCCAATCTGTATTAGGGCATTAACGACTTGTGATTTTAGCAAGTCGACTCGACTCAGTAAAAAGTTGAGTTGAAGTCGACTTTATCGTTTGATGACGTCATCACATCACACACAACCCCCCCAATTATTTTGGGGGGTCCCCAGATGATTAACTTAATGTGAAACATTGTTTTCTCACTCAACTGTAAACAAACCAACACAAAGTTTAAGTATATAGAGGGTATCTTTACATTTCTAAAGTGCCAATTTAAGGACTTTTTAATACCTCTAAAATTACAAATTAAACATTGTCCAAATTGTCAAATATATAGAGGCAGAAATTGTGAAAATAGACGATCTACATGCTCACAACGCCTCGCGATGGGAGCATGTAGATCTGCTATTTATACAATAGAACCATGTTATACCAAATGTAGCCTCGGAAACCCAGACTTTTATTTATACCAAATGTAATGTAGCACTGTAATATTGGATCATTCCGTCTTTGACAATAAGCAATCCTACTGTTTGAATGCTGTACAGACTCACTAATGGAGCAAAAATAAGGATAGAAAAAAATACAAAGGGTTTTTTTTTTCAACTTCGACTTTGTCTTTCTCTGGTGGGAGCCGACTTGTGTAATGAAGTCGACTCAGTCCTAATCTGCCCTAATCTTTATATTAACATTACAGAATTGAGCCCTTGCATTTTGCAAGGATGCATGGAGTTCTGTTGGTGCTGGCAGCCGCTCTGCTTCTGGACACAGTGGAGAGCCGCAGCTGCCAGCCTGGTGAGTGCATCTTTAACACTGCATTTCTGAATGACTTAGAATAGGTAGGAGTCATAAGCTTTATTGTTTCAATTACATTTGATTACATTATTACTACTACTACTACTACTACTACTACTACTGTTACTGCTACTACTTTATTTCTGCCATCGGTGAATGTGTGTGTGAATGAGTGAATGTAATGCACACATCTAAAGACGCACGCACGCACGCACGCACTCACTCACTCACTCACTCACTCACTCACTCACTCACTCACTCACTCACTCACTCACTCACTCACTCACTCACTCACTCACTCACACACACACACACACACACACACACACACACACACACACACACACACACACACACACACACACACACAGTATAACGCAATGACTACGGTAAATAACATAATACCAAAAATATAACTGATTTTTTTTTCTCAGTGCCAGACCAGCTCCCTTGTGAAATCAAAGAGATAGTGGAGGCAGCTAAAATCAAAATGGATATGGAATTCAAATTCACCAGGGACGAGTGAGTATACTATTCATTGAGAATGTTAAAGAAATAAGAATCAGAATCAAACGTAATTGTCAAATCACAAGTATGAAGATGTCCAATCAAACACAGTGTACACATTTGTGTAGGTTAAAAAATAAATAAAAATATATATATATATATATATATATATATATATATATATATATATATATATATATATATATATATCCAAAACAAAACTATATATTTATTTTATTTTATTTTCTATAGGTTTCTTCCCAAAATGTATAATAACACTGTCTGTCAGTTATGTAACAAAAGAGGAATACATAGGATTGAATAGGAATAAACCTGACATAGGCCACATTATTTACTGACTGACATGCAGTAAAAAAAAAAAAAAAAAAGAAAAGAAAAAAAAAATCACAAAACCAACATGACTTAGGCCTTTTCCTTGGCCCAAGTCACACTAGGGTGATAGACCATTATACTAAAAGGGAAAGCATGATCCTTGTTCCTTCAATTTTGAGGAAGGCAATTTTACTAGCCATAAATCATAACTCTTGTAGAGTGTCTTTATTTTGAAGACGTTTTCTCTCTACAAGAGTTATAAAGGGGAGCGGGGACGTTCTTGCTGGGTGAGCACTTCCGTCCATTTTCTGCTCATAACATGTACAAATCAATATATAAGGTGCTCACCGCATTGCCCAAACTGTTTTCTAGCAACCCGTCCACTTGTCTGCATGTGTTAGTCCATATGTTTCAATAAATTAATGTTTACTCTACAAGAGTTATGATTTATGGCTACAATTTTACCAGAGGTGGCCATTGTCATGAGGAGTCATTATTAAGCAAAAAGATAATTTTCCCCAAAAAATTATTTGAACTTAAAAAGGTGACAATGACCAATTCAACACAGAAGCGTGTGTTTTATAGTTTCTCTGTCATGTCCAATCCATCATAGAATGACAGGCCGGATCCAGAGGGACCCCAGCGTCATCTCCAATGCTCTGCTCACCATGAAGCAGCCTGTGGGATCAAGCCGGACCGCGGTGCGCTTCGCTGACATCGCGGCCATGAGCATCAGCATGGCGATGCCCAATAAGGAGGAGGAGAGAGTGTTTTCTGCTGGTGATTCAGTCAGAGTGTATGAAAGGGTGCGTTCGTAAATGCGCACCGGGTGTGGTAGAGTGCTCGTTTTAGGGTTAGATATCACAGTTATTGTCCACGACATTGCAAGCGGCACGAAGGCCAGCGGACCTTGGGGCGCGAGTGCCCGCGAAGAGCGGGCCAGGGCCGCGCTGCCGGCGGAGCGCCGCGCGAGTTACGAAGCCGTGGTGAATGCAATCGTTATATTTATGTAAGGCCTGGGCAAGCCCACGATAAACGCCCGCGCAGTCCAAGTGACCACAGCCGGTAGGAATACTCGCCACCCGGTGCGCATTTCCGAACGCACCCTTTGATACACTCGGACTGAAACACCAGAGGAAAACACCATCCCCAATAAGGAGACAGGTTGGCTTTCTGCTGTACTGTGCATAATCAAAGATTTGCCAAAAATGTCAAGATTTTTCAAACATAGCAGATCTACAAGCTCACAGCGCGGCACTCGGTGCCGCACTGTACGCTTGTAGATCTGCTATTTTTCCATAGCTAAAGTATGAAATTAGGCCTAAATTGGTTAATATTTTCAGAAATCTCCAACAGGCTTTCTCTCTGTGGAACCAGAGACGTCTGCAACAGTATATACAGTATACACTCTATTGGAGAAATACAAGGTGTAAAGGTGTTGTTGACGCTTTGTATCTCCGTCCCAGACAAGATCTCTGAGAAGGACATGGACCTCATATTGGATTTGTCCGGCTGCTCGGCCAAGACTCGCCCCCTCCCTTCCTGCCCGAGAAAGGCCGCGTTCCGAACGCCCTCCAGCGTGTGCAACAACAGGTGAGACGGATCATGACACCAAGAAGCAAAGATGTACCCGATACCAGTCCGTCGTTCCTGGTACACAGGTCTGCAACTCTTCTGAGAGCGTACACATTTTGTACAATCTCAGAATTATGGGGGTCTTTGAAGTTAAAACGTTTCGGAACCACTGATCTAGGCATAGATACAAAAATTAAATATAAAAATATTAATTAATTAATAATTGTTAAAGTGCAGCAACAAGTTATTAAAATAATGATGTAAGAGTATAAAACAGTAGTGCAACATCTACTGAAGCATTCACAATATGATTTTAAATGACATCATCATTGGATTGACACAAATTAACTTGCATTCTAAGTATTGCTAACATTAATTAATGAGATTAATTCATGTTAACATTAATTGCCGTAATCTCAGTCAGTTAGTTGTAAGTAGATATGAGCAACTTGTAGTTGCTGATGTTTCCAGGCTAACATTGTTTTAGTTCTTGTTAACAAATAGTTAATGAGGCAGAGCAAGCACTGCACAGATAGCAAGGCTGTACACATTAATGTTGCAACCTATATTGTGGATGTACTATTCAATCCAGTTACTGTAGCTCTTGTTTTGAATCCTTTTGGGGGTGTTGACATTGTCATTTGTCCATTTGTCATTTTGGTCAAAGAAATTGGATGAAAAGAACTAATATTTTGGGACCATCGCTCCATTTCTCAATGATTTGTAATGCAGGCTCAGATGTGTTGCCAACCCATGTGGTCATGTGATCCAAGATGACCGCGGTGTGAATAAGGTCTATTGCTTCACTTTGTGCCACTGGTTAGCGTTAGAAAAAAGTTATGTCCATTGGAAGTGAAACTCCTGGAAAAAAGGTCCCAAAACCAAACACCAAAAACATTTCCCTGTCTCCGGACAACATCAATGCTGATTAGGACGCGATGGGTGGAGTGGGGTTGACGCGAAGGTCAGTTGGATTTTTCCAACTGGACCGAAGCGAAGCGTTCACGCCGCCTCATTCGGATGGTTCGCGCCACGCCTGGTCCCGCGTCGTCCTGTCTTTGCACTCACTTTATGTATGTCATCGCACCGCTCCAACTATCCAGCTTAGAACGCAGCAGAACAAGAAAAAGCTTAGCTAGCTGTACAATCTGTAATCCTTGCCTTTGCCTGTAAGGAAATACCCGTTTCTAGGGTCTTCCAACACGGCCTTCGTCCGCTGGCTTCCTGCGGATTACCAGGATGGCTTCTCTAATCCCAGAGGATGGTCTCGTAGACGCCGCCGCTTTAAATGCATCCTCCCCTTGGTACATGAACACAGCACTGTGTTTAGTTTAGTTCACTTCACTTTAAATGCATCCTCCCCTTGGTACATGAACACAGCACTGAGTTTAGTTTAGTTCACTTCACTTTAAATGCATCCTCCCCTTGGTACATGAACACAGCACTGTGTTTATAGTTTAGTTCACTTCACTTTAAATGCATCCTCCCCTTGGTACATGAACACAGCACTGTGTTTATAGTTTAGTTCACTTCACTTTAAATGCATCCTCCCCTTGGTACATGAACACAGCACTGTGTTTAGTTTAGTCACTTCACTTTAAATGCATCCTCCTCTTGATACATGAATACAGCACTGTGTTTATAGTTTAGTTCACTTCACTTTAAATGCATCCTCCCCTTGGTACATGAACACAGCACTGAGTTTAGTTTAGTTCACTTCACTTTAAATGCATCCTCCCCTTGGTACATGAATACAGCACTGTGTTTAGTTTAGTTCACTTTAAATGCATCCTCCTCTTGGTACATGAACACAGCACTGTGTTTAGTTTAGTTCACTTTACTTTAAATGCATCCTCCTCTTGGTACATGAACACAGCACTGTGTTTAGTTTAGTTCACTTTACTTTAAATGCATCCTCCTCTTGGTACATGAACACAGCACTGTGTTTAGTTTAGTTCACTTCACTTTAAATGCATCCTCCCCTTGATACATGAACACAGCACTGTGTTTAGTTTAGTTCACTTCACTTTAAATGCATCCTCCTCTTGGTACATGAATACAGCACTGTGTTTAGTTTAGTTCACTTCACTTTAAATGCATCCTCCTCTTGGTACATGAATACAGCACTGTGTTTAGTTTAGTTCACTTCACTTTAAATGCATCCTCCTCTTGGTACATGAACACAGCACTGTGTTTAGTTTAGTTCACTTCACTTTAAATGCATCCTCCCCTTGGTACATGAATACAGCACTGTGTTTAGTTTAGTTCACTTCACTTTAAATGCATCCTCCTCTTGGTACATGAACACAGCACTGTGTTTAGTTTAGTTCACTTCACTTTAAATGCATCCTCCCCTTGGTACATGAATACAGCACTGTGTTTAGTTTAGTTCACTTCACTTTAAATGCATCCTCCTCTTGGTACATGAACACAGCACTGTGTTTAGTTTAGTTCACTTCACTTTAAATGCATCCTCCCCTTGGTACATGAATACAGCACTGTGTTTTGTTTAGTTTAGTTCACTTCACTTTAAATGCATCCTCCTCTTGGTACATGAACACAGCACTGTGTTTAGTTTAGTTCACTTCACTTTAAATGCATCCTCCCCTTGGTACATGAACACAGCACTGTGTTTAGTTTAGTTCACTTCACTTTAAATGCATCCTCCTCTTGATACATGAATACAGCACTGTGTTTAGTTTAGTTCACTTCACTTTAAATGCATCCTCCCCTTGGTACATGAATACAGCACTGTGTTTAGTTTAGTTCACTTCACTTTAAATGCATCCTCCCCTTGGTACATGAATACAGCACTGTGTTTAGTTTAGTTCACTTCACTTTAAATGCATCCTCCTCTTGGTACATGAACACAGCACTGTGTTTAGTTTAGTTTAGTTCACTTCACTTTAAATGCATCCTCCCCTTGGTACATGAATACAGCACTGTGTTTAGTTTAGTTCACTTCACTTTAAATGCATCCTCCTCTTGGTACATGAACACAGCACTGTGTTTAGTTTAGTTCACTTCACTTTAAATGCATCCTCCCCTTGATACATGAACACAGCACTGTGTTTAGTTTAGTTCACTTCACTTTAAATGCATCCTCCCCTTGGTACATGAATACAGCACTGTGTTTAGTTTAGTTCACTTCACTTTAAATGCATCCTCCTCTTGGTACATGAACACAGCACTGTGTTTAGTTTAGTTCACTTTAAATGCATCCTCCCCTTGGTACATGAACACAGCACTGTGTTTAGTTTAGTTCACTTTAAATGCATCCTCCCCTTGGTACATGAATACAGCACTGTGTTTAGTTTAGTTCACTTCACTTTAAATGCATCCTCCCCTTGGTACATGAATACAGCACTGTGTTTAGTTTAGTTCACTTCACTTTAAATGCATCCTCCTCTTGGTACATGAACACAGCACTGTGTTTAGTTTAGTTTAGTTCACTTCACTTTAAATGCATCCTCCCCTTGGTACATGCATACAGCACTGTGTTTAGTTTAGTTCACTTCACTTTAAATGCATCCTCCTCTTGGTACATGAACACAGCACTGTGTTTAGTTTAGTTCACTTCACTTTAAATGCATCCTCCCCTTGATACATGAACACAGCACTGTGTTTAGTTTAGTTCACTTCACTTTAAATGCATCCTCCCCTTGGTACATGAATACAGCACTGTGTTTAGTTTAGTTCACTTCACTTTAAATGCATCCTCCTCTTGGTACATGAACACAGCACTGTGTTTAGTTTAGTTCACTTTAAATGCATCCTCCCCTTGGTACATGAACACAGCACTGTGTTTAGTTTAGTTTAGTTCACTTTAAATGCATCCTCCCCTTGGTACATGAACACAGCACTGTGTTTAGTTTAGTTCACTTTAAATGCATCCTCCTCTTGGTACATGAACACAGCACTGTGTTTAGTTTAGTTTAGTTTAGTTCACTTTAAATGCATCCTCCCCTTGGTACATGAATACAGCACTGTGTTTAGTTTAGTTCACTTCACTTTAAATGCATCCTCCTCTTGGTACATGAATACAGCACTGTGTTTAGTTTAGTTCACTTCACTTTAAATGCATCCTCCCCTTGGTACATGAACACAGCACTGTGTTTAGTTTAGTTCACTTCACTTTAAATGCATCCTCCCCTTGGTACATGAACACAGCACTGTGTTTAGTTTAGTTCACTTCACTTTAAATGCATCCTCCCCTTGGTACATGAATACAGCACTGTGTTTAGTTTAGTTTATTTTTCTTTAGTGTAGTTTACTCTGTATTAAGTTAAGAAATGTACAGGAAAAGTAACTAGTAACTCATGTGTTCAAATAAATGTATTAGAGTAAAAGTACTTTTTTTTTTTTAACAACAAGGGTTCATATTTTACATTGTAATTAGAGAAAAGAAAAGACGAGTGTTAAAAATGTTTTCATTTAGGCCTACTGCTTTCTATTGTTTTAGCGATTTTTGTATTTTGATTTCAGTGGGTGGGGGCATGCGTGCAAGTGGCTAAATATGTATTTTTTAGACACAATAAGACGTCAATTTCTTTGTTACTATTTACACCAGCCCCCATAAGTCACATCTGCCCATGAAAGATTGTGGTGCATCTTGGGAATGGGCTTATTGTGTCTAGAAATACATATTTAGCCACTTGCATGCTAATCAAAATCGTTAAAATCAATAACACAATAGAAAGAAGGAAATGAAAACATTTTAACACTCATGTTTTCTTTTCTCTAATGACTATCTAAAATATGAACCCTTATTGTAAAAAAAACAAAGTTGTCCTTTAAGTAGATTACTCAGGTAAATGTACTTGTCTCTGGCCAGGCGAGGAGAGTGTCCAACCGCGTGCTGACCACGGCCAACGAGGACGTGAAGAGCGACTGCGTCTACAGCCACCTGCTGACCATCTTCGGCCAGTGGACCGACCACGACCTGACCTTCACCCCTATCTCTGCCGTCATCCGCGCCTTCGAGGATGGCGAACAGTGTGATGAGACGTGTGAAAACAAAGCGCCTTGTTTCCCTATTAGGGTGAGTGTCGCAGCATGGCAGTTAGTGAATATACGGTGTATGCCAGGGGTTTTCAAAGTGGGTGACGGGGCACCCTGGGGTGCCGCGACGGCAGTCCAGGGGTGCCGCGACGCGAGATCATTTGATAATATTTGGAATTTATTTGGACACTTGAAAAAAATATTTAGTATCATTTTAAACTTGTAGTACAAAGTACAAAGTTATTTTCAGTCAGTTCTAACCAAATTGGCTATTACAGCCGATCTACAAGCCGATCTACAAGCACACAACACCTCACATTGTGAGGCGTTGTGTGCTTGTAGATCTGCTGTTTTCACTAGTTTAGTACATTTTATAGATGATAATACAAAACGAACGGTTTTGGACATACAAGGTTTCCACCTGACAACGACGATATGCTATAAAAATAAGGTGCTGGGAGTGAAAATTATAATGTAGGGGTACCTCGGATTAAAAAAATATTTATGGGGTGCCCTGAGACAAAAACAAAATTGGGAACCCCTGGTGTATGCAGTACATACAGTACAGTAGTTTGTGTAGTCGCGGGGGGAAATCTCGCTATTTCTACATCCCATTATTTCGACTACTGGCGTCAGCAGGTTACTGAGGTTAGGGACGGGTTAGGGTTTGGGTCAGGTTTAGGCATAGAGGTTAACATTCACCAGCGTCGGCAGGTTAGCATTTTTTGATTGATTGATTGATTGAAGGCTTTATTAGAAGTTTGCATAGGAAAATGTACAGATTCATGACGGTACAGTTCACTGGTACAAGGTCTACTAAAAGGAGATCCATGAAAAGACTAAGCTTATTTCAACAGGAAACCATTAAAGTATCTCATATAACATTGAATGACAGACAAATAGAACACAGTACTATGCAGTAGATATGTAAAGAAAAAAAGAAAACAGTAGGTCTATACAATCAGTAAGTACAGTATATACAATATATACAAGGAAGGGGCAGGTAACAGTAAGTCTAAACAATCAGTATGTACAGTATATACAAGGAAGGGGCAGGGAGGGTAGGGTTGGGCTAGGTTTTTACCAGTTGTGAACGGCTGCTGCCTGTAAGTGGTTTTTTAGGGCAATTTTAAAGGATGCTAGTGATCCACACTCCTTTATGGCCTTCGGTAAGGCATTCCACATTTTTGTGGTGTAGCAGAAGAACGAGTTCGACCCTTTCTTTGAGTTGACTCTGGGTTGAACGTGATCTGTGGCACTGCCTCTGGTGTTGTAATTATGGACATCCTTAACGTTTATAAAGTATTTTGACAGGTACTTGGGTATCATAGTGGTGTAGTGTATCTTGTACACCAGGCCCATTGCAAGTTGCTGTACTCTGTCATCTACTCTGAGCCACCCCACTCTTAACTGGTGAGTAGCGGTGAGGTGAGTCTGATTGGGAAGGTTAAGCAGGACCCTAATTAGTTTATTTTGGGCTGTTTGGAGTTTAGTTTTTAGGGCTTGTGGGGCGTCACGATACCATACGTGGACTCCATAGTCAAAGAGGGGCTGGATTATTGCACCAGCTATGGTCTTCAGTGTGTTGAAGTTGACCATTGGGGCGATCCTCTGTAGGAAACGAGTTCGTTGGTTGATTTTTTGTATTACTTTTGAAGTCATCTTTTCGCTGGAAAGATTAGCTTCAAGGATACATCCTAAGTAGGAGATTTCGTTTTTTCGTGTTATGACCTTGTCACCCACTTTGATTGTGAAGTTCTCTACCTTTTTGAGGTTATGATTTGATCCAAAGAGGATGGACTCGGTTTTGCCCAGGTGAATTGATAATTTGTTGTCGTTAAGCCATGTGCAGATCTTACTCAGTTCAGAGTTAAGTGTCTTTTCAACCTGCAAGTGGTCCTTGCCCGAGACTAGGAGAGCCGAGTCATCCGCGAACAGGAACAGGTTGCAGTCGCAAGCAGATGCCATGTCGTTCACGTATATTAGGAACAACAGAGGTCCCAGTATGCTACCTTGGGGAACTCCACAGCTTACTGGGAGGGGGGGGGGACAGGGTACCGTTAATCTCCACCACCTGTTCCCTCCCCACCAGGTAAGATTGCATCCAGCTCACTGCTGCGCTGTCAAGACCGATGGCTTTTAGTTTCTCAATCAGAATAGCATGATCCACGGTGTCAAATGCCTTCTGGAGGTCCATCATGACCATGCCACTATACTTGCCCTGATCCGCTTCGCGTTTGATTTGGTCAGTCAAATAGAGAAGGCATGTGTCAGTGGAATGGGATTTTCTGAATCCAGATTGGAACTCGTAAATCAGATTATTCTCATCGAGATATCTTGCAATCTGTTCGTAGACTATTTTCTCCATGACTTTGGATATGGAGCTAAGAATGGAAACGGGGCGGTAGTTTCCAGGGTCTAGTTTGCTACCTTTTTTATGCAGGGGGGTTACTTTTGCTAGTTTGAAGTCCTGGGGGACATGACCCTGTTCGATGGAAAGGTTAATTATGTGGGTAATGATTGGAGCAATGGTGGCGGCTGAATCTCTGAGAAATCTAGCTGGGATTTTATCAAGGCCAGTGGCCTTGTGTTGAGGTAGGGCGCTCAATTTTTTAAACACTTCATCAGTTGTCACTGTGGAAAGTTTAAAGCTGTCTTTACTGACGCCCAGTTTTTTGTAGAATGTATTAACAAATTCTTCACCATACCGCCCAGATGGGGCGACCAGTCTTTTGACCAGTGAACGGGCAAATACCAGTAAAATACTGGGACGTAGAACAAATGTTATGTTGGAATATCAACACGCTCACGAGTTGCGGTCTCATCGGAACGGGACAACATACCAAAGCCTTGTGGGCAAGACTGAAAGAACACAGAGATCTTTCTTTTACCAAGCGGTAAGACTTTTGAACAAATAGTGCAAATACATACATAGGCTAAAAAAGGTGATGTTTTAATTTAGTGGATACTATTAAGATTTGTTACTTTTTTAAAACCTAAAGTACACTTTTAGCTAACGTTTTAGATTTTTATTATGTGATGATGCTTTTACATAATAGGCTATTTATATTCTCTTTTCTACTAATGAACTGCAATCAGAGGAGCCCTGACAAAAGAATCTCACCCTTCTTCTACTGTAAAGTATTTTTTAAAGTGTGGCAATAAATGATGTATTCTGATTCAGTAATATTACACAGTATATTCATAGGAGCGGCAGTGGCTCAGGAGGGTAAAGTGGTCCGTCTGGGAACCGGAAGGTTCCCGGTTCGATCCCGGGCTCCCCCAGAGTTAGTGTCGAAGTGTCCTTGAGCAAGACACTGAACCCCTAATTGCTCCCGATGAGCAGGTTGGTTTCCTCCCCATCGGTGTATTATTGTGTGTGTAAATGGGTGAATGTAATGCACAATCCGCTATATAAATGCACCATTTACATTTATACAGAAAACATTTTGTTAATCTAACCGCACTGTAGGGCATTCACGAATAGTGATTTTTAGTATTCAAATTAATCGACCTCTAAGTATTCGAATAGTCAAATATTCGACAGGACTGGCCAAACTGTCAAATATTAAGTAAGCTAGAGGCGAACATTGTGAAAATAGCAGATCTACATGCTCACAACGCCTTGCAAAGCGAGGCGTTGTGAGCATGCAGATCTGCTATTTCCACAATATTTATCTGTGGAACCGAGTCACATTAAATGTAATACCTACAATTCCAAGTTCTTGTCAGAGTGGGGGTCTCCAGTTCAAATATGTTTATTTTGGGGGTCACGGCCTAAAAAGGTTTGAGAACCCCTGGTATAGAGCATTAACAAATTCATCCACCAGGGGCATTGACAACTCATTCTTATGACTTCCTATCTAGCCAAGCTTTATAAACTATATATTTTTTAAAGAGAAAACCATACAAAAATAAAAATAAGCGAATATTCAACTTCGTTGAACAACGTCGAATAGTGACTTTGCTATTCGAATATTCTAATATTTGGTGAATGCCCTACCGCACTGTTTATCCATGAAGTCTGAGACGCTGAGCCCCAACGTGTTTCTGTGTCCCCCCCCCCCCCCCCCCCCCCCAAAAAAAAAAAAAAAAAAAAAAAAAAAACAGATCCCCAGAAGAGATCCCCGCAGAAGAGATCCCGCTTTCCGCAACACTGAAAATCAGTGCATCCCCTTCATCCGCTCGGCAGCCGGCTGCGGCTTCGGCAACAACGCATCGATGCTCGCCGTGCGTCAACAGATGAACGCCATCACAGCGTTCATCGATGCCGGCCAGGTCTACGGCTCGGACGGCGTCAAAGCCGGCGACCTCCGCAACTTCACCAGCGACAGGGGCCTGCTGCGGGTCAACACGCGGTTCCGCGACAACCGCCGCGAGCTCCTGCCCTTCAGCACGGTGACCGCCAACATGTGCGCCACGCGGAGGAAGATCACCAACGTCCTCAACGCCGAGGAGGTGCCCTGTTTCGTTGCCGGTGAGTGACGATTGCTATGATTTCTTTTTTTGTTTCACCAAAAATGGCAATGGTGCAAAATGTACTCACATCGTTTACTTAACGGTTAAGTAAAAGTACCAATACTGCAATGTAGAAATACTCTGTTACAAGTAAGGCTGAAGCCACACCAAAGTACCTATGAGAGTGGAATCCCCATTCCGCCAATGAGAATGGAGGGTTTTTTTCTTTTTCGTTTTTTTTTAAAGATATCCTCTACTGACATGAAACCGCCCCCTTCCCATTGAAATGCATTGGCTGGAAAGGGTTCCACTCTCATAGGTACTTTGGTGTGGCTTCAGCCTAAAAGTCAAGAATTCTAAATGTACTAAAAAGTACAGATGTACTTGAAGTAGCCTCGCGTTGTGAGGCGTTGTGAGCATGTATCTCTCTCTTAGTGCTCTTCACAATAGAACCGTGTTATACAAAATGTAATGCCTCAACTCTTAGTGCTCATAGGGTGGGGGGTGGGGGTCCCCAGTTAAAATATGATTATTTTGGGGGTTGAGAACCACTGATCAAACTAAGGGTGTTGGGTGATGGTTCTGTTGAGTTGTGTGCGCACAGAACAAGATGACGCCAGGCAGTATCACACGGAAGGTTCTGAAGGTCAATACACACACATAGAGTATATATAAATACAGTATAGGACACATGACCTGACCAGAAGATATGAGACAAGGACACAAACAGAATGGATAGGAATAAAACATGCATCTTGGTGTCATTGTGCACAGACAGACAGACAGTCAGTCAGTCTATCTGACAAAGTAGTTGATGGCCATCATATCAATATCGGTTGTGCTCCCGTAAGTGATTCGCCGCATGTATGTACTGTACTGTACTGTACTGTACTGTACTGTACTGGGTCAAGCAGATAAAGGTCACAAAGATTTAGAAGCTATCCTGTGTTATACAAACAAATAAAGTTTAGTCAGGAACACTCAAGTCAAAGTAGGTTTAACCATTTATTGCATAAATGGAATACAGTAAATCTAGAGGTGGAAAATACTCAAGTAAAAGTACTCAAGTAATTACTCAAGAGTAGTTTTTTTTTTGAGGATCTGTACTTTTAAAGTCATTTTTAAATGCTCTACTTTTACTCTTACTTTTGAGTAATTTAAATAGTAAATACTTGTACTCTCCGTCTTCCCCTTTCTCTCATTCGTGACCCCGAGAAACTTAAACTCCTTCACTTGCTTCCTTCCTTTCATTCATTCATTCATTCATTCATTCATTCATTCATTCATTTATTTATTTATTTCGAACATTTAAAATTAGTATAAAAAAGACAAAGTAAATAAAAGGAAGATAAAATAAAATAAAAAACTGCAACAAAAATGATATTGAAAACATCCTTAAATTATAGTTCATGTTCGAAAAAGTTAGTGTATGTTTCATAATATTATAATTTATATCTGCAAAGTAACTAAAGTTAAAAATGTATTGGAGTAAAAGTATAACATTTGGATCCGGGATGTAGTGGAGTAGAAGTAAAAGTGTTGGAAATTGGAAATACTCAAGTAAATAAAAATACCTAACAGCTGTACTTAAGTACAATTCTTAAAGTCACCTAAAGGGTTAGTGTCACTTTAAGAATCATCTTAAAAAACAAGTTAGTATAGCCTGACTGTATGACTACTTACTGTACTGGTCAGCTGTTGTTGGGGGGCGAGGGGCAGATTACACTGTGACATGAGCTTCAGACTGTTTCAGACCGTTTTCAGAGAAGCTCATGTCACAGTGTAATTTGCCCCTCAACCCCTTTAGGTGGCAGTACCCCTTTAAGTAAATGTACTTAGTTACTTTGTACCATGTCTATAAGTCCATTTGACCGTTGTTGTAAGTTAGGTGTCTCTCAGCCGCCTTGTGTTTTTCTATTGGTTACTCACCCCATGGAGACTTGAGTTCAATATTTATTTTGTCACATTCCTAAGCCAATAATTTTGATTACAATAAATATACGTCAATAGAAAAAATGTAATTTTGGGTGTGAACTACTCCTTTAAAACCTTAAATCACAACCTACCCTCGCTTTGCGACAGGTGACGAGCGTTCCAACGAAAACATCGGACTGACGAGCCTACACACACTGATGCTGCGCGAGCACAACCGTCTGGGGCGAGCTCTGGGCAGCCTCAACCCCAAGTGGAAGGGAGAGAGGATCTACCAGGAGACCCGCAAGATCATGGGAGCCTACCTACAGGTGGGTACTACCCGGTATCAATACGCTTTGGGCTTATCAAGCCTGTTATCGAGCATACTGGCCCATGACGTCATGTTTAAACCATCAAGATAAGAGGCGATCAAGAAATTATTACACTTTTCATAATATACTGTATAGCCATTTAAAACTTATTGCACATTAATGAAAGGTTGTTTTAATGATATTTAATGATAATGTTTTGTACTTCGTCAATTGTTATCTTCTTAAGTAGATGGTGGTCAGAAACTAGCCTGACTGCAAGCGTCAGACTCAAAGGGCTTGTGAGCTGCTGTAATTGATTGAGCCATACAAGTGTCAATAGCTCGTTAGTCACTGAAAGCATCAAAGACTACAATCTGTTTGATGTCTGTAATAAGAGTGGAGGGGGGAATGTGTTTGAATACACACAGACTCGCCTGATTGGCTGAATGGTTTTGAACCAGGCCACCACCCACCACGTGCCCCAAGCCTACTGCCCTGATTGGCTCGCCCTCTCTGAGGGCTGGTGGAAAAAGCTTATTTAATGTGAAGGGCCAGACTACACAACACCACCACTACCAACAGGGGGTGGTGTTGTGCAGTCTGGTTTATTAACCAGGCTAGTCAGAAACAAGCTCACAGTCACAACAACTGGCCAAAAAAAAAAAAAGATACCAGTTCTGTTCACTGGCTCAATAAGCTGGATGCCTGGATCGATAAGGTGCTCATGATGAATACAAATGTACGATAAATAAAAATGAATTAGGCACTCCAGGTGTTAAGTACAGTACTTGAGTACTTAGTACTTAAAGCCCCTTTTCGACAGCAGCTTTAGCACCACACTATACAACACCACACCACACCGCACCGCTTAAAAATATCTACATTTTCCATTACACAAAAGTACCCTTAACAAATTGACCCTTTTAACTGTGATTATAATGCAATATGAATTTGTATTACAACTATCCTAATTATAATACACTACTAGTAAGACGCCTCAGGGCTCAGGGCGACAGTGATGTGGACATCAGGGATGTGGACATCAGGGATCTCCTAGCCTCGGAAACCCAGACTTCTTTAGGCGATCGGAAGAAAAAGAAGCCTGGGCGATCGAGTTATGATTACTGTTGTAGGAAGTGTAGAATTTCCCTAACCAATCAGAGTGCAGAGAGCGTCGCACCAAATGTGTTGACGTCATGACGCACCAGTGTTCTCTGCGCTGAGCAGAGGAGCAGAGGGGGGTGGGGGGGAGGAGAACACATGCTATTGGCTGGAGACTTGCAGAGAGACTCACCGCGCCCGCCCATCTGCCTACACTAAACTGTCCGCGTTAGGTTAGAGTGGGGATCTCATATATGGGCATAAAAGGGATTCTGTTAGAGTGATATTTCAGTGATATTACAGTGAAGCCAGAGTGGTTCCCCTGAAATCACAGTGACATCAGAGCCTGCTGACATCATGATGACACATTTTTACGGTCTATGGTTTAAAAGGTGTACACGTCTACACAGACGCAGACAATCTGTGACGTTTCTCATGGTAAAGTGCGACCTTCGGTCGAAATAATGGATTATAACTGTGATAATAATACACTATAAAGTATTAATGTATTACTATGATACACTAAATTAGATTATAATAGTGGTTATAACACAATAGAATCTATTATGTATTACAACTATATCCTGGTGTTCTAAATGAAAAGTCATTGAGTGATCAGTCATTATGAAGTGTTTGGCCCTGTTTGGCCTAGCTCAGACCTACTCTGGATTGGATACTTTTTAGTACCACGTTTAGTACCACTTTCACACCACTCTACCCAGGTCCTTGTAGTGGAAAACCTGGCACAAGTGGGCGGTGTGGTGTGGAGTGGGGTGGTGTTGGGCCATGTCAGTGGAAAAGGGGCTTTAGTTACTTCACGCCACTGCTCTCTCTCCCCCGATGTGAAGGTGATCACGATCAGGGACTACTTGCCCCACATCGTGGGCGAGGTGCCCGCGTACCCCGGCTACGACGAGAAGGTGGACCCCAGCATCTCCAATGTCTTTGCCACCGCCGCCTACCGCTTCGCCCACCTGGACATCCAGCCATTCATGTTCCGTCTGGACCAGACGTACCGGCAGCACCGCCAGTTCACCAGCCCCTTGCTGCACAGAGCCTTCTTCACGCCTTGGAGGCTCGTCTTTGAAGGTACAGAATCAGGGACGTGCAGAGAATGTTAACTCTCAAATACCTGGAACGCGCCCGAGTCGCGTTAGATTTTAACCACTTTAACCATTATTTTATGCTTTAACTTTAGAAAAATAGCAGATATACAAGCTCGCAGCGCGGCACCGAGTGCCGCGCTGCGAGCTTGTAGATCTGCTATTTTTGAAAAATCGTGAAAATGAGTGCAAGTCTTTGAATATATTTGACCCAATCTTTGACCCGACTTCCAAATCCTTCTTCTAAATCATGCTGTTCTCAAACTTTTTCATGTCAAGGACCCCCAAAATTACATGTATTTGGCCACGGACCCCCATCTCAAAATATGTTGTTCCAGGGACCACCCAGAAGCAAATATTAAAGTTACAAATGTTAGCTTTTAAGTAGATATATTCAAAGACTTGAAAAAAAATCATGATTTTTCAAAAATAGCAGATCTACAAGCTCACAGCGCGGCACTCGGTGCCGCGCTGTGAGCTTGTATATCTGCTATTTTTCAGTAGTTAAAGCAGTCAATAATCCTAGGCCTAAATGGGTTAAAGAGGCAGGGGCTGAAATTTCTAAAAGGGCCTTTTGGTGGAAATATCGAAAATAGCAGTCAGACCTCCAAGCTCACAACACGTTGCAGCGCGACGCGTTGTGAGCTTGGAGGTCTGCTATTTTCGGTGCGTCATACCACACTGAACCAAAGCATACTCAAGTGAATACTGGAGATGTGGCGTACTGTATGGAATTCTACACAGAGAGGGCAATTATTTCAACATAAGATACTGCATTCAAGTTCAGGAGAGTTTGGACAAGCTTAGGCAATTCTCCTCTCTGCGCAGAAATCCATGCCGTTACGCCACATCTCCAATACAGACATGATTATGCTTAGTTCAGTGTGGTATCAAGCACCGAAAATAGCCAACATCCAAGCTCACAGCGCGTCGCGCTGCACCGCGTTGTGAGCTTGGAGATCTGCTATTTATGATATTTTTAGACATTTCAGCCCCTGCCTCTCTAACATTCTCTGCACGTCCCTGCCAACAGGTGGCATAGACCCCATTATGAGAGGCCTGATGGGTCGCCCGGCCAAGCGGGGCACACAGGACGAAATGATGCACGACGAGCTGAGAGACCGGCTCTTTGAGATCTCCGAGCGCTTGGCCCTGGACCTGGCCAGTCTCAACCTGCAGAGGGGCAGGGACCACGGCCTGCCTAGTGAGTACCTTCTGTTTGGCTATACTTTACACCCAGGGACCATCCACTATTTTATGCTTTAACTATTGAAAAATAGCAGATATACAAGCTCACAGCGCGGCACCGAGTGCCGCGCTGCGAGCTTGTAGATCTGCTATTTTTGAAAAATCGTGAAAATTAGAATTTTGACCCGATTCTATAAGTGTCTTTTGAATCCTTCTAAGATTTTTAGAAAAAAACTATGTTTCTATGTCAGCAATCTGGCCAGCCATCGTCAAAGAAAAGGTCCTTTTCACTTAACTGGAGCTCAGTTAGTCTGTTCTTGAGAGACTGGATGGTTCTCAAACCTTTTCACGTGAAGGACCCCCAAAATGATATTTATTTGGCCACGGACCCCCATTTCAAAATATCTAGTTCCAGGGACCACCCAGAAGCAAAATTTGAGTTACAAAGGTTCGCTTTGAAAATACATATATTCAAAGATTTGCACACATTTTCACGACTTTTTCAAAAATAGCAGCGCGGCACTCGCGGTGCCGCGCTGTGAGCTTGTATATCTGCTATTTTTCACTGGTTAAAGCATTCAATACTTTTAGGCCTAAATGGGTTAACACCCAAGGGGCCAAACTCCTTCAGTAAAGAGATAAGGCCACTAGAGGTCGCTCTGCCAAAAGGAGTTGTCTCGTTCCTCAACGAGACAACAAAGGGTTAACTGTGCAGCGTGCTGCGCGCATGTTGTGTTCCCTGTGAAAGACCCTAGTCACACCGTGGCTCGCAGAGAGAGAAAATGGCGCGACTAGGCTGCATTGATTTCCATTCTAGGCTGAAACATAAAAAGGGCTTTATCTATGAATGAGGTGCAAAGAACGCCAGGGAAGCAGAGATCTGATTGTTTTCATGGCGACACTTTACCGCGATGGTCGGCCCCGGTTTGGATTTTAGTTTCGCGAGCGTTTGTAAACAAATGGATTTTCTTCCTCAATCGTCAGTGGACACGTGCACACGCACAAAGCTTCCGAGGCTCTTCAAAATAAAGCGTGAGTGAACGGCGGCAGCAGCAACAGCTAGAAATGTTAGAAACCTTGGCATCCCATGTGTTAAGAAAGTTTGAGAACCACTGACGTAGAAACACGCGTTTTCTTTTTCAAAAACCTTAGACAGATTTAGAAGATGACTTTTATAGAATCGGGTCAAAGATATTCAAAGACTAGCATAGATTTTCACGATTTTACAAAGAAGAGCAGATCTACAAGCTCGTAGAGTGACAATCGGTGCCGCGCTGTGAGCTTGTATATCTGCTATTTTATCTTATTTTATCCTATTTTATGCTATTTTTATCTAAGGAGCCACACGATGGCGCCAGAGCCAGCAATAAGTGGCCAGTGATTTCTTCCATAGGCCGCTGCATTTATTTTGAAGGGCCAGAAGCAAAGTGTGCACACTTGGTGTCACATCACACGATAACCTGGATGTTGTTATTGTAACATATAGTAGAAGCCATTGCCAGCGATAATCTATCATTGTCGTGCTATTTTGCCATGAAAAATGCGGTTAAGGGTGATCAGAACGATCTAAAAGCTCACAACGCGTCGCAATAATCATAAGAAATGTTTCATATCGTCCCATCCTTACAGGCTACACCAAATGGCGCAGGTTGTGTGGTCTCTCGGAGCCCAAGACCCTGTTGGACCTGATCAGACTGTTGGGGAACCGCCGGCTGGCCAGGAAACTCTTCTCCCTGTACGGCACCACGGACGAGATCGACGTGTGGATTGGAGGCGTGTCCGAGCCCTTCATACCCGGCACCCGGACCGGGCCCCTGTTCGCCTGCCTCATCGGTACACAGTTCCAGAATATCCGTCAGGGAGACAGGTAAACCCCATTCACTGCCGAAAATAGCTGATCTACAAGCTCACAACAGAGTGTCAGAGTGTGACACCCACACACAACCAAGCGTAAAATGCCTTGTCTTTTAGTTCTGCCTATTATCTCTTCTACACTAGTCCCTCCATAACATTGTGTAGATCTGCCATTTGTTTTACCAGTTTGGGTCCCCAGTTTGACGCCCCTGTTTGAGTCTCTGGGCCCAAAAGAATCAAACCATTGTTCATGTGAATCCATTTCAGACTGTGGTGGGAGAACCCAGGGGTGTTCACTCCCACACAGAGACATTCCCTGCAGCAGACGGAGCTGGCCCGCATCATCTGTGACAACACCGGCATCAAGGAGCTCCCCGCCAAGCCCTTCCTGAACACACCCATAGGAGAGTTCACCAAGTGCACAGACATCCCTGAATTCGACCTCCAACCGTGGAAGGACGGTAGGGACTGAGCATCTTAACGCAATGGTTCTCAACCTTTTCAGCCCCCACCCCCACATTAATTAATCATATTAACACAATTGCGTCCAGGAACGTGATAGGAATTACGGCGGTGTGGCGCCGCCGCCAAGGCCCCGCTATCACGTCCAGGGACGTGTTACCTGGTTACCATGGTTACCAGGTAAACAGGCGCTGCGGCTTCATATCCCATGATGCAACTCGGCCGCCAGCATCAGGAAGCGTGTAATCTCCATAGGCTCCTATTCATTGCTGCTGCACAGAAACGGCATCTTGGAATCTATCGGGCCCAGAACCGTTTTTTTGCGGTTAAAAATTTCAAGCGGTGGTCACACCGTCTCCTTAGCGTGACTGTGTGTGTAGCTATGCTTGTGTGTGTCTGTATGTAGCCGGAGCATCATCTGCAATACCGCTGAGTGACCAGTGGCGGCCTGGGTGAGCATGTATGTATGGGGTGCAGTTTGGGTCAAAATTCTAAATCACACACACACACACACACACACACACACACACACACACACACACACACACACACACACACACCGCCACCACCCCGCACATACTTGGGTTTGATTTTACATTTCCGTGTGAAAGTAAACATACTGATCGCCATTACAACATTGTGAATTTCCACAACATGGACACGATCGTGGCTTCCGGGGCTCTTCAAAATAAAGCGCAAGTGAATGGCGGCACTCTGTAGCCAAATAATTACAAAAATAATGGCAATGTTCCAGTTTTTTAAAGTATAGTTTGTTTATCACTTTTGATGCACTATGGCCTTTCTTTCTTTCTTCCTTTCTTCCTTCCTTCCTTCCTCATGTGGGGACCCCCCTGGGTGTCCAGAGCCACAGGTTGAGAACCACTGTCTTAAGGCACAAATACATTCTGTATGTTTGACCGATTTGACTGAAGACGATTGACACTATCTTTTTTTTTTCTTCCATTCTTTCTTTTTTCTCACTTGTGTTTTTCTACGCATCAAGGTGCTAAAGGCTTCTGTAATGATTCACCTGAAGATCTTGACTGAACATGACACAAGGTATAACCACTGTTACACATGACATACTATAGTTTTCAATATGTTTACCATCAGATAGATGTATACATTTAAATGCAACATGCGCCCTTAATGCCAAAATGTAATGGTGACCTCATGTTGGTTTGAATATTAACTCATCTAGTGCCATTTGCGTGATGTCACGCAATAAGTACTAGAGTACTTACAGTGCCGAATGCGTGATGTCGCGCAAAAAGTAATAAATTACTGTAACGTTGAGTACATTACCGAGTAGAATGGCCGGATGTCCGGAGACGAAACCCGCGCTGATTTGTCATCATCACGGCTCCACAAGCACACAATAGTCATCCCATAACATTGAGGTGGACGGCCGATCTCATCTTTAATGTCCATTATCTCAAAACAACACTTTAGAAGCGAAGATGGAGGCAGATGCTCGCTTATAAAACACATGTATAAACGCTCCATTGCAATCCAGCATGGCACCACGTAAACAATGATCGGTTCCGGCGCACGACCCGATGACGTCAGACCGGAAGTGATCACGCTGTGGCACTTCTGGCTTTCAAAATAAGAGAGTGCAAGCGGATGGAGCCTGCGTGAGGCACTCTGGACATCATTGCGACCGAAAATCGCGGGCACAAAATGAGTTAAAACTGGGGATGTCATTATTTTAGAAATTATTTGGATACAGAGTTCCGCCATTTCCTGTGCTTTATTTTGAAGAGCATCGGAAGCCACGATCATTTCCATGTTGTCAACCGGGGTGTTTACTTTCACATGGAAATGAAAAATTCCAACCGCGGCCGACCGTCTAAGTGTTCTGTGAAGTAGATAAAGCCGTTTCTTTGCAGCAGCAATGAATAGGAGCCTATGGAGATTACACGCTTCGTGGTGATGGCGGCCGAGTTGCATCATGGGATATGACGTTTTTTTCTTTTTTTCTCTCACCAGCCGCCGCGGCAGCACCTGTTTACCTGGTAACCATGGTAACCAGGTAACACGTCCCTGGACGTGATAACGGGGCCGTGGCGTCCCACCGCGGTAATTCCTATCACGTTCCTGGACCCAATTGGCATCGGAAGTTTTAATAATCATTCCTTTTGTCCCCCTATAGGGTCGCAGCACGAGGCACTCTAGCTGCGAGCGGGTCCCGTGGACACAAAAAGCAGGCACGCCTACAACACCAGAGGGAGCACCCACGATCTGGTACCCTCCGAATGTAGCACAAACATGGGACATTTCTCATTGTACTATACTCAGCCACCAAGGTGGAATGCCACCCATTAAAGGAATAGTTCACCCCCAAAATGATGTTTTTCCTATTGATTACTCATGCCACGGAGACTTGAGTTCAATCATATCTTTTTGTATTTTTCATATTCCTAAGACAAAAAAAATGTATTATAGTAAATTTACCCCCATTGATTCCGCATTTGGGACCCGAACTGGAATCAATGGGGGTAATTTTTTTGTAATGAAATTATTGTGTTAGGAATGTGACTTAAACAAAAAAAATATTATTGAACTCAAGTCTCCATGGCATGAGTAATCAATAGATATAAAGTCATTTTGGGGGTGAACTACTCCTTTAAAGGATGTGAACTGGCCAGAAAAAGCATCTGTCGGGAGGTGGAGTTCGATATTAATTCACATTGATTCAAGGGGTACATTCACCCCATTTTACCTTTTTCTCCTCTGTATTTGTATTTGTTGATGACATGTAATTTAAATGAATTTAAGTGTTAATATGCTATGCTCTGTTGTTTATGAATTGAATACATAAAGGACCACAATGGAAAACATATTTTTTTGTGTGTGTTATCCTTTTTAGCCTATTTTTTTACTTATTTTGACTAATAACATACAGGGCCGTGCAGAGAATGTTAGAGTGGCAGGGGCTGACATTTCTAAAAGGGCCTATTGGTGGAAACAGCGCTTTTGGTGGAGGTCGGCTATTTTCGGTGCGTGATACCACACGGAGCTAAGCATAATCAAGTCAATTCTGGGAATGTGGCGTAACGGCATGGATTTCTTCACATAAGATGCTGCATTCAAGTTCAGGAGAGTTTGGACAAGGCAATTCTCTTGAATGCTGCATTGTATGGTATGGACAGGGGGCATTTGCATTTCTTTCACCATAGTAAAAAGTAATTCAATTCAGTGCATTCATGGTCTGGAGAGGGCACTTTTTACAGACTGATAAAAGGGCAGGGGCTCATGCCCCCTTTGATGTCTATGTGTGCATGTGCCTGCTGCTAACATATTCAATCAATCGATCATTCTACACTGTTACAATGTGCAATACATGGCACCAAGACCTCCTTTCACCTGTGTGACGCGTTAATGTAATAATTTTGTCGGTAACGAGTAGTGTAACGGCCCTACTCCTCCGAATATATTAATAACACTACAAATACTGCCTGGTCGCGTTACTCGTTACTCGCTACTTTTGTACCTGCAGTTCCTGCTTCTGCCTTCAGCAGGAACCGATTGTAAACATCATCACTTGTCTTTTAGAACATTGGAACTGCCATTTCCCTAAAATAACTAACTAGAGAAGAGGTAATCAAAGTGATTTTCAGCGCAGCAGCATGTCACGGTGACACTGACTGTGCCAATCAAGCAGCAGCCACATAAGATGGAGCTAAACTCCATTTTAACCATGATAGATTCATTAAAAACAAACATAATTTTTTCTGGTGACTCCTAATACCCTCCTAATACGTGAGTAGGCCATGTTTTTTCGATAACTTTTTAAATTTATTTTTAATAATTCATTTTTTGTTTGTAGAATTATTAAACCGATTACCGATTGGTTTGTGGTGCGGAGCAACCCTAACCCTACTCTGATTCGTTGGAACAACACCACATGGCTTTCCAGCCACCGCGATTGGTCTGTGGTGCGTGGCGGGACAAATACACCAGTGTGTATTGGCTGGCTGATGACGTAGCTACCCTAACCCTACTCTGATAAGTTGGAACACCACCCAATCAGCAACAACCTCGCTACATCACAACGGACGTTCAGAAATGCGAGTCAACTGAATCATTTCCAGACTGATGCGGAGAGACAAAACAACGCGGAAAGGAGCCAACAGGCTGGCACCCAGGCTAACTGTAACAACCTTTTCTCTGGACTGCCATCAACAGCAACAAATGGCCTTAGGCTATAGTTCAAAAGGCTGCAGCCAAAGTACTAAACAGGAAAAGGAAATATGATCATATCACACCAACACTCATAGCACTTCACTGGCTGCCATTACAGGCCAGAGCCGACTTCAAGGTCCTGCTCCTAACCTCTATAGCCCTAAACGGACTCTCCCCATCCTATATGTCAGACTTAATACAACCATACATCCCAGGAAGACCACTACGGTCCCAGGATGCCGGTCAGCTCACAGTCACAACACCCAATAAAGTAACCGTCGGGGGCAGAGCATTCACACACCGTGCCCCCTATCACTGGAATGCTCTCCCTCAAATCCAAGCTAAAAACCCACCTCTTTTGCCTACACTACTGTTTGCCCTAGTCCATGAACATTGTTATGACCAAATCCTACTTCCCCATGGTTTTTAACATTGTGTTGTTTTACTTCTATATGATCTTTTTGTCTTGTTTTTTGTTGTTTTTTCTTTCTCTTGTTGACCATGCATACTGTTTGACTGTTTGTAATGTGTGCAAATCGTTCAATATACTGTATGTATTTTTAAAGTGAACATTTGTAACTAAAATTTTGCTTCTGGGGGATCCCGGTCTTAATGGGTTAAAGCGTTACCTACAACAAACATAACGTATAGGGGCTCGGGCTGCAGACACCCCAAGCAACCCCTTTGCTTATTAATTATTACCGATAAACATTATTTCATACCATTTCTTGTCTCTAGCCTTCATAGTGCAAAGACATCCTTTTACAAATTGCATTCAAATCACACAATGTTTAATCATGCATGTAATTGAATCCCACTGCTACCACTGTCACACTGGAATGGAACGGGGTGGGGGAAACCGATAACCAGACAAACACATTTAACAGAAACTGTAATCAAAATAAATATTATTCTGTTATTCTGAATGATTCTACAAACACGTTCCCACACAAAGTGTTTCTCTGACTGGGTAAGTAATTATGTTGTGTGGCAACTGGGGTTTAATTTGCACAAATTGGATGTTGTTGAGGATGCAAGTCAGGTTGTCCTGACCGCGACAGACAATGTGTGAAAATAAAATGCAATCAGTTTACAAATTATAAATAATATTGCCATTTAGCAGACACTCTTGTCCAGAGTGATCTACATGATAAGCTAAAAAATAAATAAAAAATAAACAATATCTGAAACTGTATTGTGTATTGACATAACTAACGAAACTAATTAAAATCATCTTCGTCTTTGTCAATGACAATATCCAATGTTTATTCTTCAAAAGCAGTGAACATAGACAACAGTAGCTATCTGGGCATGTTGATTACCCCATAATACCAATAAAAAACTAAAACGAATCAAAAACCTAATCAAAATTAAACTGTCATTTTCATGTATAAAGTATTGTATTGTCCAGAACAGCGGTATATCCCTCTGCTCTCACGCAGTGTACAGTACATCCATGCACGACATGCAGTGAATGCCTGATTGGTGCACTCATTAACACCTGTGTTATACACATAGTCCTCTCCTCTGTCCCCCCCCCCCCACACACACACACATGTGTGTGTGTGTGTGTGTAAACGTAGCAATATCATGATAATGAATGAGTCCTCCATTCAATTATGCTACTTCAGTAAAAGTGCAATTCTGTATTGCCATAGAAATATACTTAACCGCTTAAACCCCATGTGGGTGACCAGAGTCCATCGATAGAAACTTTTTTTTTTTTTTTAAAGAGGCAGGGGCTGACATTTCTAAAAGGCCCTTTTGGTGGAAATATCAAAAATAGCAGACCTCCAAGCTCACAACGTGTCGCAGATTTTCGGAACCACCACACGGAACTAAGCATAATCAAGTCAATACTGGAAATGTGTATGTGGCGTACGGCATGGATTTATACACATTACACATAAGATGCTGCATTCAAGTTCAGGATAGTTTGGACAAGGCAATTCTCTTGAATGCTGCCTTATATGGTATGGAAAGAGGGCATTTTGCATTTCTTTCACCAGAGTAAAAACTGCATTCATGGTCTGGAGAGGGCACTTTTTACAGACTGATAAAAGGGCAGGGGCTCAAGCCCCCTTTGATGTCTATCTGTGCACGTGCCTGTCGCAATATCAAAGAATTATTACATCACTGGCAGAGAGTTGTTCCGTGGCAGACTACTGTAATGTGGAGCACCTGGAGAGAGCAGAACACATACTGTACAATATTCATTCAGTAAGAATACTCAAATCTCTAAATCACGGCTTCTGAAACCTTCTGATGGCAAGGACCCCTGAACTGACATACTGTATATTTGGCCTCAGACCCCCAGCTGAAAAGGCTTTGTGCCAGGGACCCCCAGAAGAGAAGATAAACATTTGGGGGTCCTTGGCACAAAAATAAGTTTGAGAACCACTGCTCTACTGTAAGTCTCAAACTGTTTTAGGCCGTGAGCCCCAAAATAAACATATATGAACTGGGGACCCCCACCCTGACAAGCACTTGGAATTGTAGGTATTACATTTAGCGTTACTCGGTTCCATAGATACATATTGTGAAACAGCCGAACTATAAGCTCACAACGCCTCGCACTGCGAGGCGTTGTGAGATCGGTTATTTTCACAATGTTCGCCTCTTTCTTACTTAATATTTGCCGGTTTGGTATTAAAAAGGTCTTGAAAGTCCTAAATTGTCACTTTATAAATGTGCAGTTACCCTGTACACACTTATACTGTATGTTGGATTATATACCGTTGAGTGAGAAAGAAAATGGACATTAAGCTAATCATCTGGGGAACCCACAAAATAATTTGGGGACCCCACTTGGGGTCCCTACCCCAAGTTTGAGAACCACTGATCTAAGAGTTTCTAAGAGTTTGTTTACTGTGGGATACATTTAGGCTACACCAATATCAAGAAAGGACCCCTGTTTACTGAACCAACAATGATGACTATCACAAGAGCCTTGAACTTTTTTTTTACTACAAAAAAAGATGTGTACTTCATCATCATTCTTCATAATATACACAGCAACGTGATGCCAGATAAAACAGAACAGAAGAGCCAGCATGCTCTCCAGAGAGAGAGAGAGAGAGGATGATCAATGATTGGTCCTGATGGGACAGTCGCCATGGGAACGGGCTGCCAATAGCGAGGCAGAGAGATAGTGCTGAGTGTCACAGTAGTGTTGACATGTGTTGATCTATGGCAGCCCTCCAGAACCCATCCGTCTTGTGGACGCTCCCATACTCTGATGGTTCTGGAACACAAACAATGCTGGCCTGGCCCTGGCTTTGTTTAGTAAGTGATGTGCAATATTAGACCTGCCTGGGAGGGGAACACAAGGTCCAAGGTTCCATTCCCGGCCCCTGTGTGTCCCTGAGCAAGACGCTTAACCCCCTAACTGCCATTGGTGGACAGAGTACTCAAATGTTTTTTTTTGTGTGTGTAAAAGTGTCAATACTGCAATGTAGAAATGTTACAAGTAATGTTACAAGTAATGTTACAAGTAAAAGTTACAAGTAAAAGTCCTTTCTACACCAAAGCAGAATGTCCCATTTCACAAGTTTCCACACAATTCACCCTTTGTCAGCCTTCTGATTGGTCCCTGACTGACCAACCAGCAGGCTCTTTCTGCCTTGTCCCGCCCTGGTTCCACCTTTTTTATGTTAAATTTGCTAAAACATCATTTTTGGAGAAATAAAAACATTTAAAAACATTCCCAGTCACTGTTCTGCACCTGAGAGGCTCCTTTTTACAAAACCAAGTTTAAAATGAGAATTGAATACACAAAATAACGATAAGAAGCAATTGAATTTCAATGGTAGTGGATGGAGAGAAGGGACTTTTGTCCCACCAAGACACAGCAACCAATGAGTGTGTAGAGGGGCGGGACAACGGGCGGGACTTGACAAAGGGTGTGTAGACCAAGGGTTCCCAAACGTTTTTGTCTCAGGGCACCTTATGAATATTTTTTTTAATCCGAGGCACCCCTATAATTTTTTGTCCTTGTATGTTCAAAACCGTTCGTTTTGTATTTCACATATAAAATGTACTAAATGTACTAAAACAGTAGATCTACAAGCACACAGTGTGCTTGTAGATCTGCTGTTTTCACTAGTTTTGTGCGACAGTCTTGTATGATGATTGATGAAGCAAGGCTTTGCTTTACCAAAAGACGTACACATTTGAAACTTGGAGATACAAGGTTTCTGCCCGACAGTGACGATATTTTAGTGATTAAGTTGCGAGGAAAACGTTGAGATAATAGCCATTTTGGTTAGAACTGACTGAAGATAAATTATCTCGCGGCACCCCTGGACTGCCGTCGCGGCACCCCAGGGTGCCCTTGTCACCCACTTTGAAAATCCCTGGTGTAGACGCTTGACAAGGCCGGATGCACCACTGTGGATTCGAACCCACGACCTCCGTGGTGGAGAGCAAGGCAGAACACCACTGTGTGCCTGCTGCTAGTTAATCAGCATTTCGACTTTGATTGATTGATTGAAGAATTTATTAGAAGGTTGCATAGGAAAAAGTACAGTTTCGTGACAAAAAATTCAATACAAATCACTGGTACAAGGTCAACTAAAAGGAAATCCTAGTAAGCAATTTTGGAAAATGGGTTATAAATGGCTCCATCTACGCCTTCCCTCTCAGCTTACTAACTATAAGTTTGATTTGTGCAGGGCTGAGATTCTTTTCACTTCAAAATCATCCTTCACCCTTAAATTCAATGAATTCTTTAAATGGACTAAACTTTGTTTTATTTGATGGCCTTCCTGCCCTAGCATTTGGCCTTTGTGCCCTAAAAGAATTACACCACCAAAGGCCAAATGGCCGTGCCCCTAAAACTATGAAATTCTAGGCCTGGTGACGGGGCACCCTGGGGTGCCGTGACGGCAGTCCATGGGTGCCGCGAGATATTTTGATAACAATTTGAATTTATTTGGACACTTAAAACACTTTCATCATTTTAAACTTGAAGTACAAAGTTATTTTCAGTCAGTTCTAAACCAAAATAGCTATTATCTCAACGTTTGCCTCGCAACATAATCACTAAAATATGCTATAAATACAGGGTGCTGGGAGTGAAAAATATGAAAATAATGTAGGGGTGCCTCGGATGAAAACAATATTTAGAGGGGTGTCCTGAGACAAAAAGGTTTGGGAACCCCTGGCTTAGACAGATACCATATGTACCATACATGTACAAACATATGTTTACTCATACCCAGGTAAAAAAAAAGAATACTAAAAGCATACTTTAGTTGATTGTTTTAAAGTATACTTTTAGCATGGCTTTTGTATTATACTAAAATTGTACTAAATTGTACTTAAGTACTACTTAAGTACTACTTAAGTTAAAGGTACATACCCATGAGTGGTCTAAATGCACTTTTAGTGCATTTCTATTATATTATCAACGTGTTGTAAATCTACTATATATGGAACTACAGTATATTATCAGTGTTGTAAAAGTGTATTTTGTAAACACTTTTATTATATTTATGTTATATGTTTACAGTAATATACTTAAATTCATATTCATCCTATTCATAAAAATACAGTTATAGTGAATTTGTATGATACTGTAATGAAGAGCAGAAGTGTATTTGAAGTGAATTTCATTACAACATAAACAACAGACAAGTGTATTTTAAGTACATTACTGATATATACGGTACTACAATACTGTATCAAGTGTTATATGCATAAAGATTTCAATCAATCAATCAATCAATCAATCAATCAATCAATCAATCAATCAATCAATCAATCAACCAACCAACCAACCAACCAAAAGGTCTGATCTGCAAAGACTCGACGTGGAAGAATCCGACTTATTTTAAATCTTACGGTGAAACAGCTCAGCTTGCCATGGGTCTAACAGTAGAACTATTAGATAGGGTACTTTGTGTGATAGATAATTGCAAGGCCCAGAGAAGACAGATGCACTGAGTGGGTATGGAGTATGGAGTGTCAGCCCCATATGTCACCTTTGAAGACACGTTGTGACGTTCATCACACGGACCGTTACTCTCAGCCAGAGGTCTCGCCATTATCTGGCTCTGCTGCAGGCTGTCGAGGAGAATCCACGCCGGCTGTTTAAAAGGTGTGAATGGAGGAAACATAAGTGAGATGCTGGAGGTTAGGAGATCACAGAGAGAGAGAGAGAGAGAGAGAGAGGAGGGCTATAACTGCTGCTGACGCCGGGCGAGCAGGAGGGAAAGATGGAGAGGGAACGAGAGAGATGGAGAGGGGGAGGGAGAGAGAGAGAGAGAGAGAGAGAGAGAGAGAGAGAGAGAGAGAGAGAGAGAGAGAGAGAGAGAGAGAGAGAGAGAGAGAGATAGCAGTGGAGTGGAGTGGAGTTTAGTCTTAATGGGTTATTTGTCATGAGGTCTGGCCGGTGCGAGCGTCTCTTGGCAACAGGAGGAAATGGCTCAATCAAGAGGTTTCAGAAGGTGAATCCGCCGTTCCATTTCCATCTCATTCCAATACAATGCTAGACCATGATATCATATTTATAGGCAGGAAAAGAATGTCTTTTTTTTTTTCTCCAAGACGTTTTGCATTTTACTAAAGTCACACACCTCATGTGAGTGGAGAGAGGAGAGGAGAGAGATAGCCTGACAGAATAGAACACAACAGGCTTGGGGCCTGTGTGTGTGTGTGTGTGTGTGTGTGTGTGTGTGCGTGCGTGCGTGCGTGCGTGCGTGCGTGCGTGCGTGCGTGCGTGCGTGCGTGCGCGCGTGCGTGCGTGCGCACACATTCCGAAGCAATCCAGCTGTTGGTTTTTGAGATATCTTGTTTTGGAGTAAAGTGTTGGGCAGACTAGATGGACAGATGGACAGACAGACAGACCTCATTGTAATCCATGTTTGATTAGCTGTGTACATGATAAAACCTGATATGTGTCCTAAAGAAAATATGTGCCAACATATTCATTATATTGCAGAAATATATTTAACTTCATCATTCAGCATACAAGAAGTTAAATATGTATGATTAAGCACAATGTGAAAATTACTAGACATCAACCAAGTTGTTTTATTCTGAAGCTGAGTACTTTTATTTTGTAACCTGACACTTCCTGTGAGGGAGCATAGTGCTATGTGCAGCACCATGACACTTCCTTTTGAAGCCACACCGAGAGAGAGAGAGCAGCCACAGAGCAGCTACAAACCATTACCTGGTTTTAAACTGATAAAAGTGATAAAAGTCCAGCTAAAAGCAGTTTAGCTACTGTTTTAGCCAGAGATAATTCCTATGGTTCCAGCCAGAGGGTCCATCCGTCGAGTTTGATGTGAAAAGAGAGATAACCAGCATGGTGAGGATTGTTCATTGGCTGAAGCTACAAACAATTAGCATGCTAGCTGAGGGGGACATGATGATGAATGAACTGGGTTGATGTTACATGTACTGTATCTGTGCACAGCAGTTACAAGTTGAATGTTTATTGGGAGAAGTGTACACACTCTTCCTGGGCTTGATGAATACTGAAATGCACTTTAGTGTAGAGTAAATTTTTACAGCATGTGACTGTACAGGCAGCCTGCCCTGCACCCACTAATGGAGGCTGCCATTGCATTGTACAGGCCACATTGCAACATGTTTGATCCTGGTGTAGCAGTGTTATGCCATTTCTGTAAAGAGATTTATTTTATTTTGGTACAAAGAATTGTTCTGTATTGATACTGATTATTTGATTATTTATTTTATTTGTTTTTGATCAATGGAATTGTACAGTAAGCTGATGTTTATTGGTTTAACAGTAATTCCCTAATGATGTGAAATGATGATGAGAGATAATTACAAGAAGATATGTTTTATTTAGCTTTGGTTTATAATTCCCTATATGCCATAAAATGACAGTGCATACTCTGACTTACTACTGTAGGTCAGGTTTTTTGGAGCCTGTTGAAACTGCTTGGAAGATCCTGGACTTTAGATGGCGAGCTAAACCCACAGACGAACCAGCAGAACCGGAGAAGAGAACCAATAATTGCATGCAGAAGACTGAAGATAAATTCCACTGACTGTCTCGATTTCCAAACCCATCCAGCTCACTCTACAGTGTGGTAGGACAAAACCAACTCCACTGCACATCCACAGTGCAGTGGGACTGAGTCAAGCACATGCCACTCTCCTAGTGGTGTGATTGAACTGTTGGGATCATACTGATTTCACATCAGTGATAACAGAGATTAAAGGGACACTTTGAATTTGAACTTTGAATTTAGATATTGGCCAATTAGGATTTTATTTTGTTTTTGAATCACCCGGGTTGTATTTTGAAGGTTTAAAAAGTATTTGTATGTTGTTTGTTATTTTTTCTATTTCATATTTACATCTATTCAATTAAAAGGAAGTGGTGCATTTCATACCTTCCGGATAGTAAAACCTTTGCAGTGGTGTTCTTCCTGGTGTGAAACAATTACTGGCTCCCTAGTCGAACCTAGGACTTCTGATAATTAGCCCAAAACCCCCCAGCATAACTCTAATAGGAGTATATGGTTATGCCAATTGATAATATCATTCTTTAAGTTGTAGTAAAGTAGGGTGACCATATTCTGAAAATCCAAAAAGAGGACACTCTACCCAGCATATATATATATATATATATATATATATATATATATATATAGACCTATATATATATATATATATATATAATTTTCCCCCCATTTTTTTTTCTATTACTAGTTTACCGCTCAATTATGCCCTATACCACTAATAGCCTATTATGTATTCAATTTTGAGGGGGTTCCAATTGGACCCTTTACAAATCTAGAGATCCACTGATAAAGTATGCCTTTTGGCTCCTGTATGAACGTTCAGCTTTGTAACTAAATAAAAGAGAGGTAGCCCATTATTCAAACCGCCGTATCTTCTGCTTTACAAGGTTGTAGAAAAGATTCTGTCAATTTAGTTAGCAGAAGAGCTCTCACCTCGCACAGACTGTCTTGTAAGCTACTTTGCAGTGTTATGGGCTTGAAGCAGAACTTTTATAATTGTAAATGCCTAAATGGACACAGAAGACTACCAGCTTTGCTGACAACGCTCTGCTTCTCAATGTTGGTCACTCGCACTTTTTGTGCATTTCATCAGTGATTGAAAGCCGCGGTCGTCGCGAGCACCTTCGCCTCGCCGATACGCATCCGTAGAGCCGTCTCCCGTCATTTTTAGACCAGGATTGAGGGAATAGCAGGCAAGATTCCTTCACCAATGTAAACACAGTTGCTGAGGGAGTGAGCATTAATAGCGTTTGCAGTTCGTTTGGCTCTGCGCTGCGCGATCTGCTGCAGAGCTCTGCTCTGCTCTGCCTCTGATCTGAAAGCGATACAGGCTGAGGGAGGGAGGGATCGCAGGCAGAGAGTAGTATGAATAATACACGTTCCGGGGTTGGCGCCTCTCACAGTGTGTTTCCAAAAGAACCATTGAACGTGCATTGTAAATGTCCGTGCTTAAACTGTGATATGCGCGAAACCCCGGACATTTGAAGGAATTTATAAAACCCCCCCGGACCGGCCGGACAGCCCCCTAAAAGAGGACATGTCCGGGCAAAAGAGGACGTATGGTCACCCTATAGTAAAGTCATACAGGCTACATAACGTGGTGAGCTAGCCAGGAGCCAGATAAACGAATAACAACAGAACAGACACCACATTGTTATATAACCCACCGTGCATTGCCACAAAAATGGATACTATTGTTGAACAGAAAGGTATCAAAGTTCCAAATGCTGTTATAGTGAGTTTAACAGGTACAGAGAAAGGTACAGAGAATGACAAAGACATTATAAGGCCTAACAAAATAATATGTTGGTTTCCGGTAGGCGACCGACCCTATTAAATACGTGCGACCCAGATGATTTTATTGGCATTTGGAGTGAAAAAATAAAAAAATTAAAAAAAAAGTCAAAATCCGACCGAGTCGATCAAAAACGTCTTACAAAAAATATATTTGGTGCGACCACATTCGCGAAGTCAGGACCTGTCCCCGGTTCCCGAGGCTAAACTAATGTGAGTTACGTTACAACTTGTATTCCTCCAAACACACACAGACACACAAGCACACACAAAATCGGGGGACAAATTGCGTTGCCACTCAGTCACTGACTGGCAGCGGTAGCCATGCTAGCAACGTTAGCAGCCCAGCCACCAGTACAGCTGAGAACTGTATAGCCACCACAGAGAGACGTGAGTTGGAGACGAAACATTATGACAGCGTGGGATTCATCTGAAAGACTGTACGGCAACAGCGCTTGAGTGAATGCGGACTCCCGTGCGACACTGCATGTCTGCAAGTACGACTGCGTCTCTCTCTCTCGTTCGCTCGTCGAGTTGTGTTCTTTTGTCAAATCTAAGCTGGAAAATCTAATACTTCCTGTAGCCGATCTCTTCAGAATAAGATATATTGCGCTAGCAGCAATAAGACTTCCAGATTTCTTATCACAATAAGACTTCCAGACGGTGGTCGACTTCTTAATCTCTTCAGAATAAGAGTATCCTAAAAGAAATTGAAATATGATTTCATTTGCATGATTCATTAAAACTGTAAATTAAACATTAAAATAAAAAAAATAAAAATAAAAACTACCTACCCATCCTTCCCATGAGGAAATAAAATAAAATTCCTTGCTACCCATCATGCCCACAAAAAAATTAAAATAAAAAATAAAATAAAATAAATTCCCTACCTACTCAGCCCTAGAATTACAGCCAACCGGAAACCAAAGATTTATTTTGCTAGGCCTAACTTTCTTGGAGAAGTATGGCTCCATCCATGATGTCCATACTATAGATGACACAGCATCAGAGTTCCATACAAACAGGATCGTTGTGTTTGACAGTGGCACTGCTTTACAAGCATTAGAACCTCTTTTGCCTTGCAGTCAACCATTTTCAGATAACCCTGATGTTTCATTCCATGTGCAGGCCTTAGCATCAGTCTACACACAGAGGGTGGGGAGCAATGCTACACAGTCTTACCTTGACGAGTTAAAGGGCATAGCTAAGCTGAGTGGGAAAGATTTTACAGAGGTGTTGAGGGATGTCATGTCACAAATAGCAGAGTCTATTGGTGGAGATGAGTCCACTGAACAAAGCACTTCTAAACCTACCGAGAACCCTGATCAGAGTGCAAAGCCCAGCCAACTGTCACAACAGCTGTCTGTCACTGCCATTCCCTTTCAACCTACCCCTTTTCCCATTGATACTGCATCTGTCCCAAACGTACCTGCCCCTTCTCTCATTAGACCTGGTCTCACTTTAAGCCCCAGTGAGCTCAATCCACCTAATGTGCAAAAGATCGTGGTGGAGCACATTGTTCGAAGTGAGGACAAATCCTCCCATCCTCACTCTACCTTGAGATTGAGAGCCTTTTCAGGAAAACTCCCTAAACCACACAACGAAGCTGACTATGAGACTTGGCGTTCTCATGTTGATTTAATGTTGAAAGACAGAGTGTCTGACTCTGAGAAAACTCGCAAGATCCTTGAAAGCCTTCTTGTCCCAGCTGCTGATGTCGTCAGGCATCTCGGGCCTGAAGCGCCACCTACTGCATATCTGCAGATACTAGACTCTGCATTCGCCACAGTCGAAGATGGTGAAGAACTGTTCGTTCGGTTCATGAATACACTACAAGATTTCCCTGAAGAGAAACCCTCTACCTACCTGCAACGCCTTCAGGTGGCCCTGAATAATGCTGTACGTAGAGGAGGAGTCCCAGTGCAAGACATAGACAGGCATCTTCTCAGACAGTTTTGCAGAGGCTGCTGGGAGAACAGTCTGATTACTGACCTTCATCTGGAAGACAAAAAGCTTAAAGATAATCCTCCAACATTCGCAGAATTGTTACTGCTTATACGCACTGAGGAAGACAGACAAGCGGCGAAAGCCACAAGAATGAAACGGCACTTAGGAGCTACAAAGCCGAAAGCTGTGCTGCGTGTACAGAGCGTGACTGACGACAGTGACAGTCAAGCCAGCTCTGACTCCAGTAGCATACAGGAGCTACAGAAACAAGTTGCAGACCTGAAGAGTCAGCTAACCTCGCTGTTGAACAAGAATAAGCCAAGAGCTCCCAAGAAAGAACAAACGAAGGAGACTAAAACTCAAAAACCTGACTATGCACCGACTGAATCCAATCCACCTCCCCCTAAAAGCAAAAATTCTAAACCAAAGCCCTGGTACTGTTTTCGCTGTGGAGAGGATGGACATATCGCTTCCACGTGTGAGTCCGATGCGAACCCTGCTCTCGTAGCAGCAAAGAGGAAAGAGTTGAATGAGCGACAGCAGAAATGGGAAGCAGATACACAAAGAACCATCAATTCTTTAAACTGAACTCAGCTCCTGTCGAGGGACAGACTGGAGCTGTAAATGATCAACCACGTCCCATTGAAGACAAACCCAAAAAGCACGCCCTGATGAAAATGTCTCAAACCAAAGATACTCCTTTCAAGCTACCAAAAGGCTTGGTTGGTACAAAGAGCACAGCGCAAGTTGAAATAGAAGGACAAGTTGTCAACTGTCTACTCGACACAGGTTCACAAGTTACCACGGTTCCTCAGTCATTCCTGCAACAATGTCTGTCGGAATACCAGATCAAACCACTCTATGACTTACTTGAAGTTGAGGGAGCCAACGGTCAGTCTGTACCTTATCTGGGATACATCGAGCTAAGTGTCACCTTTCCCAAAGAGTTCCTTGGTTCTCAAGTTGAGGTGCCCACCCTCGCTTTAGTAGTCCCAGATATCAGAACTGCCTCTAACTCACTTGTGCTGATCGGAACCAACACGCTTGATGTCTTGTATGAAACCTATTCTGAAACCACTTCTGAGACACAACAGCCAGTGGCACATGGCTACAAGGCAGTACTAAAGGTCCTTGAACTGAGACAGCGACAACACAAGGATGGTAACCACGGGCTGGTTAAGATGCATAGCACAAGTCCCCAGTTGGTCCCAGCGGGCCAAACGGTGGTCCTGGAAGGCCGTGTCACTGCAAATCTATTCACTACTGAGAGTTCTGTAGTTTTGGAGCAGCCTTCTTTGTCCTCCTTGCCAGGTGGACTGCTGGTGAACACTTGCCTCATTGACTTGCCCACAAACCAACCTTACAAAGTACCAGTAGTACTTACCAATGAATCTGAACATGACATTACTATTCCGCAGAGGTGTGTCATTGGTGAGCTCAGTGCTTTTCAGAGAGTCCTCTCCCAAGAGCATAGTGCTCTTTCACCTAAAACAGAATCTCCCCTGAACTCCAATACAAGGTTCAACTTTGATGACTCTCCTGTCTCAGCTGAGTGGAAGGAGCGTATCACAGAGAAGCTGAACAGCATGCCCGAAGTATTCGCTCAGCATGACATTGACTTCGGAAGAACTGATAAGGTGAAGCACCAAATCAAGCTCTCGGATGAAATCCCCTTTAAACACAGAGCCCGCCCCATACATCCTCAAGACCGGGAAGCGGTCCGTAAGCACCTGCAAGAACTTCTGCAAGCTGGAGTGATCCGTGAGTCGGAATCCCCATTTTCTTCGCCTATAGTAGTAGTACGAAAGAAGAATGGAGAGGTCCGCCTTTGTATCGACTACAGAAAACTCAACCTACAGACAGTAAAGGATGCTTCTACCACTTTTTCTAGTCACGTGTTCAAATACTGGATTCTGATTGGCTAAATTCCGGAGGTTATGACAAAACAACTGCCGCAAAGTTGTATGAGGACTTGTCCGAGATCAATGCACCTCAGTGTACATCCGGGGACTTCAGGAGGTAGTCGGAACACCTTTCCCCCAACCAACAAATGACGGTGGCAACGGTCCTATGTTTACTAACGTGCATGCTATAGTCGCCGATTTATTTGGATCCAATGCAATCCGCCAACTTTAAAGCCCCTTTTCTCTGAACCTATGCCTTTCTGGAAGCGAACAGCCTCTATTTACGGCCGGAACGGTACTTCTAACTGACGTTAGCTTAGCTGTAAGATAGACGCATGGATTAGTATGGAGTTGGCGCCATCTGTTGGTGAGTAGAAGATGTTGTTTGTGGAACTATCTGCTGTCTCGCGGAAGTTTTATAGGCAATAATGATTGTAACTTAAGATCCTTGCAAGTTACAACTATGTGTTTTCTTTCATGTATACGGGAAAAAGTGGTAGAAAAGCTATTTACCACTCGGGGTCGATAATGTCCTCTCACTCGGGGTAAATTGCTTACTTACGCGCTCCCAAACTTGGAAGAGACATTCACGACACTCACCGGATCGAAATGGTTTTCCGTTCTCGATTTAAAATCTGGCTACTACCAGATCGAGGTTGACGAGCCAGACAAAGCCAAAACTGCTTTCGTCTGCCCCATGGGATTCTGGGAGTTTAATCGTATGCCCCAAGGCATTACAAATTCTCCAAGTACATTCCAACGTCTGATGGAAAAATGCGTCGGCGACATGAACCTGAAAGAAGTGATTGTGTTCCTTGATGACATCATAGTTTTCTCCAAGACGTTGGAGGAACACGAAACAAGACTGATGCGAGTTCTAACTCGACTGAAGGAATACGGCTTGAAACTCTCCCTCGAGAAATGCAAATTCTTTCAGACATCAGTCAAGTATCTAGGTCATATTGTATCCCAATTTGGAGTGGAGACCGACCCTGAAAAAGTGAAAGCCCTGAAAACGTGGCCAACGCCCCAAACGCTGAAAGAATTGCGATCGTTCCTCGGCTTCTCAGGATACTATCGTCGCTTCATAAAAGACTACTCCAGTATAGTTAAGCCCCTCACTGACCTGACCTCTGGATACCCGCCAATGCACAAGAATGCCAAACCCAAGGTGACAACTCACCAGTACCATGATCCGAAAAAACCCTTTGGTGACCGCTGGACAACCACCTGTGAACTTGCATTTAAGACCATCATTGAGAAACTTACTACAGCCCCTATTCTTGGCTTTGCCAACCCCAAGTTGCCGTATGTCCTTCATACTGATGCCAGCACCATCGGGCTTGGGGCAGCCCTATACCAAGAGCAAGAGGGTTGCATGAGAGTGATTGCCTATGCCAGCAGGGGTTTGTCTCGCAGCGAGTCACGGTACCCAGCCCACAAACTGGAGTTTCTGGCCTTAAAGTGGGCAGCAGTAGAAAAGTTTGGTGATTACCTGTACGGAAGCCAGTTCACTGTCGTGACTGACAGTAATCCACTAACGTATATACTTACCACCGCGAAACTAGATGCCACTAGCTACAGATGGCTAGCAGCATTGTCCACTTTTGACTTCAAACTCCAATACCGTGCAGGCAAACTGAATTCTGATGCAGATGGTCTTTCCAGAAGGCCCCACGGAGAGCTGACTAATGATCTGATGTCCCAGAAGGAACAGGAGCGCATAAGTCAGTTCACCCGAACACATCTGACTGACCCCGACACTGGTCTAAGTCAAGCAGTTGTACATGCCATCTGTGAGAAGCACATGGTCTGTAATCCAACAGATGAAGACAGCGACAGTGATGGAGCTCTAACTCTGGTGCAGTCATTAGCAATTTCGCCTGATGCCTTACCAGATGACTTTGTGAATGAAGAACAGCATGGTGGTCTACCTAACCTTCCCCATCTGTCCGAAACAGATATCAGAGAATTGCAACAAGCTGACCCCTGTCTCAGGGAAGTCATAGCCCACATCGAAAGTGGAGAAAAAGTCCCTCCAACGGTCAGAAAAGAGCTCCCTGACATTCCATTCCTTCTCAGAGAGTGGAATAGACTTGAATTGCGCAACCAAGTTCTATACCGAAGACGGCAAGACAACGCCCGTGTCACTTACCAGCTGGTCTTACCTGAAGTGCTCCGAGCTGTTGTTCTTCAAAGCCTTCACAATGATATGGGTCACTTAGGTATTGAGCGTACCCTGGACTTGGTCAGAACCAGATTCTACTGGCCAAAGATGGCAGCTGATGTTGAAAGAAAAATCAAGACCTGTGACCGGTGTATTCGAAGAAAAACACCACCAGAAAAAGCCGCACCATTGGTCAACATAATATCGACCAGACCACTAGAGCTTGTCTGTATGGACTTCTTGTCCATAGAGCCTGACAGAAGTAATACGACAGATGTCTTAGTGATAACAGACCATTTTACGAAATACGCTGTTGCCATCCCAACACCAAACCAGAAGGCCCAGACAGTTGCAAAATGTCTCTGGGATAACTACATAGTCCATTATGGAGTCCCAGAACGTTTACACAGTGACCAAGGGCCGGACTTCGAGTCACGTACTATCAAGGAACTATGCAAGGTTGCTGGTATCCGTAAGATTCGTACTACCCCCTACCACCCCAGGGGGAATCCTGTCGAACGCTTTAACAGGACGTTGCTAAGTATGTTAGGAACGCTGGAAAACAAAGACAAATCGCAATGGCGAAACTTTGTGAAACCCCTGGTGCACGCGTACAACTGTACGAAGAATGACGTAACCGGGTACACGCCCTATGAACTAATGTTCGGTCGTCAACCAAGGTTGACGACCTTGGTTGGATCTCTCCCACTGACTGAAGAGGAGCCTGAGTTGCCAATACCACGCAAGCCAAGAACCCGAGCGTCTGCTCCAGAACCTGACGATGTGAGTGTACACTCAGACGCTGAGGATGAAGTTCCTTATGAGTGGTTCAGTGAGCAGCCTGATATGGAAAACACCAGATTTACAACAATCCATGAAATTCCCAGAGCAAACAACCGCTCTGATCCAACCCTTGAAGATATGACTGAGTCACAACGTACGCCAGTGTCCACTGTTGAACACAACCCTCCAGAGGGAGTAGCCAGTGCTTTCCCTGAGGGAGTTCCAGTGGCACATGCTGACAACGACCTACCTGATTACCTACCTGAAGTGGGAGACTTACCTGATGTTCCGCCAGCCGCTTCTGGTGATGAATACTTACCCTCTACTTCTGAAGAGATACCTGAAAAGGAGAAAGACACTACAGAACCTACCGATGTATACTTACCAGGAGACTCGTGTCCTGAAGAGGAACTACCTACCGATGAAACTTCACAAACTCCTACAAAGGATGTTCCTGTGGAAGAAGAGGAAACGGAAATTGAGAATGTTCCAGTGGTAACTGATGATACAGTGCCAGCTGAAGATGCTGAAACTGATGGACAAGCCAGTGCTGTCCGACGCTCAACGAGGAACAGAGGAGGACCTGAAAGATTTCAGTATTCAACCCCTGGGAACCCACTGATAGCTGTAGTCCAGTCCCTATTCCACGGTCTGAGCACCGCTTTCACTGAAGCCTTAATGGAAACCAAAGACTCTGAAACTTACCTCAGCCCATCCCTTAAACCTGTTGCCAAGCAGCCGTTCCAATGCACAGGGACGTGCATAGCTTCAGGGGGGGAGGGTGTAATCCATGTTTGATTAGCTGTGTACATGATAAAACCTGATATGTGTCCTAAAGAAAATATGTGCCAACATATTCATTATATTGCAGAAATATATTTAACTTCATCATTCAGCATACAAGAAGTTAAATATGTATGATTAAGCACAATGTGAAAATTACTAGACATCAACCAAGTTGTTTTATTCTGAAGCTGAGTACTTTTATTTTGTAACCTGACACTTCCTGTGAGGGAGCATAGTGCTATGTGCAGCACCATGACACTTCCTTTTGAAGCCACACCTGAGAGAGAGAGAGCAGCCACAGAGCAGCTACAAACCATTACCTGGTTTTAAACTGATAAAAGTGATAAAAGTCCAGCTAAAAGCAGTTTAGCTACTGTTTTAGCCAGAGATAATTCCTATGGTTCCAGCCAGAGGGTCCATCCGTCGAGTTTGATGTGAAAAGAGAGATAACCAGCATGGTGAGGATTGTTCATTGGCTGAAGCTACAAACAATTAGCATGCTAGCTGAGGGGGACATGATGATGAATGAACTGGGTTGATGTTACATGTACTGTATCTGTGCACAGCAGTTACAAGTTGAATGTTTATTGGGAGAAGTGTACACACTCTTCCTGGGCTTGATGAATACTGAAATGCACTTTAGTGTAGAGTAAATTTTTACAGCATGTGACTGTACAGGCAGCCTGCCCTGCACCCACTAATGGAGGCTGCCATTGCATTGTACAGGCCACATTGCAACATGTTTGATCCTGGTGTAGCAGTGTTATGCCATTTCTGTAAAGAGATTTATTTTATTTTGGTACAAAGAATTGTTCTGTATTGATACTGATTATTTGATTATTTATTTTATTTGTTTTTGATCAATGGAATTGTACAGTAAGCTGATGTTTATTGGTTTAACAGTAATTCCCTAATGATGTGAAATGATGATGAGAGATAATTACAAGAAGATATGTTTTATTTAGCTTTGGTTTATAATTCCCTATATGCCATAAAATGACAGTGCATACTCTGACTTACTACTGTAGGTCAGGTTTTTTGGAGCCTGTTGAAACTGCTTGGAAGATCCTGGACTTTAGATGGCGAGCTAAACCCACAGACGAACCAGCAGAACCGGAGAAGAGAACCAATAATTGCATGCAGAAGACTGAAGATAAATTCCACTGACTGTCTCGATTTCCAAACCCATCCAGCTCACTCTACAGTGTGGTAGGACAAAACCAACTCCACTGCACATCCACAGTGCAGTGGGACTGAGTCAAGCACATGCCACTCTCCTAGTGGTGTGATTGAACTGTTGGGATCATACTGATTTCACATCAGTGATAACAGAGATTAAAGGGACACTTTGAATTTGAACTTTGAATTTAGATATTGGCCAATTAGGATTTTATTTTGTTTTTGAATCACCCGGGTTGTATTTTGAAGGTTTAAAAAGTATTTGTATGTTGTTTGTTATTTTTTCTATTTCATATTTACATCTATTCAATTAAAAGGAAGTGGTGCATTTCATACCTTCCGGATAGTAAAACCTTTGCAGTGGTGTTCTTCCTGGTGTGAAACAATTACTGGCTCCCTAGTCGAACCTAGGACTTCTGATAATTAGCCCAAAACCCCCCAGCATAACTCTAATAGGAGTATATGGTTATGCCAATTGATAATATCATTCTTTAAGTTGTAGTAAAGTCATACAGGCTACATCATCCTACAGACAAGCCCCCTTTTTTAAGTTTTTGCTTTGTTTTTAAGGGTGCAGGGATTTTTTTGTTTTTCGTCATGTTGATTTGTATTTTCCCTAAAGCTATCACATTCCCACGTCTTCATATCTCGTGGGAATGAGATAGGAACTCCAGGGAATGAGATAATATTCTTTTCTGCTGCATATTTGTTTTCCTGCCCTATAACGGAGGGATCCGTATCATCCGTAGAGAGTGGTTATGAGCAGCAGGGCTAAATGGTGTACCAGTCACCTCCGTGAGAAATGAAGTCAAGCGGTAACAGGCGGAACCTAAAAGTGTACAAAGCAGCCGGCCCGAAAACACTTGCTTTGGGAATGTACTTAGCAGACACACTTATCCACAGTGAGATCTGAGAAATGAACCCTATATTCAACAAACTAATGAAGAGACACATGGGTCAGTGACGTGACGCCCCAAAAAATGTGTTTTTAAAAAAACTTTAAATTGCAGGCATAAAAGTTATTTACTTTTGTTCTACTCACTCTCAACCTTATGGAAATACATTTTGTTTTTAGATATTTTATTGGAATCAGACTTTATTCAGCAGTTTGTTGTACTTGTGCCTAAAATCGTCATATGGTGTGACATGAAAATAATTGTTCATAAAATGAAAATGGAGTACATCTTTCTTAAGTTACTCACTTTATCAAAGTCCTTTATCATAACTAACCAGTGATCTACTATAGTTTTTTGAAAATTAATTATATCTGTATATTTTTTTCATAATCGACACTCTGTGTGAGGCCCATGTTCATGATCTTACAACATATTTTAAATGTATTCTGTCAAAACTTTCTCTAAAATTACACAAATATTTGTGACTCTTCCTGATAATATTCTCTATGTAATCCATAAACATTTTTTTGGTTTAATCATTAATAAAGGTATGATTTTTCACTATTTGGAATGTCACACCAAATGATTTAGTGTCACACCGTATGATCATATCTTCATGTGTCAAAGCAAACTGTGTTTTAACCTACCTATTAGTGAGTACTGAACTTTACTGATTGATTAAACAATTACCCAGGATAACATGGCCTTAATATTTCTGAACAGGATAGTATTGTAGGGCTTTAACATGGGATAAGAAAGAATTGTAGTAGTAGATGGATGATGAGGATGTGCACAGGAATGCTACGCACACCTAAGTCTTCTGCCGGCCCACGGCAGAAGGATCCTAAAGAGACAATAAGGCGCATAGCCACACTTGGAGCCAAGGCAACATTTTATTAACACCAATTAGTGGAAACAGAACTCAGCATTCAGGTAAATTGCTTTTTTCCGAAGTCTCCTGAACTTGAACACAGCATTTTGTGTTGAACAAATGTAATTAGGAATCATGACATTACACCACATCTCCACTAGCTAAAGAGTGCTGGGTTGCGCAACTCCGAAAATAGCTGATCTACAAGCTCTCGCAGCACAACGTGTTGAGAGCTTGTAGATCAGCTATTTTCGCTAGTTTTGTCTCGGGTCCTACCTTAACACTGTCCACTGTCCAGTCCAGTGAGTGAAAGTACAAAAGTATTAGATCAGATTAGATTATACATTTAGACTGTATTGTACATCAGCCAGTCGTATTTGGTGAGGGTAGCAAACCGACTGCCTTGTTGCGGTTCTGCTATGCCACAGACAACCTCCTGCTCTTCGTAGAAAATGCAGTCTCGCCCCTTTGGCTCCTCTCTCCTTGCTGGGTCATTGTTTAGTTTCTCCCTGTACTTTCTTGTTCTCTCAGCACTTGGCATTTTCCAGCTGACAAAAGAAAATGGAATGTATAGTTTAAGACAAAGAGAAAATATTGGTTAGATTGAAACAATATGTTAAGGTTTCTGTGAAGGGGTTTCTGCTCTGTCTGATGAATTTGAAGTATCACTGAATGAAGCTAAATTACATTTTATGTAAAAATGTTTAAAACAAATGTTTAAATGTACAAAAGAAACATGGAACTTTGTTATTTATTGTTATATCTGTAGTTAAATACAGTATAAATCATATGGTGTGACAATCAAGTCATATGGCGTGACAAGCAGACATGTCACACCATTATGATTAAGTGTCACACCATATTACGTTTTCTGCATTTAGGTTTACCTTGAGGCTACTATGTACACATTAGCATGCTAACAGCATGCTAGCTATAACAAAGCAACCTATATCTACATGGAAATATGACCAAAACTTCAAATAACTTAAGCTTTTTTTAATGAAAAGGTGTCACACCAACAGACATCCAAAGTGGTGAGTTTGTCAAAGTTTCAACAAGATGGCATTTCATGAAAATGTTAAAATCATAACTCACCTCAGACACCTGTCTTGCAGTTGTGCTGGGAGTGCTGAATAGCCTTACAGAAGAAGGACCTCTCTAGCCAATAGGTGTCCAAATAATTGCAATACAATAATTGCCTTGTCCAATTTGTCCAAACTAGTGTCACACCAAATGATTTTGGTTTGGGGGACAAAATGTTTTTGATCAGAAATGACTGAAAACATTATGCTTTGACTTTGAAAAGATATAGGCTCACAAATACCCAGGTGAAAAAGAAATATATTTAGTATATTTTCTATAAATATATTAAATATACTTCTTTGTATTATACTTAAGTTGTACTTAAGTAGTATTTTTATGAAACAACTTAAGTTGAATTTAAATGTCAATTAAAATGTACTTTAAGTGTATCTAAAATGTATTTTTTGGAAGTGGATCAAGTACATATCAAGTATACAAAGAATAGATTTTAAGTGTATTTTTTAGATGTGTACCAAGTATACACAAAATAAACTTAAAGTGTATTTTTTAGATGTGTATCGAGTACATATCAAGTATATAAAGAATACAATTAAAGTGTATTTTTTGGATGTGTATCGAATACATATTGAGTAGACAAAAATACATTTAAAATATACTAAATACTAATACACTTAATATATTGTTAGTTATTTAAAATAAGTATACTTTTTAGTAATGTAATAGTATTGTACTACAAATGTATTAGTACTTAATATACTAGTCTGTAGTTTACTTTTTAGTGCTATACTGCTAGTGCACTACAAGTATATTAACACTTAATATACTGAAAGCAGTTTGTAAAAAATATTTACTTGGGAGTAATTCACCCCCCAAATCACATTTTTCCTATCGATTACTCACACCATGGAGACTTGAGTTCAATATTTTTTGGTTTTTGCCACATTCCTAAGGCAATAAATGTACCCCCATTGATTTCGGATGGGGATCCGAATGCAGGGGTCCCCATCCGGAATCAATGGAAGTAAATTTACCCTAATCAAATTAGGAATGCGACAAATACAAACAAATATTATTGAACTCAAGTCTCCATGGCGTGAGGAATCAATAGGAGAAAGAAAGAAATCAATCATTTTGGGGGTGAACTACTCCTTTAAAATGTACCGACACTGCATTTGCTACTCCTTCTATACAATATTATTGGTAACATTACATTCAATCAACCATTCAAAGAGATATTAAACACAAGGTTTGTCATTTATTTTAACTTAACAGCGTTGTGCTTTAGTGCAAAGAAAACTGTTTTACAGTATTTTTCAAAAATAGTGCAACACGTTTTTACAAACAGTAAAAACTAAACATTTGGACTGGCTTAACATTTAAACAAAAAGGTGAAACTATAACAGATTTGTGTTCTAGCGCAAAGAAATTATACTTTTCAAAAATTGTAAAAGTTTTTTTACGAACAGTAAAAAAAAAAGTAAACATTTGACTGGCTTAACAGTAAATAATAAATAAAAAAAGGTCAGTCACATGGGGACATGTGTGAGACTTGTCTCAAAGAATGTAACACCAGACACATTTCAGCTACCCAGCCTGATGTAGCTGTGCCAAGAACATAAAGTAGCTGTGCCAAGAACATAAAGTAGTCAGTCAGTCCATGCTCGACTCGGAGGCCCTATTGTTTTGGTTGTGGCCATGCATCACAACCCAGGGGGGAGAAAAAAAGAAAATCCTGCTCCATATGTGTTGGGGAAATTCCAGGGGAACTGCTCGATTCCAACTTAAGCATAATCATTAAAGAAAAGAAAAAAAAAGTAGAGTTGGGCATAGATTCAGGTTTGAAAAGCACATCTGTATTGACCAGGGCAACGGTTGGGCTTTCACTGGCTGGTTACAGACATCCGCTTGGCTTTAAGAGCTTTACCATATATGGCCACAGAAGCTAGAAGAACGCAACAGGCTCAGTTGTGAGGTATTTATCTCAAAGAAAAAATCAATTCCAGATAACTTAATTCACAGTGGATCTAGTTGTAACGTGTGGAAGCAGCACAACAGGTTGTCCTTTGGTGTCTGAGCTTGGTTTCAAAGATAAAAAAAAATAAGTACTAGTTTCTGAATCAAGTTGAAGGACAAGAAAACATAAAATAAAATAATTTAACTCTCTTCATCCAAGCCTTCGTCCAAGGCTTGAGTCAGGTTGTCAATGCCTCTGACCATCTTTGTTGTTTGATCGGTGTTGTTGCATTTTCTTGCAACAACACGACGAATCTCTGACTCTGTAAACGCCGGGAATTCCGCCCTCACCGCTTCTGCAAGACATTTAATGAATAAGCAAGGTCAGTGATTATCAGTGTAGTAGTCCATATGTACAGCCGCATTTTGTGTCATGACAGGTTGTAGCACGCAAGTTGTAGGCAACATGCTGAAATCCTAACTTATCTAAAAACACAGATTGAACACAAATAATTATTCCAAACAATAACATAAGATCTGGTTGTCCCAGAGGTGAACCGGTCCTTAAGGTTTGGGCCATGGGACAAACCTAAAATCCATTACTGTCCTATATTATAATATGTTGTCGCTGTCAAGCATAAATAGGTCAAACCATCCAATTCTTAAGAGCCCCCCTGCATGACAACAGAGCAGCCTAATCCACCCAGCAGCTGCTAGATGTGGTCCAGAGGGCCAAGTTCCCTAAAAGTGAGACTACTGGAAACTACATTTGGGATATTTGGTTCTGTGCAATTACCTATAACCGCATCAAGTTTTACAGGGTCCAGTTGGGCCTTTGGTGGTTTCCCCTCTGGGCTCCTTCCAGTGAGGTTGCTGCACGCAAGCACATCTCTTCCAAAGACCAGACCCAGGAGCTCCTGGGTGAAGAGTGATGCTTTGCTGCGGTTCAGACGCTCAAATTTTGTCCGAGGCACCTGGACATTTGAGTTAGGCAGGTTGATCTGGACCAGAATGTCGGTTGGAGGGTTTTGGTCCTGCACATCCAATGTAGTGAGACAGACAAATAGTTAAGTGCTTAATAACACATGAATTATCATTAGAGCATTTACAATTATGATTAAGGAACTGCACTGTACCAATTCTACGGATGCAACTCCTCCAGAATGGCGAGGAGGGTTGGAGCCTCGCAGTGTGACCAAAACTTCTTTTAGGTCATCTTTTAGTTGAGAGAGCTCCCTCACCAAATCAGGCAGTACTGAAACAAAAGATTAATAATCTATTGATGAAAAATACAGTACTGAAAAGACTAAAGGTCACAAGCTCTGGAGAGCATTACAAAGTTAACTTGCATAAGGACCGATTTACACTGCCAGCCAAATAGGGGTGGGCAATATGGAAAAATACAATATCATATTTTCCCAAGCTGCATCACGATAATCAATTTCATTGATGTTTGATTATTTTTCAAGTTACTTGACAAAAACTAGACTCTCCCAGCTCCATTTGTGAGGTCTAAATTGAACTGTACAATTGTGTAACTGACAGTATACTAAAACATTTTCATTCATTTGTATACTCTCAGAGTTAAGTGGAGAACTTGACATTTAATAAATCTCTGCAATAACGATTAAACAGGATTTTTTACAAGGCTCCCTCAATTGTATCACAATATATACAATACCTCTGAAAAGGGATATTGTGAGACATTGTATCGCCTCAACATTAATTATCACCATATCGCACACCCCACAGCCAAATTCAGCCTGAATCAGATCTGTTACATAGCAAACTTTGCTTAGTGTACAGTAAACGCAGACAGGTCACATGAAATCCCTTTTTTTTTTTACATATCTGATTCTAAAAATGTGTCTCAGTATGAATGATCTAAACTGATCAAACCCTGTGGTTCTCAACCTGTGGGTCGGGAACACCATGGGGGGGGGGGGGGGTCCCCAGATGATTAACTTAATGTTCAACACTTTCCAGCACTTTGGGGGTATGCCTCCGCACATGAGAAATGTACAGGAACAATTAAGCATGGCATGAAATGGGTTCACAAGGTCGTAACTGCAATGTCAGAATGTTTAAAACCGACGTTACCACAGTAACCAAAGCAGATATGTTGACGAAGGTCACTTTGGGTTTAAGTAGTTAAAATCAGTCTGATCACACAGATCAGATATGGTACACTGGCAAATGCATTGTTAACAGTGGGGCCACAAGATCAGATTTGAGAACTAAATCTGATTCACGCTAGATTTGACTGCAGTCTACATCCAGGGTGGGGCCATGAGAATAGTGTCGAGTGAGGGCGGAAATGAGGGAGTTGGCTCCAGTTACAGGCTCAATTTAACACATCCCATAGCATTACTAAAGTATGCTTTAGATAGAATTATTGTCTAAATTCATAACATTTATTCCTCATGTAAAAAATCATTACCACTGAGGGCTTGATAGACCGTCTCCTCCTTGTTGGTTGACCACGCTCTGTTTGAGTTTGACCCCTCTGCTCCATTTTCTCCATCGGATTCCGACTCTACCCTTTCCTACAATAAAAAATAACAAAGTCATCTTCTCTCAATATCAACTACTAAAATATTTAAATATTGACAGGCAAAAAGAACTCTATAGGTCTCAAGTCATAGTTACAGCCATGCATATAAAACATACCTGTGAAGACGCTCTGTTTGTGTTTGACCCTGCTAATCCAGCTACGGACTCTACCCTTGCCTACAATGAAAAATAACAAAGTCATCTTCTCTCAATATCAACTACTAAAATATTTAAATATTGACAGGCAAAAAGAACTCTATAGGTCTCAAGTCATAGTTACAGCCATGCATATAAAACATACCTGTGAAGACGCTCTGTTTGTGTTTGACCCTGCTAATCCAGCTACGGACTCTACCCTTGCCTACAATAAAAAATAACAAAGTCATCTCTCAATATCAATAAAGTCATCTCTCAATATCAACTAATAAAATATCCAAATATTGACAGGAAAAAAGAAATCTCTCTATAGGTCTCAATTCATAGTTACAGACATGCATATAAAACATACCCGTTTTTCTTGGGGGAGCAGAGACACTTCGTCTTCTTCTGTGTCCAGTCTGTTCACCCTTTTTACAGTGCTGCCCTAAAATATAGATATGGGAGTTTCATTTGAAAGCACACAATATGGAGTTGAACATTACACTCTACTTTTAGAGCACAATTTATCTCGGTTCAGATGTCTAATCTATATGGAGTCAGAGATTAATTAATGATGAACCTCTGTTTTGACGCCATATCGTAGTTTAGACATGAGGCTCTAAAAAGTATGAGTCGACGCCAGAGTTCCAAGAACTTCAAGAGAGCCATATGTAAATGTTCATTGTCCCCAAAATCCAAAGGATTTGCTTTCTCCCCCCTTTCTATAAGAACATTTTTTTAATCCAGCACCCGTGGGAACTCATACCGTTTCAGCTGAGGTGATTTGTGTTTCGTCGTCCTCTGTACTGTCACCTGCTTCCTCTGCTGCTTCAGCACTGACCTAAGGAAAAGATTTGATATGAGCATTTTATGGTATGTATTTATCACCACAAATAAGATTTCTTGTTTGAGCTGGTGCTTGTTTACAGTCAACTTAAGAGTTGCAAAGAGAAATAGCTGATTTTAGGAAAACATTTTAACCCATTAGCCCTTGGATTGACTGCTTTAACTATTGAATAATAGCAGATATACATCGGTGCCACGCTGCGAGCTTGTATATCTGCTATTTTTGAAAAATTGTGGAAAGATCAATTTTAACCCGATTCTATAAGTGTCTTTTAAAAATACATATGTGTGTGTGTGTGTGTGAGAGTGTGTGTCCTTTTCACAGAAGTTCAGGGAAGCATGTGCAGTCCGATAGAGACCGCTATGAGATCGGTCTACAAGTGATTTGCATGCAGCAGGGGCGGCAGGGGCTTGTTTGCCATGTTCGGTTTTACCTTTTTAGGGACAGTAGGTAACAGGGAGTTGCTTGAATGTAAACTGTACTTGCAGATTGTGTGTAATATACTCACAATAGTAGGGAGGCAAACCCAGGAAGGATTTGTAGTACCAGTGTGTGAGCTTACCTGAGACAAATTAAGACCACTCAATTCTGACACACAAGGTTCAATGAGTGAGAAAACCTGAAGCCTGTGACAAACCTTCGACCACTGTGATGTGCCTTATTTGTATGCGGTTCAATGAGAGAAAAAACGGAAACCTGTGACAAACCTTTGGCTACTGTGATACACCTCATCTAACCAGTGCAAGCATTTTGGCAGTGGCATGCATGTAAAATCAAATCACTCAGACATTATTTATATTTTTCCCCCTTTTAATTTGTATCCCACCATTTTGTAACCCATTTTCACCCAGCTTTGAGGCGAAGCGGTCATTCACTGCGCCACCGTGCCCCTAATCTGGGATCCCAGAAGTTCCATTCCTCGCAACTAGGGGGACGAGAAGAACTTCTGGGAAGAAAACATATCTCTGGGCAGGGAGTCAGCCCAGCAGAGAATCTGAGTATGGGTAACTGGAGGCAAGGTGGCACCGGGGGTTACCCATATCCAAATATAAAGAAAATCGCAGCGGCAATGCCTCTGCAGTGCAGCCCACATATCGAGGCGAATCCTCCAAGACTACCGTGCCCCCACTCACACCTCAGTACTAATGATGTTGTTTACTCACCTTAAAGAATTGGTAGATCATTTTAAACTGCAATAACACATGTGCACATGTACATAATGTAGTTTCAGCTACCCATCTGAAATTAATATCCTCTACTCCATCACCACACTTGAGTCTGAGCTTGAAGAGTTTACAAGGACCCAGGGAGCTCCCATTCTCGGTTATAATTAATTTAAAGACAGCGGATCAAATTACAAGTACGACTAGCCAAGTTTCGCTGACTGGCTTGGCTGTACACAGTCTGGGCAGCAGTCACCATAACAAAAGGTTTGTTATTTTTTATGTTTATTGTTTTGGTTATTGGTCGGTGGCACCCCATTCATCTTATTATCAAGGTTTGCTTTGAAAGTTACAAATGGCAAACAAGGCATCCAAATAGTCCTGGGCTGATGGCCTAAGTGGTACTAAAGCTTTTCAGGACGCAACCCCCAAAAATAATCATAATTGAACTGGGGACACCCCACCCTGATAAGCATGTGGATTGTATTAGTTGAGGCATTCTAATTGCCATTTCCACAGTCACATTCTAAAATGGAAAATATCATATCTACAAGCTCACAACTCCTCTGCCCCCTAGAATATACAGTAAGGCAAAATTGTGAAAATAGATGGATACAAAGTCCTTAAAATACTATTATCTATTATCTTGAGCTGTTCAAAATTCATGGTACTGTTAGTTCATTGGATACATTGGCCTGATGGTGGCACTAGAAGAGGGCCATCCCATAGTTGACCTGTTATACAATTAGTAAATATTAAATACTATTATCTTGAGCTGTTCACAAGTCATGGAACTGTTAGTTCACTGGATGCTGCATCACAATGAAAGTAAAGTAGGTTCCTCCATATTTTGTACAATAATTGTACAAATGCGTGACATTCATTTTGTACAAGAATGATATGTTCTCATCTGGGCTTTACAACATTTAACAAATGCATTTATGCATTTTAAAGTGCTTTACTTTTATAATACTTACACTTTGGAAACCTACATATCCAGAGAACATGTCTCTAGTGGTGTCTTCTTGAGTCTCAGTATGAGTACGACTCTGGCCACGAGGAACACGCTGGCCAGCCTTCAGCTCTGCCTTCAATTTCTGGAGGGCGAGATCTCTTGAGGCCTTTTTCGCTGTCGATGAGCTTGGCTACAGAAAATAGTAAAGAGGGGAGAAAAAGTTCAACTTTTTTCAAAATACAATACTAGGCTTAAATTTAAAGGAGGGGGGGGGGTGAGCCATCAAATATTTGTGTGATGGCAAGTTTCAAAATTTGGTTTAGGCCTGAGCATCCCATTCTGGGAGAACACAGCAGATTATAGCTGATAGTTGCGCAGTGACACGTGAGCTTTTAAAACAGATATTTTAGTAGAGGGAGGGAAAAGCAGACCTAGTACAGAGTCAAAGGTCAGGTTTGCTACTAAAGGTATATTCAGTGATTGCATTTCATTCAAATAATAATTGGTACATTTTTCAGTGATTGCATTTCATTCAAATATTAAAATTTGTACATTTTCATTCGTTCTCCTCACTAGAATGTGTGCTGACCATATAGGGTGTGCCAAATGTAGTTCTAAGAGCGGCCATTTCTTGGGAAAACACAGCCTTACACAGGTGTTCTGATTAGACTATAGCGTTAGTTCTATCTATGCAATCAAACAATTGAAACACCCGTGTTTTGTCCCAAGAAATGGCCGCTAAGGAATACAATGACGTAGCCGCTGGCACCAAAGAAGGTCTCAGCAAGAACAGTCACCAACGTCATCTAGGCTCCATGGGTGGCGGGTGGCCACCCAAAATAACATTAGCGTCTATGAGCACTTCGTCACTTCCGCCACCCAAAAGTGTCATGGCGGCGTCCCTTGGTGTGCCAACTTCCAGGTGTTGACTGTTCCTGCCTAACATTCCTTGGCTGGCACACACAATAAGGACTTCCACCATGGCCCGTGTAGAGTATGGCTATAGTTATGTTATGATGTTTAGTTATGGTCAAAACAAAGGTTTGGGGAACCACAGTCGCTCTGAATGAAAAATGTCTGCTAAATGCCTGGATTGTAACTATTGAACTCATAAAATGCCAGAGTCTTGTTGTAAATCAGTATCATACATATCCAGAAGCTGGAGACATAGGACTACCAGCATTAAGTGTTTGGGTCTAATGATCAAAACGAGAACATTCTAATGGTGTAAAAACAATCTGATTTCCACACTGTAAGGCCAGTAAGGGACAAGATGACCCCCAGCCACTTTCATTTTCATTGAATAAACCTTTAATGAGGGTTTAAACTGTTACAAGTAATACCAACCTCTTGTGAGGATCGACTTTGGGAGGGAGTCTCCGTCTTCTTTTTAAGGTCGGATCGCTTAAAATCTGTCCAGATGTCCTTGTTCTTCTGAAACAGCTTTTTATTGTCGACCATTTCCTTGTAATTATCTGGAAATACACAAATGTAAAGAGCCATTCTCAAAAGTCATTCCAGTGCAATTAATTCAGCAATTAAATAAATTCAGCTGTTCCATTCTGGTCTGATTGAGTTCTTGTCTCACTGGAAACACTTAATACTACACAAGTATTCTCAACCTGAGGTCCGGGGACCATAATGGTTTTGAGGGGGTTCCAAATGGCCTCTTCAGGGCCATTTGAGATGGTTTCTTGTGCAAATACATCCTACACCCATTGTAACTCAAGCAAATTGAAAACTGTTCAGGGTGTTCATTAAAGCCTGATTAGACGATAGAATAACCAAAGTTTATTTGAAAGTGAAACATCCCTTTAAGTGCTGCATTTAACTTGTGTTCAATATTTGCAATATATGCAGACATAGAACAGTGCAAAGTGTATGCTATGCAAAATGAAATATCACCTAAAATAAATATAAAATAAAGATAAGTGGGGGAAAGTACATTTAGGTACTGTGAGGGGGAAAAAATGTAAAAGAGAAAAAAAAAGTATCGTCTAATCAGGCTTTTAGATACAAAAAAGTATCAAAATCATCCCAATTTAAGTTGGTATATGGCCATTTACAATTTAAAACGGCCGTTTTGAATTTAGAAAATGTCAGAAATGGATTCAGCATCCTCAATAACCCCCAAAACCATTCCAATATTGTTCAAATCGTCCATTCAGTTTTTGACATATTTTCCATCATTATAGGTGATTATGCCAATTTAATCTAATTATGCTAATTATGAAAATTGCCCAACATATGCAAGTTAGCATCCGGCAGTTTCTAACTGCTGGGGACCCATACTCAACATTTCTAACATAAAACTTTAGGGTACTCAAAATGTCCGGGTTCACAATGGGGCTCTATGGGCTGGCTACTGGACTATTTTGGGGAGATCAAGGACATCTTTTTCCCCCTCCGAATACATGAGCAGGCATTGTTTTTTAAATAACCTTTTTAATTTAGTTTTTATTGTATCTAAAAATGTTCATTTCCCCAAAAGATTAGGAATCAATGAAAAATATCAAAATAACGCGACCTGCTCACTAATTCAGAGGGTGTCAGGACTCAGGAGTCACCAGAAAGAATTTGTTTTCATTGAATCAATCATGGTAAAAAATAAAATTTCTAAGGGTTTGTATAGGAAGGTCCTGGAAGGGGGAAATTAATATCAAATATCTAACCACTAACTTTTTTTGAAGGTGAAATATCCCTTTAAGTACACTAGAGTTATTTGTACTTTATTAGATCCAATTTGAAAATAGCTCACATTGTGAGCTTGTAGATCTGCTAGTTTATTCACACACACACACACACACACACACACACACACACACAGGACTTCAACTTGTAACTTGTCTGTCATTCAATGTTATGATACTTTAATGGTTTCCTGTGGAAATAAGCGTAGTCTTTTCTAGGATCTCCTTGTACCAGTGAACTGTACCAGGCCGTCTGTATAAGTCTTCAATCAAACGAATGCCAGAAAAGTCGACCTCTTTCAAAGTCAACCCCAAACTCGTTTCCCAACGGGTCTGAGGCCTTAGCTTGACAAAAATCAAATATTTGCTTCTGGGGGTCCCTGGAACAAAACATTTTGTGATGGGGGTCCGTAGCCAAATACATATCATTCTGGGGGTCCTTCACATGACAAAGTTTGAGAAACACTGATGGACACATTTTATGATTTAGAAGACTTTTGTAGAATGTGCCTATCAGTGGTTAAGGACCCCCAAAATGTATTTTTGGCCGTGGAGCCCCCCCCATCTCAAAATAGTTTGTTCCACGGGTGGACCCCTATTGCAAACCTTTTTGTTCCAGGGACCCCCAGAAGCACAGATTTGATTTTAGTCTAATCTGCATCTAGTTTAAGGCCTCAGACCCGTTGGGAAACGAGCGAGGTCGATTTATCTGGTTACCAATCAAACAAACAAACAGTATAATCTGCACTGTCTGTGACAAGTATTAACCACGAGTCCACTGCTTACCTCCCAGGAGAAGAATCTTGGCAGGCATGGTCAGCGGGCCTTTCCTAGTCTGAAACTGGACCTCAATCCAGTCGTCGTTGTCCAGGTTTGGCTTTTGGGTTATCTGCCTTTGAGCATTAATGATGTACTCTGCTTGTATAATCTCGGTCTCCTCAACACTTACGTTCTTATTCTCGTAATAAAAAAGTCCATATCTGAAGCGAGACATTATTGACGGTTACTTTGCAGTTTGCAGTGCACGTAAATCAGGTGAGCAAGGGTTGTTTGCAGTTTGCACGGCGTTGGCGCCTTGGCGACGGACGGACGGTTAAGTTTAGCGGCTGCTCGCAGTTACGTCTGATTATCAGAGCACAGGAACGCACGTCACAACGTCACAGGGTTGCCAGGTCTTGCATGTATGCACGAGAAGGATGAAATAATGATACACAAACGGCCCCAAACTTACAGCAAGGTAAATATATCTTAAGTAGAAATTCCAATACCACTATATAACAATCTATATAATATAAAACTCTGAATGTCCTGTTTTCGAGATGTTCCTTGAGTTAAAGTACAAAAGTATTGGCACCAAAATATAGCCTACTTTAAGTACCAAAAGTAAAAGTAATAAAATCCCACTATTTACAAATAGCTTATTATAAAAAATTGTTGAAGTCGTTAATGTATAATTATGATTAATAATATAATAATGTAAATAAAATAACGTTTTCAAATATTGGAGTAAAAACAAGATATTTAAATCAGAGTAGTGGATCGAGTAGAAGTAAATTGAAATTAAAGTACAAATAGGCCGACCTGAATTTTATTCTTAAGTACATTACTTAAGAATACCATGTAAATTAAAGTTATTAGCATAGTTAGTAAATGTACTTTAGTTTTTTCTTCTTCTTCTTCTTCTTCTTCTTCTTCTTCTTCTTATGTCCTTCTCATGTCTGTAGGATCAAATTATGTAATTATGTTTTTTTACAGTCTATGGTAATTTCACTGAAAATCTGGCAACCGCATGATCCTTTGTGTGCATGGCAACGAACCTACATCACTTCCGCTAGTCTGTGCTCACGACGGCGCGTCATGCAGGAGGGAGAAATCAGCCCATCAGCCCGCCAAAAAGAGCCCGCCCCCCTGCCTCCAGCAGCCCAACCCTTCCCTCCTGCGCGGGTCATTGAAGCCTGTAGCCTACTTTGCTATTGGATTCTCTTCATAGTGCACAACTAGGCAGTGAAGATGTCTTTAAAAAGAAAATCCACGTCACGTCTAGAAGATTCTACACAACCACTATCTGGAACAGCAGTAAGTAGGCCTAGCTGATGTTGACAGGAAAAATGGGGACATATTCTATAGGACCTTGAATATTTTACCCCCCCATCATTTAAAATGATCTTGAAAATTTAAACATGAATACAACTATGGGTTTGAGTCCTCACATATTTTTATATTTTGTCTTCTCAACAGAGAAGGAAAAGAAAGCAATACTGTGATTTAAATGTCAATGGTAGCATGCCAAGAACCACACAATGGAGAAGAAAGAAGTCTTTGTGTGCAGTAAGTAGTGTTTTACTTATAATGTAGCCTATGCCTTTATATGAATGAGAATACTTTTGGAGAAGCAGTGAAGTGATTTCACTCGCTCATCTCCCGGTTCATGGAATTAATTTCTCTATGTAGAATAAAATTGGGTCATCTTAAAATCGTCTCATAAAAGCATTGTGGTACAAAAATAAACAGTGTCCTCGATATTGACAGGGGATGTGTCTGTATGGTTTATGATAGTCAATCACTCATATTTGATACAGTCTGTTTTTGGTGAAAATGTAACTGACAATAACTCCATGGCTATATGTAGATTATTACTTATTATACATCTTTTGTTATAGCTAACAGTGAAATGATCAAAATGCTATTTGTGTGCTGGATAAAGGTGGGGAAAAAACATGAATGGTTTACATTTAAAAAATCTGTGGTCTTTCTGGGGCATACATGATGTTGTAATTCCTTACACGTGGGATTTAGTGCCTGCCATTTTTAGAAGTGGTGAATATTAAAAGAACACTTTTGATCATTAAATTGACAACTTGCTTATAAGCAAGTTGTCAATCTTTATTTTTTTAATGCTTGGGGAGGGTCACTGATCTTTTCCCCCAATTGAGAGGGAGGGTCATGGCATTTTACATCAAGGCTTATACATTTTCTCCATTAACACCCCTCAATAAATAAACGATCCCTTCCTTATTAGAATTGTGTGAAAACATGCTTCAGATTGAGCGACTAACTTGATAAACATTCTACCAACAGCCAGGTCATGATGCTATGCCAGAAGGACAACTGACTACAGATGGACAGAGGGCAAAACAACCTAAACCAAATCTACAACATGTAAGTCAGGTGTTATCAGTGGATCTTAATTTGACGTATTGTTAGTGCAGTAAAATTACCACTCACAATTGCGACCATACAGTAGGTCGCATCAGAACTGTCACACCCTTCTGTGTGGCTGGTTCTACAGAGATCTCCATGCATGGGCGTAAAAGCCAAAGGGAGTGCATGTATGATCTCAGATGTCATAGACGTCATAGGACTTTCACATAACGAATAACCGAGTAAGCATGTTGGGCTCTCACAGCATATCTCCATACATGGATCTCCATATTCCGGTACAGGGTCTCCATAATATGGGTAACTGGTCCGATATACATCACTGGCCAGATGTCCAACACTTGGTGGTCTTATTTAGAAGTTAGACTATCAATGATGTTTGTAATGGACAATATAGTTGCTGAAGCAAGTAATTGACTCACCAATGATTAAGAGTTGAACAATGAACCCTGTCTGCCCTGTTGATCAGATTAAAGGGTCAGATTTCAGACATTCTGATTATTGATTAAGCAACTAACCTGAAACACTTTCTATACATCAGACCGGGCCAGGTGATGTAGATGCTGCTATGGCAGAAGGACAGCTGACTATACAGGGACAGGGGGCAGAGAACCGGAACCCTATTCTATCACAGGTAAGCTGACAACAATGACTCACCTATCAGGTGTCAACAGTGTATATGAATGTATTTCCTGTAATATTGTACAAGATTTAAATTATGTGACTTGATATACATTTTATACCAACATCAGACTGGGCCCAGCAATGGAGATGCTATGGAAGGACACAACGGGACAGATGATGGAAACAATGCTATGGCAGGACATCAGATAGGTTATCGAGATTATGCTACGGCAGAAGGACAGCTGACTATACAGGGACAGGGGGCAGAGAACCCAAACCCTATTCTATCACAGGTAAGATGACAACAGTGCCTCACCTCTTATGGTCTTATTTAGAAGTTAGACTATCAATGATGTTTGTAATGGACAATATAGTTGCTGAAGCAAGTAATTGACTCACCAATGATTAAGAGTTGAACAATGAACCCTGTCTGCCCTGTTGATCAGATTAAAGGGTCAGATTTCAGACATTCTGATTATTGATTAAGCAACTAACCTGAAACACTTTCTATACATCAGACCGGGCCAGGTGATGTAGATGCTGCTATGGCAGAAGGACAGCTGACTATACAGGGACAGGGGGCAGAGAACCGGAACCCTATTCTATCACAGGTAAGCTGACAACAATGACTCACCTATCAGGTGTCAACAGTGTATATGAATGTATTTCCTGTAATATTGTACAAGATTTAAATTATGTGACTAACTTGATATACATTTTATACCAACATCAGACCGGGCCCAGCAACGGAGATGCTTTGGAAGGACACCACGAGACAGATGATGGAGACAATGCTATGGCAGGACATCGGATAGGTTATCGAGATTATGCTACGGAAGAAGGACAACAGACCATAGAGGGACAGGGGGCTGAAAGACCTGAACCAAATCCGTCACAGGTGAGATAAACCTTATACGATACGAGAAGTATTAACACATTGAAGAATGCTGTCAAGAAATATATTTTCAAACTGAATATGCACTATTGATAACATTTTTTCCAATTCTCCCTTTATCTTTAGGATGGAAATGAACTTTTGTACCCTGGAGCACATATCACCAAATCCCAAAGTCTGCTGCTTCTGATGGCTTATGTCCTGAGGCACAACCTGACTGGGGTTGCTCTGGATCATCTGCTTCAGATATTCAATGAACATTTCCCCAGATTGATGCCAACCACCTCATATCTTTTCCACAAAGCCTATGGCAAGTTTGGAGATTATGAGCCACATTTTTACTGCCATCATTGTTCTGAATACATTGGTAGTAAGGAATGTGGATTGACACATTGTCTTCTGTGTCAATCAGCCTTTGATGTGGACAGTGCATTAAAAATAGGTTCATATTTCTTGGTGGTTAGTCTATCCACACAACTGAGAGCTATTCTGGAAACTCTAACCATCACCAAACAAACATCAACTCCAGGTTTAATAGGTGACATCCAATGTGGGGAGGAGTACAGACGACTGAAAGACAGCGGAGAAATTGGAGATGACGACATCAGTCTGCTCTGGAACTGTGATGGCATTCCTGTATTTAAGAGCAACAATTGCCAAATATGGCCTATTCAGTGCCAAATAATTGAGCTAAAGCCTGCTGAAAGGAAAAACTACATCTGTGTTCCATGCCTGTGGTTTGGAGAGAGCAAGCCCAACATCCAGGCTCTCCTCACACCATTTGTGAAGGAACTTGAGGACCTTCAGACCAATGGCATCACCTGGGGAAATGGTACCACGACTAAGGTGCATGCCCTTATATGTAGCTCTGATTCCATTGCTAGGCCACTTCTCAGAAACACTAAACAGTTTAATGGGATTTATGGGTGTGACTTTTGTTACCAAAGAGGTGGGGGTCCTTATCCTTATGTTAATCCTGAGCCCTGTCTCCGGACTGAAGCTGAGCATTTTGAGAATTGATTGATTGATTGATTGAAGACTTTATTAGAAGTTTGCATAGGAAAAGGTACAGTTTCATGACGGTACAGTTCACTGGTACAAGGTCTACTAAAAGGAGATCCATGAAAAGACTAAGCTTATTTCCACTGGAAACCATTGAAGTATCTCATATAACATTGAATGACAGACAAATAGAACACAGTACTATGCAGTAGATATGTAAAGAAAAACAAAATAGAAGACAGTAAGTCAAAACAAACAGTATATACAAAGAAGGGGCAGGGGAGGGTAGGGTTGGGCTAGATTCTTTTTTACCAGTTGCGAACGGCTGCTGCCTGTAAGTGGTTTTTCAGGGCAATTTTAAAGGATGCTAGTGATCACACTCCTTTGTGGCCTTCGGTAAGGCTTTCCACATTTTGGTGGTATAGCAGAAAAAAGAGTTTGACCCTTTGTTGGTTTTGACTCTGGGTTGAAAGTGATCTGTGGCGCTGCCTCTGGTGTTGTAATTATGGACATCCTTAATGTTTATAAAGTATTTTGACAGGTACTTGGGTATCATAGTGGTGTAGTGTATCTTGTACACCAGGCCCATTGCAAGTTGCTGTACTCTGTCAACTACTCTGAGCCACCCCACTCTTAACTGGTGAGTAGCGGTGAGGTGAGTCTGATAGGGAAGTCTAAGCAGGACCCTAATTAGTTTATTTTGGGCTGTTTGTAGTTTAGTTTTCAGGGCTTGTGGGGCGTCACAATACCATACGTGGACTCCGTAGTCAAAGAGGGGCTGGATTATTGCACCAGCTATGGTCTTCAGTGTGTTGGAATTGACCATCGGGGCGATCCTCTGTAGGAAACGAGTTCGTTGGTTGATTTTATTTATTACTTTAGAAGTCATCTTTTCACTGGAAAGATTAGCTTCAAGGATACATCCTAAGTAAGAGATTTCGTTTTTTCGTGTTATGACCTTGTCACCCACTTTGATTGTGAAGTTATCAACTTTTTTGAGGTTATGATTTGATCCAAAGAGGATGGACTCTGTTTTACCCAGGTGAATTGATAATTTGTTGTCGTTAAGCCATGTGCAGATCTTACTTAGTTCAGAGTTAAGTGTCTTCTCAACCTGCAAGTGGTCCTTGCCCGAGACTAGGAGAGCCGAGTCATCCGCGAACAGGAACAGGTTGCAGTCACAAGCAGATGCCATGTCGTTCACGTATATTAGGAACAACAGAGGTCCCAGTATGCTACCTTGAGGAACACCACAGTTTACCGGGAGGGGGGGGGACAGGGTACCGTTAATCTCCACCACCTGTTCCCTCCCCAGAATGCTATGAATGCAACACCTCAGCAGCCAGTCATGGGAGTGAAAGGCCCATGTGAATTAATGAAATTGGATAAATTTCAAATGATCAAAGGCTTTGTTCCGGAATATCAGCATAGTGTATGTCTCGGGGTTATTAGACAGCTGGCTACTCTGTGGCTGGATTCCTCAAATCACCAACATGTGTGGTACATAGGAACCAAAATTGAGCAGATAGACAAGGAGCTTGAAGCAATCATGCCACCTACTGAGATAACGAGAGTTCCACGGTCTATCAAGGATCGAAAATTCTGGAAAGCTTCTGAGTGGAGGTCGTTTCTATTGTTTTATGCATTGCCTGTTCTGAATGGAATCCTCCCCAGGAAATACTGGAATCACCTTTTCCTTTTGGTTTTTGCTGTATATTATCTCCTACAAGACAGGATCAGTGAGGGCAATGTGGCTTTAGCCGAGCAGGCATTGACAAAATTTGTCAGAGAATTTGAGGGATTATATGGCACATCGAATTGTTCATTTAATGTGCATCTAATGACTCATTTAGCTTCGAGTGTGAGGAACTGGGGACCTCTGTGGGCCACTTCCACATTTTCCTTTGAATCTTTTAATGGCACTTTGTTGAAATATTTCAATGGAACAACTCATGTCCCTGTTCAGATAATGAAAAGGTTTCTTAGGTGTAAAAGTCTCACAGAGAAAGGAGCTTCTGTAATGCAACATGCTAATGATGATGTTAAAGATCTTTTCTCTAAATTACAGGGCAGTAAGTGCTCTACTGAAAAATCTGTTCAAATCAGCGCCCATGTCAGAGTTTTTGGTAAATCTGTACAGAAAGATGTTCCAGTGATACACAAGCTTGCAATGGATGCACTACTAGGTGTTAGAATGATAAAGGGTTCTTACTATGACCGCTTCATTGTTAATGGTATACTGTATCACTCTTACAACAACCACCGCCTTAAGAAAAGAAACAACTCTGTTGTGGAGTTGCAGGATGGGACATTTGTCAGAATACTGAGCTTGGTTGTCTCTGGTTCAATGAACTGCATTTTGGTCAAGGAGCTTCTGAAGTCAGGAAGAAAACTGTGCAGAGACACAACACTTAAGATTGCATCAAACTTTATACATGAAGTATCTGAGTGCAACATTGTGTATGCCATACACCCAGAGTCATTGAAACGCAAAGGTGTCATGATTAAGTCAAGAGAGAAGCTATATGTTATTCCTCTACCAAACAATCTTGAAAGAGACTGACTGTGAATTAAGCTTTTATGGACATGTTTTGAACCTGACATAATGTGATTGCCTTCTGTCAACTCCTGAGCATTAATAAATGATGGTAAAACAGTTCTGATCAACTGTATCCAGGGTTGTATGTGACTTAAATGTGTAAAAGGTAAGATAAATAAATGTAGGGAAAAAAAACGTATAACACCCATAAATATGTGAGTAATTGCAATGAAATATATTGTTAAAATACTTAGGATACAATCACTGATTTTTTTTTATTTGTTCATTATAACTTAAGTATGTCTATAAATGCATGTTGAGGACTACTAACTATGAATATATTGTTAAACTTCTTAAAATATGATGATTGAAAATATATTTCTAATTATTATAATTTAAGTGTCTTATAATAAATGCATGTTGAGGACAACTTGCTGTGAATATATTGTTAAACTACTTCAAATATAATAATTGTAAGTATATTTTTGATTACTATAACTTAAGTATGTCTTATAATAAATGCATGTTGAGGACAACTTGCTCTCAATATATTTTTAAAGTACTTCAAATATAATAATTGAAACTATATTTATGATTATTATAACTTAAGTATGTCTTATGATGAATGCATGTTAGGAACAACTTGATACCAATATATTGTTAAAGTACTTCAAATATATTAATTGAAAGTATATTTTTGATTACATAACTTAGGTATGTCTTATAATAAATGCATGTTGAGGACAACTTACTATGAATATATTGTTAAATTACTTAAAATATAATGATTGACAATATATTTTTGATCATTATAACTTAAGTATGTTTTATAATAAATGCATGTTGAGGACAACTTATTATGGATGTATTTTTAAAGTACTTAAAATATAATGATTGAAAATATCTTTTTGATTATTATAACTTAAGTATGTCTTATAATAAATGCATGTTAAGGACAACTTGCTTTCAATATATTTTTAAAGTACTTCAAATATAATGATTGAAAATATATTTTTGATTATTATACCTTAAGTATGTCTTATGATAAATGCATGTTAAGGACAACTTGCTATTAATATATTTTTAAAGTACTTCTAATATAATAAACAAAAATACATTTTTAATTATATCTATTTAAATTATAATACAAGAAAACATGATTTGAATACACTTTTAAAAAATACATTTTTAGACTATTAGAAATATATTTTATATTTAGTGCACTTACAACAAATGTACTAAATTACAAATTAAATTATGTTGATTTACAGTGTATTTTTTTAAAAATATAATTATAGTGCATTGTCAGCATATTTATTACTAATGTACTAAATACGAATTGGGAAAAATGTACTATAAATATGCTTGGACCCAAGTACAAGTATACTCCTAACATACTTAATGTGAAATAAATATACTTAAGTATATAAAAAATATATTCTTTTTTCACCTGGGTAGACATTTTGTTTAGCCTAAATTCATTTTCAAATGATTTTTAGCAATTCTTTTTCTTAGTTTTATTCAAGTTCCCACTTTGAGAAACAAGGTCAGGACAGTCACACCATATGAGTTTTGCCATGTTTGGTTGAAAATTCTGAAGAAATGAGGAATGAAATGTTTTAATCTTGAGTAAGTTCACATAAAGCTTAATGTCCTGCACAATATTCAGAAGGTTTTTGACAAATATATTTTTTATTTATACATGTTTGACACCGAGGACAGCGAAAACGTTACGTCACGTCACCCTTACTGGTACAAGATCATTAACCCTTTAAGACCTGGAATTATTTTATACTTTAGCTATTGAAAAATAGCAGATATACAAGCTCGCTGCGCGTAGATCTGCTATTTTTGAAAAATCATGAGTGTGCACATTTTTATATATATATATATGTCACGGTTTGTTAGAGAAACAGTACGGTCGAGAAACGGAGCACTCGCCGTGCGGCACGGGGGGAACAAGCGGTCGCCACAACAACGTCCCCCAGGCGGAGCCGCTCGATTGTCCACGACATTGCAAGCGGCGCGAAGGCCAGCGGACCTTGGTCCTGCTCTTCGCCCCCGAGCGCCGCAGGCGCGAGTGGCCGCGAAGAGCGGGCCAGGCCGCGCGAGTTACGAAGCCGTGGTGAATGCAATCGTTATATTTATGCCCAGGCCGTAAGGCCTGGGCAAGCCCACGATAAACGCCCTGTCCAAGTGACTACAATGGAGCTAATGGCTAATGGCTAATGGCTAAACACTGCCGAGCTAGGCTAGTAAACCAGTAAGACTCCCTAATCGGGAGATAAGCGACCGTTGGTCGCTTATCTCCACAAATAGGCCAAAAGTTTGTTTTACCAATTATCAAGACATACGGGCAGTTGACAGTTTGCCATGGTTACTCATTGAAGTTGAATCTCCATATATGGAGATAACCTACGCATCACACTAAGTCTGACCTCACCAGCCCATATTTGGGCATGAGCAACTTATGTCTCCATATATGGAGATATGATGACATCACACAGTCCTCAGCCGATGATGTGGCGTGATGTCATACAATACACAAACGAGCCCTACAGTATAAAGGGGCAATTCTTGCCAGGAAAGAAGCATTTCTTCGACTCAGACCTTATCGCCAGGGTTGGCTTATAGCAGCTGTCGGTAGGACCATATATGGATTCTGTTAGTGTGGATCTCCTAACAGGGCATCATCTGGGATACAATCCCTTTTATGCCCATATATGGAGATCCCTAACAGAATCCCTTTCATGCCCATATATGGAGATCCCTAACAGAATCGCTTTTATGCCCATATATGGAGATCCCTAACAGCATCCCTTTTATGCCCATATATGGAGATCACTAACAGCTAACAGAATCCCTTTTATGCCCATATATGGAGATCCCTAACAGAATCCCTTTTATGCCCATATATGGAGATCCTAACAGCATCCCTTTTATGCCCATATATGGAGATCACTAACAGCTAACAGAATCCCTTTTATGCCCATATATGGAGATCCCTAACAGAATCCCTTCTATGCACATATATGGAGATCCCTAACATAATCCCTTTTACGCCCATATATGGAGATCCCTAACAGAATCCCTTTTATGCCCATATATGGAGATCCCTAACAGAATCCCTTTTATGCCCATATATGGAGATCCCTAACAGAATCCCTTTTATGCCCATATATTATGGAGAAATCCCTGCTCTGAGTATCTGACATCAGTGTGATGTCACCTGTTTATGCCCATATATGGAGATCCCTGCTCTGCGTATCTGGTTGCTATGGTAAACAGTTGGTTGCTAGGGTAAAAAAACATGGTTGCTATGGTAAACAGTTGGTTGCTAGGGTAAACAGTTGGTTGCTAGGGTAAAACCATGGTTGCTAAGGTGGTTGCTAACGTACACTAACACACTGTTAAACCCAACTCGTTGTTTCAACTAAAAAAAATGAGTGTTCATGCTGCCATAACATTTTACGTCAAGACAACAAAGATATGGCGTTAACTCAAATAAATGGTGTTATTTGACTCAACTCCACCTTAGTTGATATAACTCAGATACCTTAGTTGATATAACTCCACCTTAACTCCCCCTTAGTTGATTTAACTCAGAAACCTTAGTTGATATAACTCCACCTTAGTTGATATAACTCAGAAACCTTAGTTGATATAACTTCACCTTCGATGATATAACTCAGAAACCTTAGTTGAAATAACTCAACCTTAGTTCATATAACTCAGAAACCTTAGTTGATCCAACTTCACCTTAGTTCATATAACTCAGAAACCTTAGTTGATATAACCTCACCACTTGATTCCTTTAGTTGATACCACTTAATACCTTTAGTTGATATCACTTAACCTTAAGTCAATCCTATTTAAGTTTTGGTTGATTTAACGGCAAAGCTAGTGAGTTTAACTTACATTTATCAACTTATTTAATACCATAAAGATTACTTACATTTTCTAAGTATTTATTTTATTCTGGTGCTCCTCCTGACCAGTTCTCACCCCAGACATTATACAACTTTATAAATCACAAACACCAAGATCCAACTCGAGCCTCTTTAATTTGATTAATTTGAGTTCAAAACAACGGTTCCTTTGGAACAAAAATAATGCATCGGAACAGCATTATAGGAATAGCATTAGGAAACCAACATGGCTCCATGTTTTCCAATGTTTCATGCCATTGCACACATCATATCCTCAGAGTATGTCAAATATGGATAGCTAGTGTATAGTTGATTATTTTTCCCCTTTGCCCCCCCCCCCCCCCCCCTCCCTTAAAATGTTGTCATTATGCCAATTAATGTGTCCTACAACACATTGATGTCATTGATTTCCCCAATGGCAGGAGGTAGTGCCAACCAATACATTCATTGACATACTGAGGATGTAATGTAGAAATATGTTCACCTGAAAAGGACTTAATAACTCTTTGTAATATTAATGACATTTCAAATGTATCAACGTTAAGGAGCAGTACACCCAAAAATGGCTTATTCATGGAAATTGTCGCATTCTTGAGCCAATAATTTGATGACAGAGTGTAATTTTGATGTCAGAGGAGTCACACTCAAAGTCTCCATCAGTCACCAAATTGGCATAAGAATGCATTTACATGAATTTACATGAATTCAAGGCTTCATGGGGTGTGTAATTGATAGTCACTTGAAAGTCACTTTTTGGGTAACTACTCCTTTAAGAATGTCCAAAAAAATAATAACTAAAAGTGATAGTGTATTATTAATACAATACACTATGTATTTAATAGTGCAGTGACAAATGGGGAAACAAACCAGAGAATACAAAATAATAAAAAAAAAAGGTCATGGACAGTCACAAATATTCACACTGGTTTCAGTGTGGATAAAACCTCTGTGCTCCAAGTCCACACCGTGTGCGATACTATCCCCCATTAAATTCACGATGTGCGATACTATCCCCAAATTCACATTGTGTTACCGTCCCATTTTACCGTTGATACGATATCAAAATCCACACACCAAAATAATATCACAATGTGACAATACCAAAATAAATCCACACACTGTGATATAATACAAAAATAAATTCACACTGTGTGTGGTATAATACCAAAATAAAAATCCACACCGTGTGTGATATAATACCAAAATAAATTCACACTGTGTGTGATATAATACCAATATAGATCAATACTCGATAGATCGAATTCTAATATAGATCCACACTGTGTGTTACTGTAGCGTCCGAGACGGCGGTGTATTATATGTGTAAGCTTAATGATCTCTTTATAAAGACAAGATGACCAGGAGGTAACTCTTTGGAACGCCAACTCGGCTAAACCATTTATTATAACTCTGCACACATGTGTCTCTCTCCAACACCACAGAACAACAACGTCCCCATCTTATGACATCATCCTTTAGGCATAACCAAACAATCCCAGAGTGTACAATGGAAACCCTACATACGTCCCCCCTTACAAAAAGAAATGTCCTCATTTCCATGTGTCTTTCCTTCCTCTTTTTTTTTTAACACATTCAACAAGAGAGGACCAAATGGAACAATGTAGAGAAAAAAATAAAATAAAAAGATAAAGTACACAAGTGCATAAACCCAACATCAAGGCACTGTAAACACACATTATTCAAAATTCCACATGACCCAGTGAGACATGTTAACAAGGCTCAAAAAAGTATTACAACCTCACTGAATGAACTCTTCAGAACACAACAAAAACAGAAAATACTGCAGCATGCACCCATCACATCACATAATCCCCAAAACGTATAGGGGCCCGCACAGGCCTCCCAACCCGAGAAACCCTAGGCGGGGCAGGCGTGTGAACAGGGGACTCGAGGGAGCCATCCCCCACTCCAGGATCACAGCCCACCTCCGCAGGAGGCGGAGAATAGCCTGTACGGTCGTTCCGAGGGACAGCCTCTCCATGCTCCACAGTAGGCGAGGGAAAGGGAAAGATACCCTTCACAGGGCCCGCCAAAGGATATGTTACAGGTAGGTTGTAGGGACGCAGCCTGTCATAATGCACGACCTGCAACGGGGCCTCATCGCCAAACGGGCTACTAATCTGGTAAGTGACCCCGACCACGTCCTCGCGGTCCATCCTGCGTCGCACCATGTAAGGCCCTTTCCAGTGCGGAGCCAATTTACGACGACTCTCTGTGGGATCATTCAACCACACAAGGTCCCCAGGCACATAAGGCTTGTGCCTCATCCTCCTGTCATAATAGCGCTTTTGACCTCTGCTTGCTGCAAGGCTGTTTTCTCTAGCTCTGCTGAACGCGGTCTCCAAGGACCCGAGGAGAGAACCGGCAAAGTCCCCTGGGGGACCACATACAGTGTTGCCCTGCACTCGCGGACCCAGCAGCACATCCACAGGCATCCGGGCCTCCCTGCCGTGTGTGAGGAAGAAAGGCGTGAACTCTGTACTGTCATGCACACTTGTGTTGTATGCAAAAGCGACCTGAGACAGGAAAGAGTCCCACTCCCCCTCGTAAGACAGGAGAGTCTTCGCCAACTGATCAATAAGTGTGCGATTGAAGCGTTCCACCATTCCATCAGACTTGGGATTGTACGGCGTGGTTCGCGTTTTCTTCACCCCCAACATCTCGCAGAGGTGCCTCACCACTTCAGACTCAAACTGAGCCCCCTGATCCGTGTGCAGGGCCTCCATCACCCCATGTTCCAGGACGTAATCCCCGAACAGGTGTTTGGCGACCGTGTTGGCCCTCTGATCAGGCATGGCATACAAATTCACAAACTTGGAGAAATAGTCCTCCACAACCAAAACATACCTGTTGCCTCTGGTCGTGACCGGCAACTCAAGTATGTCAGCAGCAACACGCTGGAAGGGTCTCTCCATCTGGGTGGTCCTCATAGGAGCATGATGGCGGGGCACTGGGGACTTTCGTCTTTGACAAGCATAGCACTGCTCACAGTATTTCCTAATGTCCCTTGCCATGTCCGGCCAATAACACAGCACCTTTGCGCGTGCCATCACTCTAGCAAAAGCCAGATGCGCCGTCAACGGGCCTCCATGTAGATGCCCCAGAACCTCCGGTACCAGCACAGCAGGTACAACAACTACTGATAGCTCGCTGCCATCCGGCAACCGTACGAGCCTGCACAACAGTCCATCGACCAACATCAGCTCTTCAAACACACGCCACAGGGCTCTTAGAATATCACCTCTCACTCTCCATGGAGGAGGTTTCCGTCCATCCTCCAACCAGGCCAGGACCCGCCTTATGTCTGTGTCCTCCCCCTGAAGCTCCTTCACATTGGAACCATCATGTGAAAGTGTATAAATTGAGGCCAGGTCTGCAGGCTCCTGGCACTCCGGGGGAGAAGGACTGGAGCTGACATCCACAGAGGGGGTTGTGGCAGAGGCCGCTGCCGGACTCTCTATGACGCACACAGCACCGGGGCCTTCCTCCATCGCCACCTGGGTACCCGTGTCCACAAGAGATGTTTCATTTTCAGGGGTTGTACTGCCCATCACCTCTGCTTCGGGCCTGCGTGAAAGGGCATCAGCATTTGTATGCTGAGCCCCACTCTTGTGAACGATGACCCACTCGTACGGATCCAACTCTAGGGCCCATCTGCTACGACGCCCTGTACGGTCATTGTCGATAGTGAGCCGCCGTAAGCCTACCAGCGGCCGGTGATCCGTGACAATTGTGAATGGGAGAACACCCAAATAGTGTCTGAAGTTACGAACAGCCCATACAATTGCCCACAACTCCCTGTCGAATGTGGACCACCGACGTTCGACACCGGTGAGGGAGCGGCTAGCATAAGCCACTACCCTCTCCAGGCCATCCACTTCTTGTGCCAACACGGCCCCCACTGCAATCTGAGACGCGTCGGTGTACAGTGTAAACGACTGTTCAAAGTCTGGGTGACACACAATAGGCTCAGTACATAGTGAGTCTCGCAAGAATTCAAACGCCTCCTGGCATTGCGCTGTCCACTGAAACTGAACATCCTTCTCTGTAAGACGGTGGAGGGGTCCTGCGCGTTGTGCAAAGGACTTAACGAACCTCCTATAGTATGAACAGAGGCCCAGGAATGCACGGGTCTCAGTGGCAGACCGTGGTACAGGCCAAGATCTCACCTTTTCGGTGTTCCGGGGGTCGGGGCGAAGCCCCTCAGCAGAAATCACGTGGCCCAGGAAGACCACGTGATTGCGGGCCAGATGACATTTCTTGGCATTCAGACGTAGGCCAGCAGCCCCAATGCGAGTCAAGACCTCCCGCAGGGCTGAGAGATGTTCCTCAAATGATCTGCTGTATACCAAAATGTCATCGAGGTACACCATGCAAATGTGCCATGGCAGCCCCCTCAACACCAGCTCCATGATCCGCTGGAAGGTGGCTGGCGCGTTGGTCAGGCCCATGGGCATTGCCTTGAACTGGTAGAGGCCCTGGCCAGTGTTGAACGCGGTTTTCTCTCGGTCTTCCTGCGCCACCTCAACCTGCCAGTACCCATCCGAAAAGTCCAGGGTGCTGAAACAGGTGGCCCCAGACAGTGCATCCAGAGTGTCATCCACTCGCGGAAGTGGATGAGAGTCCTTCACTGTTACCGAGTTGAGGCCCCGGTAGTCCACACAGAACCGCCACGACTTGTCCTTCTTTTTTACGAGCACCACAGGAGAGGACCATGGGCTACAGCTCTCCTCAATGATGTCCTCTCCCAACAGGCGCTTCACCTGGCGATCTATCTCCCTCCGCTTCTCGGGGGAGGCGCGGTAGGCCCGTCGCCTCACTGGGGGGTGGTCACCTGTCTGTATGCGGTGTTTGACGAGATCGGGGTTCACCGCGCCGCTCCGTCCGGTGCGGAACACCACCTGCTTCTCCTCCAGGAGAGCCTGCAGTTGCCGCTTCTGTTCCGCAGGCAACGGACAGTCACTTAAATCTGGCAGTGAGACAGCATCCTGTGTAGAAGCGACGACCTTTGCAGTGTTAAGTACATCACAATCATTAACATGGTATACTACACCAAGGCATGAACCAGGATACAGTTTGAGCTCACTGTCTGTTGGGTTGAGCAACCGCGCGACTGTGCACCCATCTTTTACTTGCGCCACCGTACGTGCGACCACCAGACCTAGAGTATCGCGCACCTCAGGCTCCAAGTAGCCCAGATAAGAACTTGTGTGTGGCCCAGCAAGGCGGGGTGGCTCAACCCGAACAGGTACAATCATTTCGCTAAAAGGCGGGACAGTAGCATTGTCAGACACAGTTATGTTACAACACTCAGGTATGAAATCATTTGCATGCATGAGAGGCACTTCAACATCACCGAGGTGCAGCAGTCCCTGGCCAGTATCAAAAACAGCATGGTTTAGCAGCATGAAATCAAACCCCAACAGAACAGCTTGTGTTGCCCCCCGTACTACATGAACAACCTGCTCCCAGTGTCCACCCCCCAACCGTATGGGCAGTGTCATGGTACCCACAGTGTCCAACAATTGTCCGTTAACTGCGCGGGCAAAGCTGTACTGCTTACTCAACACACGCCTACTCAGGCTTGGAATGGACATTTTGAAATCTTCTGAAATCAGTGACACACTCGAACCAGAGTCAATAAGCACAGTCATGTTAACACCCTCTACGACCCCTCTGACATAGGCCGTACACTTGGACTCACCCACAGCACATGAATCCGTCTGACCTGGAACTGTCGTCGCTGAGCTGTCACTTTGACCCTGGTGTGGTGAAGCTGGCATCTGGGCCCCGATGCCAGCTACTCGAAGTTTCCCTGCTGCCGTCCACGTGGGGATGGAGATGGTGAACGCCTGGAGGGAGACAGGAAACTCACTGCACGCCTCGGCTGCCGATCCTCCGTGACGCGTCGCTCCCGATGATCCATGTCATCTGATCGGCGTGGCGAGAAGTCCGCTCGGGTCCCCCGCTCTCGTGGAGACCACTCCCTGGCGCTGTAACCCCTCTGCGGCTCACGTTGTGGAGAACGGCCCCTCTGATGGCTCCCGACCGTAGACCTGCAGCCAAACCTGCCACATTCACAGTGACAGGCACCTCGTTGTCCTCCGCGCTCCCCTGCATCCTGCAGCCAATCTTCGCGGGGCAGGGAGCCTCGCCTGCCGTCCTCGCCCTTGCGGCCACGCACTCTCAGCTCCTGCACCTCAGTCTGTAAGTTGTCCACCTTCAAGGAGAGGCGTTCCACAACATGGATGAGCTTCTCTGCCGCGTTAGCATTACAGTCCACAACAGTTGCCGGTGCCGGTGAATTGAGATGAGCCACAACAGCCGGATGTGGGCCACAATAGGGTGACACAAGTGGTGCGCCAGCCCCCAGCACAGCCTGTCGCGCACGCTCACAGCGGCTTGCTATTATCAGAGCCTCTTCCATGTCAGTTGCTCCCTGTTCATGGCACTTGGACTGAAGAACAGGGTCCAGGCCGGCAAGAAAACACCTGAATTTCTCACCATTCTGTGCAACCCAGTCATATTCGGGAAATGCCTCCGCCACGAGCCTGGAAATATCCGCTGCATACACCTCCAAGCACTCGTTTGCCTGGCGGGGACGCGCATTCACGCAGGTCTGGAAGTACAGCAGGTATTGCTTCATCCCAAAAGCCTCATTCAGCCTCTCCTTCACACGTCCATAATCCCACTGTACAGTTCCAGGCAGACTGTCCCACAACAGGAACGCTGCCCCGTCCAGCCTGGTAGGCAGAATGTTGGCCAGAGTATCATTGTAGCCCGCGGACGACGCCCCCCTCGTCTGAGCGCGGACCGCGGCTTCAAACTGCTTTATCCATGTAGCAAACGGCTTCTGTCCGTCACCACGGAACCGTGGCGGGAGCTCCACTTTGAAGCCACTCACAGCATAATTCCCTGCACGTCCGTAATCTTCTCTCTCTCCGTCCATATCCCACGTCGTGCTCTCTTTCTTACAGTCCTCACTCTTACGTCCACCAAGCATAGTGCTCGAGTCCAGCGTAAACAAAGACAAAGTAGAAACTCCAAGTAACTGTCCACGGAGAGAAAACAGTCATAAAACTCCACACTCCAACTACCGCTGCCACCAATGTAGCGTCCGAGACGGCGGTGTATTATATGTGTAAGCTTAATGATCTCTTTATAAAGACAAGATGACCAGGAGGTAACTCTTTGGAACGCCAGCTCGGCTAAACCATTTATTATAACTCTGCACACATGTGTCTCTCTCCAACACCACAGAACAACAACGTCCCCATCTTATGACATCATCCTTTAGGCATAACCAAACAATCCCAGAGTGTACAATGGAAACCCTACAATGGAGACACACAGTAACATAGGATACGTATAAGTAGAGTACAGGCTGATGGAAAATATAAAATATACCTGGACTTTCTTGCCAAAGTTGGATCCAGCATCTTTGAGGTAGAGGGGGAGCCCCATCAACACCACAGCCCTTTTCCATTGGTTGGAACACTAAAACAAATAGACAATACACAACCAATGGAACAGTTTCAGTCAAATTACATCAGGCTAGAGTATTTAACAGTTGAAGGGAGTCGATAAGGATAAATGATAAGAGAGTGTGTGTGTGTGTGTGTGTGTGTGTGTGTGTGTGTGTGTGTGTGTGTGTGTGTGTAGCTCTATATTTCCAAAATACCAATGTCATCCAATCAGGAGAGGGAGATACTGGATAAACAAGTGAATTTCTAAGTCATGAAACAAATTTGGAAAACGATACAATTAAAGCTGGTAAAGGTTTTCTTTCTCCTGGTTGTATGAAACCATTGACCCATGTTGAACATATTTGTTTTTATTAAAAAGCAGGAGAGACGGGACTGGGAGAAGCCTGTTACTGTTTTTTTAAGAAATCTGTCAGACAATAATGTCACTGGAGAATGGGTTTCTGAACTTCCTACAGCTCTCCTAAGAGACTTGGACCGAGTAGAAAATAATTGTGCTATTTTATTATGAACATTAGTGAGGACCTATATGAAGATAGGTTGAAAAGTGACAGAGTCATCCTTTAACCCTTTTTGGCCTGACATAAGTTTTCTGAAAAACAATTAGTCAAAAGTTAACCTACAAAAACAAATATGTTGCTACATACTGTACATGTACTGTAATATTCCAAAATGTGTTCCCGGCCTGTTAAGCATACTTACATCACTATCCAGTGTCTTCAAAAGACTTTTCAGCTCCTCCACACCTGTCTTGGCTCTGTAGATATCCAGGAACCTTGGCAGATACTTGTCCAGTCCAGCGAAGAGGGCGCCTTTCAGGTCAACAGATGTAAGGCGAGCAAACTCTGCTTCAATCTATAGGCATTAAAGAACAAAAAACAAGCAGAGGGATTGGCTTAAGGTAGAGTTGTGATGAAACAAAGGCTTCAGTGCTAGTTCAGAGTAAACAGACAATAACCAGTCAGACAAAATTACCAGTTTGAGTCCCTAATCAGGAGAAAAGCGACTGTCAGGTCGCATCCACAAACTTTAGAAGGCAATCATAGCCAATCAGGAGGTAATATGGGAAATTGGACAGATCTATGTTGATTACATGACTTTAAAGATACGGTGTACCGGTTTGCATGATTTTAGGCCAAAATTCGGCCTGATGGTGGCGCTAGAAGCTGGAGGTTGTGGTTTGCCATCCAAAGAGTGTGTGTGCAAAGTGTGACAGACAGCTGGTGGAGGTTTTCATAGTAATTATCCTGAAAATAAGCCAAGGGATTACCTCAGTGTAGCAGGAATGCCTTCGGAGAGATCAGGAGATGGCCATGCAACATGTAGGCTGACAGGGGATGTAGTGGTTCGACTCTGCCACGTCTACCACAAACAGCTGGGAATCCTCATTGCAAACTTCAAAACATCTATAGAGGTCCAGGTACCAAGCAGAGAAAGGTTGTAGAACAATGAATGGGTTATTGTCCACTATAACAATGTACAGGACTTGGCAGAAATCAGGGAGTCCACTTGTGCTTCCATATGATACAAACATCCCCTTCACATATTTTGTTCCATGTATTAGGGCTGTTGTGGCAAGTGATACATTAGTCAGATCACTGAATTTGTGCTGAATAGTAGGCCTGGGCGATATGGCCTTTTTAAATATCGATATGATATTTAAAATAATACCGCGATATTCGGTATTATCGTCCAATAAAAGAAACTTGAATTGGAGAAAAAATTATATATTTTTTCAAGTGCAATTTAGTTTTACGCCACTAGATGGAGTCAGTGTGCCCGGCTGCCTCCATCTGTTGCATAAGCAATGAAAAGTCAACTAAACGTCAATGCTTTGTGCGGACAATGCAGTTTGATTAGTGTTCACTCAGGATATAATCCTGGCGTAGTTGGCATATTCAATCGAACACTGTCTGAACATGGATGAACTGACTGACTTATGTCATATCACACTATCGCATCATCATGACTATGAAGGCAACAGGGCTTTAGCAAAGTGCTAATTGTTTGCTAACTAGCAGTGTTGCTATCACTAACAACATAAATTCAGAATGGAGATTGGGATTATATCCATACGGTCACATTTCCATGAGGAGCACACATGACTTCTTCACAAACATGTAAGTTACTCCAGCATGACAATATACAGTCAGGGCACGAAGCCACAGTCTCTGCTCTGTCTCTGTGTGATGATCTGTGATCCGTGAGGGCTGACCATAGGGGCAGACGTACATACGTCACGCACGAGCAGCACGCAACGCGTCTCTGAATGAAATTCCGTTATGTAAATGTTCTCCATTAGGAAAATTATAGTTGTTTTACAATAGACTCAAACAATTATTACATAAATACAGTTACAGTGCTTGAAAAAAAAGTATTTTAGGTGTTTTTTGGCCAAAAATTAAAAATATTTTAATAATTTCTTTATTAATGACGATATACGGTATTAATTTTTAATATCGGTATTGCCCTTTGATATCGCGATATACAATATAATCGATATATCGCCCAGGGCTACTGAATAGCTAGTGGGAGGGCCACATTTTCAAGGGAATTGTGTTGTCCTCTCTACTACTACTGTTGGCTTGAACAGGCGAGGCATGTCAAAATGTATGCCAACATAAGTAAATCACCCCCAAAATGACTTTTTCTCTGTTGATTACTCACGCCATGGAGACTTGAGTTTAACAATATTTGTAGGTTTTTGTCACATTCCTAACACAAAAATGTGATTACAATAAATGTATGTTGACTGTCTCTGCCATTATTACTTCAATTATTCTGAAAATAAGCAAAAGGAATACCTCAACTGAGCAGGAACGCTTTGAAAGATCAGCCTTGCAACAAGTAGGCTGACAGGGGGGATTTAGTGGTTCAGCTATGTTGGGAAGTTGGGAATCCTCCGCAATTGGAGCCTTAGAAAAAGAAAAGACAGAATTAGGACAGATATGCGACTTGGTAGTTTAATACAGTGGTTCTCAACCTATTCAAGCCGTGACCCCCACAATACCCCCCCCCCCCACCCATCCTCCCACCCTCCCACCCTGACGAGCAGTAAGAGTTGAGGAATTACATTATGTATAACACGGTTCTATTCATGGGTTGCAATTGTAGTCCTACAGCGGCCATGTTGAGGAACAACACAGGTGTTCTGATTGGCGTAGAACATTAGTTCTGTGCCAATCAGACAATCAAAGACCTGTGTTGCTCCTCAACATGCTGAGTTTAGGACTACAATAGCAACCCATGAATAGTGAAAATAGCAGATCTACATGCTGCATGCAACACCGTTGTGCATGTAGCATCTAGCATGTAGATCAGCTATTTTTGTAATTTACTGTTAAGACAGAAAACAATGTTGTACATTAAGTTAATCATGTGGGGACCCCCTGGGGTCCTGACCCACAGGTTGAGACAAACCACTGGTTTAATAGGCATTTTATATTTTCCTCCAAGCTATTTAAAGAAAATGGCACCATATTTTCAGTCACCAGTTTAACAGTATAAAGGGCAATACTGTATATACTATATACTGTGCACACTCCAGAAAAAAGTGTCAGAGCTCAGAGTCTTACAACGTAATAGTTCTCACATCACAGCAATGAATGGTAGTTTCACATGGCTTCAAGTCCAAACTAGTCTCCAGTATTAATGTATTGCTGCTATTACAATCTCAAGTAAAAATGAAACACATCCTAATGGCTATGGCCTAAAATGTTCTCCACCAAGGTTATTCAAAGCCTATTTAGTGCTTTTGCAACACATTTTAACTATAGCAATTACAAGTTTGAATACCACACTTTGTTATGAAATGTATATTCTAATACAAAAATATAATAGGTCTAAATGATTGTGCCTAAAACATAATATACAAAAATATGATAGGTCTAAATGATTGTGCCTAAAACATAAAGCCACTATAAATTAGAGTTACAACACCAACCATTGACAGGCAGCCCATTCAAACAGAAAGGTCCTATGATTATACTGAACAACATTAACAGCTGCCTCCTGATTATGTGCAATATAGACAGGTTTGAGTGTAACTCATAACATGTCTCGTGGATTTGAATGAAACACTTTGCAGATTGAAAGAGGATAATTCAAGCTTTCCGTACAGCTGCAATGTTGGTGAGTTTAACATTGTTTAATAGAATCAGATGGGACTTTACTGTTTGGATGTATGGGCTACCAAACGCCAATGGTTTGCAACCAAAGATTACAGTTGCTTGTCTGATGGGGTTCCAAGGGTTCCCCAGTTAAATTGTGATATTTGGGGCAAAAAGGGGCTTTATAGACCTGTAAGAGAGCAAACGTAACCAAATGGACCCCCTTTATACCAGAGTTGTAAAGTAACAATTTAGTTATTTGTACTGTAGTTGTATTTCCCATTTCTAATTATTCTACTCCACTATATCTCTGATCCAATTATTGTCATGCCGGCCTACAAACAAAAGATCAAACAGACGCCTCCCGTGATTAAAACAGTCCAGCTCTGGTCAGAGGAGTCTGACTTCATGTTACAGGACTGTTTTGAATCGATGGACTGGCCAATCTTTAAGGAGGCTGCAGGAGGCAACATTGATGAATATGCTGACACTGTGCTATCTGTGATTAAGAAATGCATTGATGATGTAGTCCCAACAAAAACCACTAAAGTCTACCCAAACGAAAAGCCTTGGGTAAATGGTACAGTGCACTTGGCCATTAAAGAGAGAGACGTGGCTTTCAGATCTGGGGATGAAGGAGAAATTAAGCGTACACATTATTCTCTTCGCAAAACACTGAGAGAGGTATAATGAAAACTGAATCAAACAATAGCAGAGACTTGTGGCAAGGACTAAAAATTATCACTGACTTCAAACCCCCCTCCCCCCAAGTGGACAGTTCCTCCTCACTCCCTGAGGAGCTGAATAGATTCTACTTCCGCTTTGAGGCACAGAGACAAGCAGCTATCTCCCCCACCCCCCCACCTACCCCCTGCACTCTCCAGAGCCCCAACAATGGAGAGGCCCTTCACACCTCTGTGTTAGAATGTGACACTGGGGAGAGCATCACCACAATGTCCCTAGCAGAAGAGGATGTTTGTCTCTCCTTCCGCCGTGTTAACCCCCGCAAAGCTGCTGGCCCAGATGAGATCCCTGGTCGTGTCCTGAAAGCATGTGCGTCGCAACTGGCTGGTGTGTTCACAGACATCTTCAATCAGTCCCTTCATGAGAGAAAAGTCCCATCCTGCTTTAAATCGGCAATAATAGTGCCGATTCCCAAGAAAGGCAAGGTGACTGGGCTGAATGACTGGAGGCCGGTTGCACTCACGCCAATAGTGAGCAAATGCTTTGAGAAACATGTCAGGAAGATGATCTATGACAAATTGCCACCCACACTAGACCCACTGCAATTTGCCTATCGTCAAAACAGATCCACAGACGATGCCATTGCCACATCTCTACACACGACCCTCTCACACCTTGAGGAGAAAAAATCTTATGTGAGAATGCTGTTTATTGACTACAGCTCAGCATTCAATACCATAATTCCCCTCAAATTAGACACCAAGTTGAAGAGTCTGGGTCTAAATTCAAGCCTTTGCGGCTGGATCCTAAACTTTCTGACACAAAGACGTCAAGTGGTGAAGATGGGAAAAATTACCTCGGCCCCTCTGACTCTCAGCACAGGTGCCCCCCAGGGATGCGTTTTGAGCCCCCTCCTCTACTCCCTGTACACCCACGACTGCGTGGCCCTGTTCAGCTCCAACCAAGTGATCAAGTTCGCGGACGACACCACAGTCATAGGCCTGATCATCAATGATGATGAAACAGCCTACAGGAGAGAAGTGGAGAATCTGGAAGCATGGTGTCAAGAGAACAACCTATCTCTCAATGTGGACAAAACAAAAGAGATTATCTTTGACTACAGGAGGCCTCCTAAAGTCCACTCACCCCTCCAGATCGGGGGTGCTGCAGTGGAGAGAGTCAAAGAGTTCAAATTCCTGGGGGTACACATCACTGAGGATCTGACCTGGGCAGTGCAGACAGAAAAGGTGGTCAAGAAAGCCCAACAGCGCCTCTACTTCCTCAGGAAACTGAAGAAAGCTGGGATGGGTCCCAAAGTCCTACGGGCTTTCTACAGGGGCACCACGGAGAGCATCTTGACTGGCTGCTTCGCAAGGCCCTGCAGAGGGTTGTGCGGACAGCCGAACGCATCAGTGGATGCGATCTCCCCCCAATCCAAGCATTGTACGACGAGCGCTGTGTCAACAAAGCCTGTGGAATCATGAAAGATTCTCACCATCCCAACCACAGTCTGTTCAAGATGCTGCCTCATGGAAAACGTCTACGCAGTCTCAAAGCTACCAGCAACAGACTGCAAAAGAGCTTCTTTCCACGAACAGTCAGGCACATGAACGAACTGTCAAAAACGAGAAAGATCCAGGGAAAAAGGAATCGCTAGCGCCCCAGCCCCCAACCCCTTACGTTCCCTCCTTGTGAAGTTGAATTGCACCTACTGTACATACCCCTTACGTTCCCTCCCTGTGAAGTTGAATTGCACCTACTGTACATAAATGCATACTGTGAAGTTGAATATATTAATCTGTTGCACATAGAACACTCTGTGAAGATGTTTACAAAAGTTAAGTACAGTACAGTAGCAACTACTGGAAAAATATGCTGTTGGCGTATAGAATATGCCAAACTTTCTGCACATGTACATCTGAGGATGCTCTTTTCTTTTACTGTTGCTCTTTTTGCCTTTTGCACTCCTTTTTAGATTATTATTATTATTATTTTTAGATGTGGTTTGCTGTTATTATATTGTTTTTTTGATATACGTCTGCATTGACTGAAGGATGCCAAACAAAAACAAATTTTACTCTTATGTACCTGTACAAAAGACGTAACAATAAAGTACAACCTTGAACCTTGAACCTTGTCTCCACAATAATTTATTTCCCCATTTCATACCTTGGCCATTAAAAATAGCTGATCTACAAGCACAGAACGCATTGCATCTGCTGTTTTCAAACATTTTGTACTTTAAGTACTCTTGGAGACACTAAATATACCCAAAAATACTCACTGGGTTGATTTATAAATAATATGTATTTATCTAAAGCATTTATCCTCATAAATAATGGTTTATAATGAATACACACACATTCCGGGGTTCGGGGTGGACCACCGCCTCTCAGTGTGTGTTCTCAAATGAACCACTGAACGTGTATGGTAAATACAATGGTCTATGATGCGCTGATAAAGTAGACGCTCACGCTACACAAACTCGAAACCCCCGACATTTGAAGGATTTCATAAACTCCCCAAGGACAGGCCGGACAGCCCCCAAAAAGAGTGCATGTCCGGCCGGGGAAAAGAGGACGTATTATGGTCACACTACCAAACTGGGCAGCTTAGCTACAGCTAGCATAACAACGGTTGGTGCCCACTGCCCAGTTTGCCGTTCCATGTTCAATAAACGAGTAACACAGAAGATCATGTAATCAAATCAAGAACGTAGAACATGTGTTAAATATTAGTTGGCAGATATCATTATAACATTTTACACTCACCTTGTTACAAAATATGATGTTATCCTCTGTTTGTTGTCTGTTCCAGAGTCTGTTCCATCCACACTGCACACAGCGCGCCCACTTCAAACAGGGAACCACGTGACGTCACTGACGTAATACGCAGCGTACACGTCATGACGCTGATACGAGGCTCTGCTTTGATGAGCATTCAGTCGTCAACTTAACTAGAGAACTTGAGTTAATGTCGTTGACATGGCACTGTGTTTTAATTAAGTAAACTTCTTGGTTGTTGAGACGTTTTCAATGAATTATTTTAAGTTAAAACGACTATTTGCACAAATCTGTGTTGAATTGAAAAGGAAAATATAGTTATGATAACAAGCTGGCCTCATAGGGTTTTACAGTGCAGACCAGCAACAACAGACTGTTGCCACAGCAACGTACACAAAGGTTTGTGTACACATGTGGTGTGATGTCATACTGATGCGGAGATATGAGCAGGGCAAAGGTGTGACGTGTGACGTGTGACCGACGGACGGACGGACGGACGGACGGCCGGTGGAGGTTTTCATAGTAAACTGCTCCCTGACGGTCGCAATAAAGAAAGAGAGTCGCAAACGAGTGACGTCAGCGCCTTCACTAGTGAATGGCTGTCGTCGCCATCTGGTGGTGATTGGTGTGTGGTGAACGACAAAACAAGCGCTCTTACAATGAACGTCCTGAGTTACCCAAACATACTGTAACATACATATATATATATGTAACGGAGGTGATCCGAACCTCCCCACCCGGCTTCGAACCCGGGTCTCCCGCGTGAAAGTCCAATATCTTAACCATCACTCCAAAGGGACATCCCTATGGAATATATATATATATATATATATATTTTTTTTTTTTTTTTTTTTTTTTTTTATATATATACTCAAATCTCTGCTTCTGGGGGTCCCTGGAAAAAACATATTTTGAGATGGGGTACGCGACCAAATACCTTGACATGAAAAAGTTTGAGAACCACTGATTTAGAGGAAGGATTTAGAAAAACCGTTCGTTTTGTATTTATCATCTATCTATAAATGCGAGAAGTCTCCGCGTGTGTGTCTGTGTGTCTGTAATCTGCGTATCTCGAGAACCGTTCGTCCCACCGGCTTCAGATTCGGCACGCGCGTTCCCCGCCGCGGCACGGAGTGCAGTGCCGGGTCTCGACTCGACCCGACGCGCGGTTTTCCCGAACCGGCGCGAAACGTTCGGAATCTCCTTATGCGGGGTTGATTGTTGACATCAGGCTGTTCCGGAGGAAATAGGCGCAAGCGCTGACTCATTGTGACATCACTTCATAAAAGGCTCTGACATCACGTACGCCACATGAGTCAACAAAAAATGCCATGGTTACGTATTCTGATGTTCCTATATGGGCATAAAAGGACACAGGCAAACATGTGGTCAAAACGGCTCTTATGACAACAGGTATAATGGGGTTTGCAATAAAGGGTGGGGCATAGGGGTGACCCCGAATAGTCGAATAGTCGACTAATCGATCGAAACGGCACCTAGTCGAATGGCAATATCTTAGTCGAATGGGGAAAAAAAAATTTTTTTTTGGGGGGGGGGGGGGGGGGGGGGGGGTTGTGGCGGGGCTGTTGGGGTGCTTAATGTCCGATGATTTAACATATACTTTGGTTTCTCACAATAAAACATGCATAGCCTACTGGCTGCTTTCAATCAATCAATGAGGCACAGCCCGTACTGTCTGTGTGTGTGCATTGCGTAGACTCCACAGAACCTGCACAGCTGTCCTGTGTTAACAACTCAATCAGGCTCCGTCACTTTAAACAACTTAAGTATACCAGTAAGACTCCCTAATCGGGAGATAAGCGACCGTTGGTCGCTTATCTCCACAAATATCACAGCCTCCACCTCTCACGTCATACGGGCAGCCATAGTTACACCTGGAATGTTGAATCTCCATATATGGAGATAACCTACCCATCACACAAAGTCTGACCTCACCAGCCCATACCTGGGCATGGACGACTTATATCTCCATATACGGAGATGGCCATATATGGAGATACGATGACATCACAGAGTCCACAGCTGATGATGTGGCGTGATGTCATACAATACACAAACAAGCCCTATATAAAGGGGCAATTCTCACCAGGGAAGAGAGCATTCCCCACTAGCTGAGTATCTTAAGATGGTTGGATGTGATGATAAGCCACAAATAGGCCAAAAGTTTGTTTTACCAATTATCAAGACATACGGGCAGTTGACAGTTTGCCATTGTTACTCATTGAAGTTGAATCTCCATCTGAATCCCTTTTATGCCCATATATGGAGATCCCTGCTCTGAGTATCTTTTTTTAGTTTAGTTTAGTTTATTTGATCACTCACATTTTTACAAGTCATACATCCACTTAGTCATTGTTACATGTGGTCAAAAGGAATAGGCTGAAGCTGAAAGCTTGTAGAAGCCTATATCCTACTTATTCAAGGAGTAAAATACAGTGATTAGTTATAGGAATGTTTGAAATTCAAGGATACATCGGCCTCATAGCAGATATGAGAGAATGGAAAATTAAAAATTAAAAAATAAATGGAAAATTAAGAAAAGGGAAAAAACATGTTGGAAGAATTTCCATATACATCAACACTAGCAATTCAGGAATCAGAATATGTTATAAGAGTATACGATTTTACCTTCTGGTGATAATGAAATAAATGAATAGATGAATAATCTACTTTTTTTCTCAAAAAAATGTAATTAAATAAATGGAGATAAAGGAAACATGATAAAAGGATAAGTGCAATAATAACAATAATTAAAGCTGCAAGCAGCAATGACCGGGCCCTCGGAGATCTACCCACGTCACAAGGGGTAGCAGCCAATTAGCATTAGAATTTAAGAATCAGCATTAGCATTTGTTAGCATTAGCATGTGTTAGCATTAGCATTTGTTAACATTAGCATTAGCATTTTTTAACATTTGTTATTATTAGCATGTGTTAGCATTTGTTAGCATTAGCATGTGTTAGCATTAGCATTAGCATAGCATGTGTTAGCATTAGCATTAACATGTGTTAGCATTAGCATTAGCATTTGTTAGCATTAGCATGTGTTAGCATTAGCATTAGCATTTGTCAGTATTAGCATGTGTTAGCATTAGCATTAGCATGTTAGCATTAGCATTTGTTATCATTAGCATGTGTTAGCATTAGCATGTGTTAGCATTAGCATAAGCATTTGTTATCATTAGCATTAGCATGTGTTAGCATTAGCATTAGCATTTGTTAGCATTAGCATGTTAGCATTAGCATTTGTTAGCATTAGCATTTGTTAGCATTAGCATTAGCATGTTAACATTAGCATTTGTTAGCATTAGCATGTGTTAGCATTAGCATTTGTTAGCATTAGCATTAAATTAAAAAAAATTGAGAAAAATTTTTTTTTGAGAAAAAAACATTTTTGAGAAAAAAAAAATTTTGAGAAAAAAAAAATTGAAAAATGTTTTTTTGGAGAAAAACATTTTGAGAAAAAGAAAATTTGAGAAAAAAAAATTTGAGAAAAAAATTTTTTTGAGAAAAAAAAAATTGAGAAAAAAAAATTTGAGAAAAAAATTTTTTTGAGAAAAAAAAATTTCTTTGAGAAAAAAAAAATTTTTGAGAAAAAAAAAAAGTATGACACCAGCCGCGAGTCTGTACGACAAACGGTTCATGAGTTATAGAGGCACTTCCTGTTTGGTGAAGGGCACTTCCTGTTTGGCGAAGGAAGCGTCAATTAAGGTTAAGGACTCTTAATCAAGTCATATGATACCAGCCACAACTCTGTACGATAAACGGTTGATGAGTAACAGCCAAAAAAGGAACAATCAAGTTTCGGCCAATCAGAAAAGGGGGCGGGGCTTAGTTAAACCAATTAAGGTGAAGGACTCATAGTCAAGTCATATGATACCAGCCACAACTCTGTGCGATAAACGGTTGATGAGTAACAGCCAAAAAAAGGAACAATCACGTTTCGGCCAATCAGAAGAGGGGGCGGGGCTTAGTTAAACCAATTAAGGTGAAGGACTCATAGTCAAGTCATATGATACCAGCCACAACTCTGTACGATAAACGGTTGATGAGTAACAGCCAAAAAAAGGAACAATCAAGTATGGACCAATCAGAAGAGGGGGCACTTCCTGTTTGGTGAAGGAAGTTTGACCCTTCGCCACGGGCACGCCGTTTTCCGAAAACTCACGATTTTGATAACTTTTCATCGGTAAGGTGTCTTGAATATGCCGAGCGAATGTGAAGTTGATCCGATTAACTCCCTAGGAGGAGTTCGTTAAAGTGCGACACGTGAAAACGGCCAAAAATACACCAAAACGCCACTAATTAGTCAAAATGGCTGACCTCCTGTTTGGTTTCGGAAGTGGCGCCAATAGACTTTTTTTTTAGTCCGGACATGATACAGGTGTGTAGCGATTTTCGTACGTGTAGGTGAATCCGTATGGTGGGGCTTGAGGCACGAAGTTTTGTAGGGGGCGCTATTGAGCCATTAGGCCACGCCCCCTTTTGATTTTTTTTAAATACGAAATTTTTCGCCACTTGTGATGTGTGTGCAAAGTTGCGCAACTTTTGGAGTACGTTTTGCGGCTCAAAAACACGATTCATTCGGCGGAAGAATAATAATCTTTGCAAATACAATAGGGTCCTCACACACTGTGTGTGCTCGGGCCCTAATAATAATAACTGAAAAGGAAACATGATAGAATGAATGTACTTTTTTTTTTTTTTTTTTTTTACTTACATAATAATTTAAAGTGTTTAGGATTTAAGCATACATCAGCCTAATAGCAGGTAAGAGAAAATTAAGAAAAGAAAAGAGAAAAAGAAAAGAGAAACAAACAGACTAATAATATGGGTAATAATAGTAATCATAATAATAATTAAAGCTGCAAGCAGCAATGACCGGGCCCTCGCAGCTCTACCCACGTCACAAGGCCAGCAGCCAATCAGAAACCAAACAGGAAGTCAACCATTTCGACTAATTAGTGGCGTTTTGGCGCATTTTTGGCCGTTATCACGGGTCGCACTTTAACGATAGTTTAAAGTTTTTCTCAAAAAAAATTTTGAGAAAAAAATTTTTGAGAAAAAAACAATTTGAGAAAAAAATTTTTTTGAGAAAAAAAAAATTTGAGAAAAAAGATTTTTGAGAAAAACAAATTTTGAGAAAAAAACATTTTTTGAGAAAAAAAAATTTGAGAAAAAAAAATGTTGAGAAAAAAAAAATTGAGAAAAAAAAATTGAGAAAAAAATTGAGAAAAAAAAATTTGAGAAAAAAAAAATTGAGAAAAAAGATTTTTGAGAAAAAAAAAATTTTGAGAAAAAAAAATTTTTTGAGAAAAAAAAAATTGAGAAAAAAAAAATTTGAGAAAAAAAAAATTTTGAGAAAAAAAAATTGAGAAAAAAAAAATTGAGAAAAAAATTGAGAAAAAAAAATTTGAGAAAAAAAATTTTGAAAAAAAAAATTTTGAGAAAAAAAATTTTGAGAAAAAAAAATTTTTGAGAAAAAAAAATTATGACACCAGCCGCGAGTCTGTACGACAAACGGTTCATGAGTTATAGAGGCACTTCCTGTTTGGTGAAGGGCACTTCCTGTTTGGCGAAGGAAGTGTCAATTAAGGTTAAGGACTCTTAATCAAGTCATATGATACCAGCCACAACTCTGTACGATAAACGGTTGATGAGTAACAGCCAAAAAAGGAACAATCAAGTTTCGGCCAATCAGAAGAGGGGGCGGGGCTTAGTTAAACCAATTAAGGTGAAGGACACTTAGTCAAGTCATATGATACCAGCCACAACTCTGTACGATAAACGGTTGATGAGTAACAGCCAAAAAAAGGAACAATCAAGTATGGACCAATCAGAAGAGGGGGCACTTCCTGTTTGGTGAAGGAAGTTTGACCCTTCGCCACGGGCACGCCGTTTTACGAAAACTCACGATTTTGATAACTTTTCATCGTTAACTCTTTTACTGCCACAGAATTGAACAAAAAGCTCAATCCACTGCCAGCTAAATTGAGAATTGTCGCTCATCTTTGAAGGCCTACTGGAGAAATTTGGTTTCGACTATAAAGACAACAATTATATGGCAACGAAGAATAGAATGTCTACTTTGCAACAGAAAAAGATTTCGAGTTTTTATCTTGTTCTGTTCATTAGCTAGAAGCTGCAGAATGTGGCCTAAAAACAGCTCTTTGAGAACATAAAGCTGAGAAAAATGCATTTTTGTGAAGAATACATTTTCAGGCAGAAATCTCTCTTTAGCCTTTTATTGTTGGTTTCAGTAACATCACACCTATGATCAGTGGTTGTTTACAAACAAATGAAAGTGAACAAAAAAAAGTGTCTTTTTACACACTTTTAGTGTGTAAGAGAAGTAAGAGCAGTAGTAAGAGCAGTGCAGAACATTGACACAGTGACATGAGCTTCAGCCTGAATCCTGCTTCAGCTTTCAGGGTTCTCTTTATCTCACTGTGACACTACTGTGACACTACATGTCTACAGTACAGAGTGTATATGTGTGTGTGCGTGCGTGCGTGCGTGCGTGCGTGCGTGCGTGCGTGTGTGTCATTCAGCCTGCACAGGGCCTGGGGCTCCATTCTGTTTCACTCCAGCCAGGCTCCTCCGGAAGGGCTCCACCGGGTCTGCTGAACTCGTACACGAGCCCATGGTCGATCTGTAAATTATACAAATACATAATTACTATAAAATACATGAAAAATAGTACACCTTCAAGCTCACAACGCGTCACAGCAGAATGCGTGGAGGTTGGGGGCCTACTATTTTCATCAAAAGGCCGTTTTAGAAATGTCAACCCCTGCCTCTCTAACATTCTATGCACTTCCTGCTTACCACACAAATATATATATATATATATATATATATATATATATATATATATAGTAATTATGTAAAAACAGCATTCATGGTCTGGAGAGGGCACTTTTTACAGATGGATAAAAGGGCAGGGGCTCAAGCCCCCTTTGATGTCTATGTGAGCATGTGCATGGTGCTAAGTCTGATTTACAGAAAAAAGTTTGTTTTTCCACGATGTGGAAATGAAGAAGTAGGCTCATCATCATCGTCGACTCATCATCTAAAATCATAGCCAGGAAAATATCAAATAGTTTATATCTAAACAAATCAATTTACAATTTTGACATTTAGCAAATGACTTACAATAAGTTCATATATAACATAAAATGCAGTTATAGTAAATAGTTACCATGCATTTACTGTCACAGTGAAATTCCCTTTATACCCTGTATACCTATATAAAATGTCACAATGCAACATAGCTCTGTTTACACAAAGCTGTACTCCCTCCAACTGTATATATGTTCCCCATTTTCAACAGTTTTTATTTGTAACACTTGCTTTGGCAATGTAAACGTATGTTTTCTCATGCCAATAAAGCTCCTTTGAATTGAACTGAAAAGCTACATCATCAGCTACTGATGATGATGATGATGATGATGATGACGATAAAAAGAAACCTCTCCCTCTCTCTCACACACATCGTACGCACGCACACACAAACTAAGCCAATAAATCCTAAATTCCCATCAAATAATCCTAGTAGGCTGTGCAGTGCACGTACACTACACGCGGTACGTGCACGCGCGTGATAGGAACTCCACGTGTCCTGAGTAGCGACAAAAACAAACCAAGCACGTGGATCCTAACTGCTTGGATCAAGTTACTGATCCGGTCCGGATACGGAAACATTTCTTGCATGTATGTGTACGTGTAAATAGCCGGATGCAGTAGGCGGGCTCTAGACCGGATCCCAATGTCGGAGTGGCAACACGTCGCAATGGAAAACCGTTACCCTATCTCACTGATCACTGACCATCCCCCCATCCCAGGCTTCCAGTTCCACACGGATGCTCTGTTATCACACAGTATACAACTATATACAGTATACAACTATACAATACATACATGCACTGGATTGGAAGTCTTACTTTGGACAGTAGAATCGTGGCCTCTGTTCTCCGAGGGGTCTCTACGCGGAAGCCATTCTTCATTGGCCAAATCGCCCAGTTCGTCTGTCTCTTCGCGGCGGTGGCGGCGGTACATGGGTCTCTGCTGCTGCGGCGATGTGAGCCCCCGGGCGGGGGGATCCATCCTACACGGGGGTCGAGCTCCGTCGGGATCGGTTTCCACAATATCACGAGGCTCTTGATCCACTTCTGGACCCCGGTTCTTCGCGACTGGCACCATCTTCAATCTTTTTATCTTCAATACCAACGGCTACAGAGATCTTTTTCTCTTCTTCATCATCATCATCATCATGATCATCATCACGACCACCACCACCATTCGTGGGCGCTGCCTGGTCCTGAGTCACCAACGCGGGTAGGTTTGTAATCCTAATTCTAACAAAGTTTGTTTCTATCCGTGGATCTGCTCTGCTGCTGGCTGCTGCTCCGGCCAGGGGGGGAGGGTCGCACTTCGGCGGAATGATACCAGCAAGTTGAGGCTGAGTTGGCCTAATACATCTCAATATTCTAGTACTGCTAAATACTACTACCTACTACAATTACTATACTACTAATACTATAAAACAACTGTTTTCCGACAAAATGATCGCTTTTACCAACGTTTCTCTCTCTCTTTCTCTACTAACAGCCCGATGCATAAAACAATATAGTCCCTCAACGCTGCTAGCAGCTAGCAGTGGCGTCAGTTCAGAACAAGCTAAGGTATGGCAACATGACTGGTGTCTGGTGAAGACACCAGTCATGTTGCCATACCTTAGCAACAGGCACGATGAAAAGTATTTTTTTATTATTTCCCCCTGTCAAGGTATGGCAGCTGCATACCCCTGCCATACCCAATTGACGCCCCTGGCAGCTAGGCTGGTGCAGAGTCGCTCTGGGCAGGCGGAGCCAGGACAGTCTGTTTACTTTTTTTTTTTATGAAAGGTTTCCGGTTGTCCTCAAAACGACACCGACGACCAATTATGCATTCAAAAGTTGCGCAAGGACGTCTTTTATCATAATCCATAAAAAACATCAAACGAACGAACGCCCGTATTGGCCCTACTCGACCTCAAGAATTGGGGCGAACAGGAACGTTCAAAGCAGTATAAGAGTTAAGGTGTCTTGAGTATGCCGAGCGAACTTGAAGTTGATCCGATTAACCCCCTAGGAGGAGTTCGTTAAAGTGTGACAAGTGAAAACGGCCAAAAATACACCAAAACGCCACTAATTAGTCAAAATGGCTGACTTCCTGTTTGGTTTCGGACGTGGCGCCGAGAGACTTTTTTGTGAGTCCGGACACGATACAGATGTGTACCGATTTTCGTACTTGTGGGTGAAACCGCATGGTGGGGCTGGAGGCACGAAGTTTTGTAGGAGGCGCTATTGAGCCATTAGGCCACGCCCCCTTTTATTTTTTTTTAAATAAGTAATTTTTCGCCACTTGTGATGTGCTTGCAAAGTTGCGCAACTTTTGGAGTACGTTTGGCGCCTCAAAAACGCGATTTACTTTCGGGAAAATAAGAATAAGAATAATCTTTGCAATTACAATAGGGTCCTCACACACTGTGTGTGCTCGGGCCCTAATAATAAGTGTAATAATAAATGGAGGTAAAGAAACATGATAGAGTGAATGTAGTTTTTTTTTTCTAGGTTTGTGTCCATGATTATGCATTGTCCATGATATTTTCCAGGTTAATTCAGTTGTGGCCTCCCTTTTGTTACGCTTCAGTTCAAATATGGTTACAGTACGTGCACATCCACTTTGGCTGGGCAAAGCCCGTGTTTTGCATTCTTTATCTGAGTCAGTTTGACATTTTTCTGTAGTAGAGTTGGTGCAGTGTTTTGGCTACAGGGTTATCAAGCGGCATGTCCTTGAGACAAGGGATTTACTGTCTGTTATACAGAAGCAGCTGTCTTGGGCACACATGGCAGGAAGAATTAAGCACAATTCATTTGTATTTGTCCCGTTCTTTCTTGTCTTGGTAATTCTGCTTCACTAATAAAAATGTCAGAGTTTCAGTGTCTCGTACAGAAGCAGCTATGACGTTTTGCCAGGGTAGTGTATCTGACATCACTAATCCCTTTCATGCCCATATACAGTATGGAGATCCCTAACAGAATCCATTTTATGCCCATATATGGAGATACCTGCTCTGAGTATCTGACATCACTGTGATGTCACCTGTTTATGCCTAAATATGGAGATCCCTGCTCTGAGTATCTGACATCACTGCGATCTCACCTGTGATGTCACAGTGACACATCACCTCAGTATCTGTGATGTCACAGTGACACATCACCTCAGTATCAGGCGTTACACGTATACATTGAGCAGGGCAAAGGTGTGACGTGTGTGACGGACGGACGGACGGACGGACGGACGGCCGGTGGAGGTTTTCATACTAAACTGCGACCTTACGGTCGCAATGACAAAACGAAAATAAGCTGCAGGATCTGGCTATGACCTACCACTCCACACCGAGCAACATGTCAGATAAAAGTAAGTTGGCTTAAGTCCATTATGTGATGTCCATACTCCCAAAAGCGTGTTTTGTAAAATCCAATCGCTGTCTCTCTGTCAGGCTCAGCGCAGGCTGTGCAGCGTCTCGTGGATAGATGCACGTATGGATGTTACACAGATATTGGTGTCGGGCAGAGCCCATAGAAATGTGTGACCGGCGACCACATCGCCTATACAGTTAGTTGCATGGCTGTTACACACGGACATCGGAGTCTGGGGCTTTAGCTTCTGAGTGAATATACACTTTACACCTGCTATAGGCCTACTTATTTTAGTATTTTGTTATTTAATTCGCCTTATATTATTTAGTTACTTTATTTATTTTAGAGATATTATTTCGTTGTTGTTATTGCTGTATTTATTACTATTCTTATAAGGCCATGATAATAAACCTTGGCTTAAATAATGAATGAGTTATCTATTAAAACAAAAGTCAAGAAGACATGTTATTTAAATGAGTGTTTCACCTCTGTTGTTTATACGCCATTGTAAAAGAAAGGGGTAAAAAAAAAAAACGAAAAAATAAATAAAAATAATAATAATAAAAAAAGAAATAATAATAATAAAAAAAAAAACGGGCCATAGTCGACTAATATTCGACTATCAACATAATGACTAAAATCCTAGTCGACTATACAAATCCTTAGTCGGGGACAGCCCTAGTGGGGCATTCATTCCCTATTTCAAATTCGGCACGCGCGTTCCCCGCCGCAGCAGGTAGTGCAGTGCCCGGCCTCGACCCGATCCGATACGCGATTTTCTGGAACCAGCACGAAAGGTTCGGATTCTGATGTCTGACATCAGGGTTTTCCGGAACCGGCACTGTGTCTGCATAGATCTCCATTTATGGGCATAAAATGGATGCAGACAGACAGATACGGATATCTCCTTATATGAGCATAAATGGACACAGGCAAACAGATGGTCAAAGATCTCCATATATGGGCATAAAATGGACGTAAAAAGACAGATACATATATCTCCATATATGGGCATAAATGGACACAAGCAAACAGATGGTCAAAACGGGTCCTATGACAACAGGTATAATGGGGTTTGCATTAAAGGGGGAACCAGCTCTGTGTCTGCAACACAGTCGGAGGCACAGACAGATACAGATATCTCCATAATGGGCATAAAGGGACACAGACAAACAGATACAGAGATCTCCATATATGGGCATGAAATGGATGCAGACAGACAGATACAGATATCTCCATATATGAGCATAAATGGACACAGGCAAACAGATGGTCAATTCAGATCCTACAGAGATCTCCATATATGGGCATAAAATGGACGCAGACAGACAGATAACTCCATATATGGGCATAAATGGACACAGGCAAACAGATGGTCAAAACGGGTCCTACAGAGATCTCCATATACAGACAGATGGTTACGTATTCTGATGTTCCTATATGGGCATAAATGGACACACACAAACAGATGGTCAAAACAGATCCTATGACAACAGGTATAATGGGGTTTGCATTAAAGGGCGGGGCATTCATCCCCTATTTACATTGTTCCCGAGTTGGCCAGGGCGCCGACTAGACGACTCGGGCGGCCGAGCTTCTAGTCTATCTATAAATGCGACAAATCTCTGTCTGTCTGTAATCCGCGTATCTCGAGAACCGTTCGTCCCACCGGCTTCAGATTCGGCACGCTCGTTCCCCGCCGCGGCACGGAGTGCAGTGCCGGGCCTCGACCCGACCCGACGCGCGGTTTTCCCGAACCGCCGCGAAACGCTCGGAATCTCCTTATGCAGGGCTGATTGTTGACATCAGGCTGTTATGGAGGAAATCGGCGCAAGCGCTGACTCATTGTGACATCACTTCATAAAAGGCTCTGACATCACGTACGCCACATGAGTCAACAAAAAATCTCTGTGAGTGTGTATGTATGTAATCCGCGTATCTCGAGAACCGTTCGTCCCACGGGCACGCGCGGGGCATAAAATATGGGCATAAAATGGATGCAGACAGACAGATACAGATATCTCCATATATGGGCATAAATGGACACAGGCAAACAGATGGTCAAAACAGGTCCTATGACAACAGGTATAATGAGGTTTGCATTAAAGGGGGAACCGGCACTGTGTCTGCAACACAGTCGGAGGCACAGACAGATACTCCATATATGGGCATAAATGGACACAGGCAAACAGATGGTCAAAACGGGTCCTATGACAACAGGTATAATGGGGTTTGCATTAAAGGAAACAGCACTGTGTCTGCAACACAGTCGGAGGCACAGACAGATACAGAGATCTCCATAATGGGCATAAAGGGACACAGACAAACAGATGGAGGAGGAGACAAACATAAGACAAGCAACAAAGAGTGTGACTGGGAGGACATTGATGATGCAGATTTAAATTACTTTACAGCTTTTGCTGAAGAGAACAAGGATCAGTAGTGGAGATCTGGGTTGGCTGAGGTGCAGACGGAGGAGACAAACATAAGACAAGCTAAATCAACAGCACAAGACTGAAAAAAAAACAAGTTCTCCAAAAAAACTCAAGCTGAATTCACTCTCCCACTCCAAAAAAGAAAAATAAACTAAAAGAGACAAAGACAAACACAAGACAAGCAACAAAGCGTGGGACTGGGAGGATGACTTGAATGATGCAGATTTAAGCAGGCTGCATATTCTGCTTAAAGAGGAAACAAACAAAAAGCGACAGAGATCTCATATATGGGCATAAAATGGACGCAGATAAACAGATATCTCCATATATGGGCATATATGGGCATACAATGGATGCAGAATCACAAAGATCTCCATATACGGGCATAAAAGGGACACAGACAGACAGATACAGAGATCTCCATATATGGGCATAAAATGGACGCAGATAGACAGATAACTCCATATATGGGAATATATGGGCATAAAATGGACCCAGGACTATATCTGCAGTGATCTCCATATATGGACATAAAATGGACACCGACAGACAGACAGATACAGATATCTCCATATATGGGCATAAATGGACACAGGCAAACAGATGGTCAAAACGGGTCCTATGACAACAGTATAATGGGGTTTGCATTAAAGGGCGGGGCATTCATTCCCTATTTACATCGTTCCCGAGTTGGCCAGGTCGCCGACTAGACGGCTTCTAGTATCATTTAATTCTGGTAAATTTACCCCAATTGACTTTGGACGGGAAGTCGGGAACCCAGACATATTATTGAACTCAAGTCTCCATGGCGTGAGTAATCAATAGAAAAAAGGTCACTTTGGGTGTTAACTACTCCTTTGTCTATTGGTACTTTGGGCATTATTATGTTTGGCCACTAGAGGGCAATGTTAAGCCATATTATGGACCACATGAAGTCTTTGCAGAATGTAGTTCACAATTGAGGCTTTTTTTGCAAACATTATTATACAGCTTCTAGGCTTGCTTTTAATATGCACAACTGCCCGTTTTGAAAGCATCAACGACAACTACCTGTTTGATGCCTGTCATAGAGGGGAGGGGGGAATGTTTTGTGTACACACAAGCTTGCCTATTTTTCTTTTACATGATTGTTAGTCAATATTTAACCATCAGATCATCTGTGTTCTATGTCTATTGATCAGAGGTGAATAGGTGTGATAAGATGCAAGTGGTTATGGGTTTGATGTGATTCAATATGCAATTACTTTTTAATTTAACTCTCTTTAGTGTAGAGTTTGGTACAGGATTAAATTAAAGTAAAATGTATTAAAGATCCCACTTTTAATCTGAGTGATTGGTTGTTAATATTTAATCATCAGATTAATTTGATTAAAGTGACAAATCACAACAAGTTGTCTCAAGACACTTTATATATAGAGCAGAGACCCGATATTGTCCCAACCATGAGGAAGCAATTTTTGTAACGGCAAAGAAAAACTGGAAGACACGGCGGCCATCTGCCTCCGCAGCCCGTTCTCAACCCCTTACTCCAGTGTTCTATCAATGCACCAAGGCAAAGCCATAACTTTACAATAAGAACAGAGCTGGGATGCGATTACAATTTCTTATCTAATTAATTACAGGCTCTGTGATTAATTAATCGCAATTAATAGCATTTTAATCGCACATCGATATTTGACCTGAGAAGCAGTAAAACACATTTTGTTGTACGAGGAAATCAACGAGTGAGTTTTTTAAATCTAAATTTCGCATCCACTGGGCCAAGCAAAGCGCTCTGATCGGCTACTTCTCCCTTTGCGTTTGTTGTCTCTTCTTGGATGGTGCATCGCTATGATCACTATGCCCGAAACTGAAGGTTCTGTGGTGCAAAAACTAAGTGCGATTGAAATGCGTTAATTTTTTTAATCACGTTAATTTTCTGTAATTAATTAATCGCAATTAATCAGTTAAAGTCCCAGCCCTAATATATATATATATATATATATATATATATATATATATATATATATATATATATATATATCACGGATACAGGAAGCATCGTCTCCTCCATATGTGGCGACTGCCAATTATCACAGACACTGAACAGAATTTAGCCAATATCCTTTAGCTCTTGGCTTGGGCATTCCTGCAATCTGCAGGCCTCTCACAACTGATTTATGGACATTACAGAGACTTTAGTACCTTGGTAAGGAATGCCTGTTCCAGACTGTCATCAGATGTACAAGCCAAGCCACTTCTAAAATGATCAGTTCTCTACTGTCTAATATTTTATTTGTAAACCTTGTGGACACATGGAGAGGTGCCCACCTATCCTGTTACCGTCTTGCTGCAGTCCAAACATGTTGATGTAGTGTGCAGAACTTATAGTGACCTCATGCATCCACGGTTCATTCTGTCTGCTGTTGTTTTAACAGTCCAGAATGAACAGGTTTTTTTTTCTGTCCCGTACGTCCAGAATGAATAGGCTTTTTCAAAAAGCAAAATGTGTGTCCCATGTCCATATATGGCCATTTCAGTTCAGAATGAATAGGCTTTATCTGTCCTGTACGTCCAGAAGATATCCAACCAGCACATCTGCATAGTGCATAGACATAGTTGTGAGCTTGTAGATCTGCAATTCTTTTGCTGACGCCCACCCAACGTAAGGACACGCCCACCCCATGTATAGGGTGACCAGATCCAAATTGTTCATTTGAGGGACAGAAGTACCGCTTGTGTGGGACAATGTGGGACGGGTGGGCCGTGGGCGATGGGGTTAATAGCAACGTATTACTTAAGTTGCTATTAAATTCCTTGATGTCATAGGCTATTAGTCGACCATAGGCCTAATATACCTACTGCCTATAATTTTTTTGTATTAACCTGCTATAGCCTGAGGATATTTCTAATGTTATTTTTACAGATTTAAAACATATCTTGTAGGAAAAAATACAACAATTACATTGTTTAATTTTTAAAACTAGCGTTTTGATTGATTGATTGAAGGCTTTATTAGAAGTTTGCATAGGAAAATGTACAGATTCATGACGGTACAGTTCACTGGTACAAGGTCTACTAAAAGGAGATCCATGAAAAGACTAAGCTTATTTCAACAGGAAACCATTTAAGTATCTCATATAACATTGAATGACAGACAAATAGAACACAGTACTATGCAGTAGATATGTAAAGAAAAGGGGGAAAAAAAGAAAAGAAAACAGTAAATCTAAACAAACAGTAAGTATATACAAGGAATATACAGTAAATCTAAACAAACAGTAAGTATATACAAGGAATATACAAGTATACAAGTATATACAATGAAGGGGCAGGGAGGGTAGGGTTGGGCTAGGTTTTTTACCAGTTGCGAACGGCTGCTGCCTGTAAGTGGTTTTTCAGGGAAATTTTAAAGGATGCTAGTGATCCACACTCCTTTATGGCCTTCGGTAAGGCATTCCACATTTTTGTGGTATAGCAGAAGAACGAGTTCGACCCTTTCTTTGAGTTGACTCTGGGTTGAACGTGATCTGTGGCACTGCCTCTGGTGTTATGGACATCCTTAACGTTTATAAAGTATTTTGACAGGTAGGCTACTTGGGTATCATAGTGGTGTAGTGTATCTTGTACACCAGGCCCATTGCAAGTTGCTGTACTCTGTCATCTACTCAGAGTACAGCAACTTGTAGGTGTAGCGTGTAGGCCTAAATTGATTCTATAGTAGGCTACACTACCCCACATATTTCGCTTTTGTTTAGATCAACGATGCTGCAGCGTCTCCTTTGAAGTTTGTCTCTCAACAAAATAAATGTGTCCAGACTAGCTTGATTTATTAGAGCCTGACAGTCACAATGTGGGACAGTGTCTCAATTTGGGGGACGCCTGAAAAGTCAGGGAAATGTGGGACTGTCCCACCCAAAGGGGGACAGCTGGTCACCCTACCCATGTTTTTTTTTTTTTTTTTTCTTTTTTTTTGTACACAACGCAGAGTCGAAGGCTCTGACACAACCATAGCCTTCTACCTTCGGAGAGTTGCGTCACGGTGGGACTACACCAAGAAATGTGCACATACGCGCGTACTGTCCGTGAAGAGGCTCGCGTATGCGTAAACGCTCCAGGCTACACCAAGGAGGGAGTATATGTGAGGAAGACCAGATAGTATATGTACAAAACGCATAGGCGTGCTTAAAAAATAGAACCGATCCTATTTTTAGGGAATGCGTATCCGTGGTTCGCGCAATCCGTACGCCTGGTGTAGCCGGCTGAATTGATATACATTGGCTCTATCCAAAACGCGCATACGCGCGCGCGCCCCGCATACGCACGCATACGCACTGACGCGCGCGAAACGGCTTGGTGTAGTCCCACCGTCACTCCCGTTCACTTCATGGGGCCAGGTCTTCTACGCACACATCTATTGGCGTATAGTGACAAACGGAGAACCGGAAGTTTACAGAATGCATTGAAGACTATGAGGTGTAAAGTGACAATAAACCACGTGACCAGCGCTGTTTCTGACCCCGCAGTGGCAGGACTCTCTGATTAGACGACTTTGGACACAACGTAACGTAAGGTTCCGCCCCCTGGGTGTCCACCAGTGTTGCCAAGTCTGCTTATTAAAAGCGACTTTGTTTTTTTCTTTTCTTTTTTTTTGGCCAGGCAGAAACAAGGCTTAATTGTTTCTAAATGTATTGAACCAAAATGTATATGATGTTTAAACCAGTGGTTCTCAAGCATTTAAACGTCAAGGAGCCCCAAATGAATAGCCTCTTAGATGCATTTGTCCATAGACCCGCATCTGAAAACATTTCTGAGTATCTTTCACAGACATCAGAGTCACAAAGAAAGTGCTTCACAGCAATCAAAGTAAAACATGTCAATAATAAAATAAGAAGACACAAATTAATACATCTGCATTAAACCAATCAGCCAGTGAAAATCAAGAAATCAATACAGGAATATGTTATTTGTATGAATTGATTACAAAGGTACCCCAATGCAAACAAGCCTAACAGCTTTCTTGTGGTCTCTATCCTTTTAGTTGACCTTGTATCAGTGAACTGTAACAGTCCGGTACCTTTTCCCCATGCAAACTTCTAATAAGGTATTCAATCAAATCAAATCAATCAATCAATCAATCAATCAATCAATGAACATTTTTGTTCAAATGGCAGTGGTGTAAAGCAACTAAGTGCATACTTAAATACTGTACCTATACAATTTTGAGGTATTTGTACTTACTTGAGTATTTCCAATGCTTCAAGTTTACTTTTACTCCACTACATCTCGGATACAAATATTGTACTTTTACTCCACTACTACTTTGCAGACATATTATAAATCATACATAAACCACTTTACCTCTATTTTAACCTTTATATTTGAAAATAGCCGAACTATAAACTCACAACGCAACGCATCACAGCACATTGTGAGCTTGTAGATCTGCTATTTTCTACCATTTTAGGACTTTTACTTTTTGTACTTTAACTACATTTTGATACCAGTACAGTACTTTTGTACTTTTACTCAAGTACATTCTGAATTCCAGACTTTTATTTGAAACAGGGTATTTCTACATCTGCAGTATTGATCATTTTGCTTAATTATAAAATGTGAGTACTTTTTCCACCAATCAATCAATCAATCAATCAATCAATCAATCAATCAATCAATCAATCAAAAACGGTTCAAATCAGGCTTGCCAACACCCCTGGATTTCCCAGGAGTCTCCTGGATTTTGACCCCATCTCCTGCCATGCTCCTGGATTGGCATTTCTCCTGGATTTCTCCTGGATTTGGTATCAAACTCCCAAAATTCACCAGAACACAGGAAATTAAATCTACTATGTTAACATTTTTCTGGGGGAGGACCCCCTGACCCCCCGCTTTAGGGGTGGGGGCAATGCATGCAAGATCAAACAGATATTCACTTAAGTAATGACCTAAAAAATGAGAAGTCATATTAAAGATGTCTTACTTTGCTTCTGTCATCAAATCTGTCCACCTACATTTGGCATTTTAAGGCTGAAATTGTACCCATGCTAGTAAAGCAAGCCTGATAAAGGTATCAAACATGCAAAAAAATTCAACAGGAGACAGGGAAATATATATAAGCTATCTGTTAAGAAGTTTCTCCTGGATTCTGACAGTCCAATGTTGGCAACCCTGGTTCAAATGGAAAATCTGGTGGCTTTTCTTTTTGGGCCTTGTTTTTGCTTGTTTCTCTCTCAACCTGGCAGTCCCAGTCCGCTCCGCTGCAGCAGGGTGTAATGAACTGAACTTACTCAACTCTCCTCTCATCACCACAGTTCTGTCTCTGATGCTCCTCATCCCATACGAACGGTTCCGATAATTATTAACACTGATCGATATTTTTGTGGATCGATATAATCGGCGTTGCGGTGCCATGGCCCAGAAGAAGACCAACAAACCCCACAACAAGAAAGGTTTGCTATTCTTTAATACTAGCTTTACAAAACACTCTACATACACTCCTTTTCCCCCCAACGAATATCGCGAGATTCCCCCCCTAAAATAGCAGATCTACAAGCTCACAACGCGTCGCTTCTGCGACGCGTTGTGAGCTTGTAGATCGGCTCTTTTTTGGGTGCACTCTCGCGATTCTTCATACTTTTAGGAATATTTCTAAAGCAACGCTGCGGTGTTTTAATGGTTTTGTATGACGTTTAGGCTTCTGTCAAAGTGCTACGGCTTTGTTTTTGCATATAGGGAATGGAGTGGTGCTAGAGTTAGCATGCTAGCTGTGGTTGTGTATGTGCTTTATAAACAGTGAGAGTATTGATGCTGCTAAAGATGCTGTTAGCTACATCTGGTGCTAGCTGAGACACCACTGTCTACTGACCAGCCAGCAGCCCCACTCTGTGTGGATGTCTCTGTCTGACACACATACACACACACACACACACACACACACACACACACACACACACACACACACACACACACACACACACACACACACACACACACACACACACTGCCTGTCTATGTGTGTCACTCTCTCTCTCTCTCTCTCTCTCTCTCTCTCTCTCTCTTTGTCTGCCTGTCAAACAAAACATGGATATGAAAAAAAAAACAAGAGTGTGTAAACAGAGCTGTGTTACATTGCAACTTAAAAGCCCCTTTTCCACTGACTGACATGGCCCAACACCACACCACACCACAACACACCACTCCACACCGCCCACTTGTGCCATGTTTTCCACTATAAGGACCTGGGTAGAGTGGTGTGAAAGTGGTACTAAACGTGATACTAAAAAGTATCCACTCCAGAGTAGGTCTGAACTAGGCCAAACAGGGCCAAACACTTCATAATGACTGATCACTCGTTGACTTCATTTAGACCACCAGCCGGATATAGTTGTAATACATGACAATAGATTTAATTGTGGTATAATCACTGTTATAATCTATTATAGTGTATTATAATTATCATAGTAATATATTAATTATTTATAGTGTATTTATAATCACAGTTATAATCCATTATAGTGCATTATAATTAGGATAGTTGTAATACAAATGTATATTGTATTATAATCACAGTTAATTTGTTTCTTACTGATAGGGGTATTTTTGTGTAATGGAAAATGTAGATATTTTTATCTGGTGCGGTGTGGTGTAGTGTCGTGTGGTGTAGTGTGGTGCTAAACCTGCAGTCGAAAAGGGGCTTTAGAGAAAACTTACAAAACCATAACAATTGTGCATTTTGAAATGGTTATAAGCATGATCCACATTATTATAGCCTAGGAAAGGTTAGCTTGGGATAAACCTTTGAAACGCGACTTTGTATAAAGCAATTTGGGACAAATGGCATCAATTATCTCAAATGCATCTAAAGGTAGCTGCTCTATTCGTATGTATGCGCTGCGCACAAAACGCATGCGCACACATGGATCTCACCCTAATGTGTGCTCCCCCTAGTGGTGACAAAGCTAGACGCCGGTCCGTGTTCTAAGCAGGGGCATAGTTCTGCCGATTTAAAATGACTCCAATACGGAAGTAAAACTTCCTATGATTGGCCGCTAGTTGCGCTGTCCCCAGTTTTGGACCAGTCACCATATTCTGCCACTGTGTTCTCTATTTAGAGCTAATAACGTCAGATAGTTGTGTTGATTTGGCGGCCCCCCTGTAGTAACTCTGAGGACCCCCTAGGGGTTCCGGACCACCTATTGAAGACCCCTGGACTAGAGCTCACGTGACACGTTGATGTGAGCAGAGTTTGTGAGTCATAAAGGGACACATGAAGGAACAGAATATGATGTGAATGAATGACCATGCAACCTGACGTTTTTTACAATGATACCTAGTTGTACATCAACTTGTGTCCTCGTAAAACATGTGACATCCTGACATCACTGAATCGGTCACATTCACCGGTAAAACTTAATACAGCTCAAAGTTTATGGTTTAATTCAGGGTTCTTCAACAGGGGGTCTGGGTTTTTAATGTAATGAGTCCCGGGACCCAAGAAGGGTCTTTCGGATGAGTCCCAGGGATATTTTATGGGTCCCACAAAAATTCAACGCGTCATGTCATTTTTGACAAAGTGCAGCATTTAACTTGAATTGGTTATTATATGGTTATGTTCATGTTACGTAGAAATGTGTCTGAAAGAAATGAACCACAATTCCAAATCTTACAATTTTAATACTTCCAAAGAATGCAGACATAAATTGCATTCTTTTTAGATCGGGCTTCTTGGAAATAAAAACAAAATAAATAAAATAAACTCTGTTGTGCATTGCCCAGCAACAAGCTTCAATTGCTTCCTTGGTGGCATTTTATGCCAAAATAACCACAACAATCATCAAAGTTTCTTTTTTTATTCAAGTTATTTTCGGAGACCGCTCGTTGTCAATGCGCATGTCGCTGCAGTGTAGAGACGTCACGTTTCTGCGCCGTGCCTTGCCATACACGTTCTGTGGGGGAACCCTTTTTGGTGTATCACCTAACACGCTGTGCCACTATGGTCAGAGAGCGGCCCGGTGCTACGCTAAAACTCAGGCACCCATTGAATTCTGTGACCATGCACGGGCGCACAAAATGGCGTCGGTGGATTCAAAACACACACTGTCGTTAGTTCTATCGTCTGTTTTAAGACTTTCTACGCGGATTTCATTTGTGTTAACGTAGGGTAAAGTAGCATGCCTTCACCCATGAACAATGGTGGCGTCTGTGGACTTTTTAAAATATATTTTTTTCTCGCGACGTGGTAAATTATTTTAACGTGGACTCCAATGGAGGCGATGCGTCCGTGGGACCCCAGGACAATGACGTGAATGCGTCTCTAGGCAACGTGAACGCGTCTAAGACGCGGGACGTGCACGTAATGACGTCACTGGACCCCTAGGGGGTCCTCAGAGTTACCATAGGGGGTCCTCCAAATTTTTGTGTGATAAGAACTTTATTTTTTCTACACTAACCACTACTATTCCTATTCTGTGTGGAACAGTAGCCAAGAATAGCCGGTCTACGAGGCCGTTGTGAGCTTGTAGATCTGCTATTCTTGGCAAAGAGGTTTGGTGTAGAGGGAAAAGAAGAACAGACTAAGTATTGACCGTTCAAGTGGTTCAATGTTTAAAAATATACATTAAACCAACAACCTACACTGATGATAGTGCTGTCAAACAAGTCTAAGCTGTCTCAGAAATCTATGAAAAATGTTTAATCTGCAACACATGTTTTATACATTACGTTGTGGGGGTCCCTGCTTCATCTCTCTCTCAGCTAAGGGGTCCTTGGCCTGAAAACATTGAAGACCCCTGGTTTAATTATTATTTTTATTATTATTATATATTTTGAGTTGCTTATTATTAGGAAAAGGTAGGAGGTTTGGGTATCAGAGATGGCGTCATGCCTGATTTACGCATAGTTTTGTGCTGGTGTTGTGTTGTGACGAAAAATATGTTGTGGAACATGACGCGCGCGCACACACACACACACACACACACACACACACACACACACACACACACACACACACACACACACACACACACACACACACACACACACACACACACACACACACTGAACTTGTAATGGGATACTGTAGGTGTGTGTTTGTCCCTGATTGACATGGGAAGGGGAATAGAACCTGACACCTCATCCATCACCCCTGAGAGGAGACCTTAACCTGAATCTGATTGTTCTGTTCTCAGGAAGAATGTCTTTTTCAAAAACATTACAGTGATCATGCAAAAATAATTGTGATTATCTCAAATAATTGCGATTAGGCGATTATGTAATAATTGTGAGGTAACATGTCCTAGCCTAACCTTAACCCGAACCTCAGTAAAACTATTCCTAAACCTAATCTTAACCCTAACCTCAGTAAAACTTAACGTTGGTGAGTAGCTAACCTGCCGACGCTGGTGAGTAGCTAACCTGCCGACGCTGGTGAGTAGCTAACCTGCCGACGGTGTTTGGACCAACGGGAGTTCAAACCATGGGGCAGTCCTCAATTGTGACAGTGACAGGCCTATCAGGAGCATGTACAAATCTAAGACTTTGACATTCTATTGACTGCCAGAGTTGTCCACGACCACGACCCAGAATGCATTGTGTGTCAGTGTCCTCATCTCAAAACACTCCAAATTCTCCAAAATAATCAGTTAACATGCCAGTAAAAGAGGTAAATCTAGGTCAGATCAATTAGCGCATGAGTTGCAGCTGGTCGCTACAGCTGGTCTGACTGACTGGAGTCACTAACTGACCATTGACCAGCTCTGCTCTCCTCAAAGTTGCATTAAACCATTACGGTATTGCATTCTCATCCAATGTATGATTACGCCTATTCTGCCTCCTCCTTGTTCTCACCTCAAACTATGGATTAATTTATGGATCACAGATGCAGTGGGCAGTAGGCTACCTTACTCGAGGTAATGAGTGATTCACATCCAGTGGTCTTTATTGGGTGTGATTTCTCCATCACGACGCTTTGCCTTTAAAGTACTCACGCAACTTTTCAGAGTAATGAATGATGCTGCGCATACAGCAGACAGCCTGCCTGGTGGTGCAGTGCCATGCACTCACTGCAGGTCACCGCGACCACTGACCACAGCACAGTCAGTGTGACAGTCATGCTCCACAAATCAACCAAGGGAATACTTAATTTGCTTGTTAAATGCAGCATTTTATTAACCCTATTAGTGCCTATCCCGAACAAGTTCGGCTTTATTTCAATCCAATACAATATTTTATTTGCTATTTTACTTACCCCGAGCTGCTTGGAGCAACGTGGGTGGTCCTTGCTCGTCCAGTGCTAGCCAACGAGAGACGCTAGATGGTCCGACGATTTATTCCATTGAAAATGGTTTAAAATAAAGTTTAGAGCCCCCCAAAAAAAACTCAATATATACTGTCGGCGGCGCGACGTATTCCAGGGTGCCTATCCCGAACTAGTTCGGGATATTTAATAAAATGAATTATTTAATCGGAGGCCTCAATGAAGCCCCTGTCTAAATGTCCATCCATGGTCCAGGCCAACACTCGGCCATACACGGGCCGTAGTCGTGCTAACGGCCGCATCGCGCCGCCCACTCCAATAATAAATCACATCTTTAGACAGGATTTTCTCCGGATTGTGTTCCCAGACCCAAAGAGAAAGTCTTTTGCGACTGAAATAGCTTTAGATCGGGCTTCTAAATGGGTTAGCATTTTGGCTACGTGTCAGCTAGCTTCCTCCTCTCGTCACCCATAGCATTGGCTGGAGTGAAATCCCAAGGCACTTGGGACAGTGTCGACGGAAGCTAGAGCGAAGGTCTATAGAGACATTTCTGGCACTCTAGCGCCCCTTGTGGCCGGCGGCACTGTATGAGTTAAGACATGACAGTAATATGGGTGCAAAATGTAAATGTTTAATAAAGTTGAATTGAATGAATTGCATTTTTATAGCGCTTTTCTAAGCAAGTTGCGAACTCAAAGCGCTTACAATGGTTCATTCATTCATACATTGGGAGGTGAAGCGGCGAACAGTCGACGCCAGCGTCCTCACTTCCCACATTCACACACCAATGGTGGCAACTGACCAGCTAACACCATTGGAGGCAACGTGGGGTTCAGTGTCTTGCCCAAGGACACTTCGACATGTAGACAGGAGTAGCCGGGATGTGAACCGCCGACCCACGGACCATTGGCCACCCCGCTCTACTTCCTGAGCCACAGCCGCCTGGTATCAGGTATAAGTTAATATCTCAATAATTAAAAATATATTTTATGGAATAACCGAATTGTATTTTCAAAACGGATAGTGGTTTACAAAGCGTTTAGTCCGATACCCGAATATTCGCGCACATTCCTACCCTATTCCAAAGTGTAGTCTGTCTGATGACTACAACATAATGTAGGTTGTTTCCGCTCCCGAACGGGATCAGAAACCCGGAATGCTACTAAGCCCGGGCTACCTGTCAGGTAGCTGTAACCTATGCAGGGACATGCTGGGCCCCTGATTCAGCCCGGGAAAAAGAGTTGGAGAGGCCCTCATTGCGCGCTATAGAGAGAGATCTCTCTCTATAGCGCTGCTGCTACTCAAAGATTTGTGACAAAGTGACAAGCCAGTGGGCCAATTACATGAGTTATATTTCATCGTTGTCGGGTGGAACCTTCATGTCTGTATGTTTGTATATATCATTTTAAAAATGATTTAAACTAGTGAAAACAGCCGATCTACAAGCACACAATTGTGTGCTTGTAGATCTGCTGTTTTCACTACTTTTGTGCAACAGCCTTGTATGATGAAGCAGGGCTTTGCTTTGCGAAAAGATTTACAAATTTGAAACTTGGAGATACGAGGTTTCTGCCCGACAGTGACAATTTACTTTATTGGCCGCCCAGCCCCCAAAATGGAACAAAGGCCGACATTTTATTACATTTTTTTCCTAATGGCCAGCCTGGACCGGCCGGTTATGAACAGGCCGTTCGGGAGTTGTCCTGCTTTTCCCAATGGCCAGCACGTCCCTGAACCTATGTGCACGCACATGTGTATAAATAAAATGTACAGTTCTGTTTGCCCTGTTTGTATAGTTTAAAAATGTCACAGCGATTATGTAAAAAAATTGCGATGATCTCAAATAATTCTGGTTAGACAATTCTTTAACCCATTTAGGCCTAGACATATTGAATGCTTTAACCAGTGAAAAAATAGCAGATATACAAGCTCACAGCGCGGCAACGAGTGCCACGCTGCGAGCTTGTAGATCTGCTATTTTTGAAAAAGTCGTGAAAATGCGAACGTTTGTAACTCAAATTTTGCTTCTGGGGGGTCCCTGGAACTAAACATTTTGAGATGGGGGTCCGTGGCCAAATAAATATCATTTTGGGGGTCCTTCACATGAAAAGGTTTGAGAACCACTGACATAGTAGTTCTCAAGAACAGGCTAACTGAGCTCCAGTTAAGTGAAAAGGACCTTTTCTTTGACGATGGCTTGCCAGATTGCTGACATAGAAACAAAGGTTTTTTAAAAAAAATCTTAGAAGGACTCAAAAGACACTTCGCCTACCTCGCCTCCACGGCGAGGTAGATTAGCCTTTTCCTAAAATCGTACCCAAAAAGTAAAGGTAGTTCCACTCTCCCAGACTATGGTTTTCCATCCTACGGAACATAAAACATGCACCACGACATGAAACAACCGCTTAAATCGCTAGTTTTCTAATGTTTTCCCATTCAACCAGAACTCCCCCTGTGGCAGTTGCCAGTACTGCTTCTTATTCTGCTACAATGGGAAGGATGCAGTGCTGGCACCTGCCGCCGGGACTAAATAAGCGATTTAAACCGTTTTCCCAACGCCGTAGTGCATGTTTTATGTACCGTAGGATGGAAAACCATAGTTTGAGTGTTTTCTACCTCACTGTGGAGGCGTTCTACCCCAGCCCGGGGATACCCCGGTAGGACCTCATCTCGGAGCACAACAGTATGCAGCGGAGGGCACCCTGGCCACAATATAACTTCCGGTTGGTTCTAGCGGAAGTGCTGCATTTAACGGAAGTTACGTCATGCGTTGCAGTCTTCCGGTGAAATTCTCACGGCGGAAGTTGAACGGTCTCTGCCAGATATTGTCACCAGGCTTTTCTCTTCGCAGATGAGTAAGCCTGGCTACGCGAGGCTAAGCGGAGGGTGAGGTTCTATATGGGGCTAGGAGACAATCCGGCCTATCATAGACTGGCATTTTAACACACACACGCACACACGCACACACACTATCTATATCCCTATATCTCTCACTCACTGTCTTGTCACTCCTCCATTCTCTCTCTCTCTCTCTTACTCTCTCTCTCTCTCTCTCTCTCACACACACACACACACACACACACACACACACACACACACACACACACACGCGCACACACACACAGTCTTGTCGACTCTAATAATAGTTGGTATCAGGTTGTACGGTGGGAGCGCTGAAAGGAAGGGAGAGGTGTTTTCTCTCTCCTACTCCTCTGTGTTTGCTTTTAGATCCATTATTCTACCTTTTCTTTGTTTTCCTTTGTTCCCTTTTGTCGTTCATCCCTTGGCTCGAGGTTGTGGCTGAAGGTCATTGGTTCCCGGCAGAGGTCAGAAGGGTCATTTATTTGTTGTTGTTGATTGTCACTGTTTTTTTTTTTATCAGGTGGACAGTAACTACAGTAGTAGGGTTGTCACGATTATGACATTTTACATGAAGATTCACTGTCGCTCAAATAATTGCGATTAACGATTTCAGTGTGTTTTTGTCGTTGACAATTTCATTTCTGTTTTGGCTTGTAGGCTTTAGTTTGAAGTTGCACATGGCAGATATGACACTTAAGCTACATACAAACGCAAGACTGACATATTTGACAACTTTATACTTAAAAAGCATCATTGATAGTGGAAATAGACGATCTACAAGCTCACAACGTGTCACAAAATGTGTAGATTGGCTATTTTCACTATTTCTTTTTTTATGTTTGAAAATAACATTTTCAACGTGGAAACGATTATGACGATTTTGACAAAACAATTGCGATTATGTCAAATAATTGTGATTAGATGTAATAATTGTGACAGGCCTAGTAACTATAGGTACATTCAATTGAGTACTGTATTTAATTTACTTGAGTCAAAATAAACTAAACTACTTCACTACTCACCAAACCAAAGGTAGTTTTGCGTTGTTGAAAAGTCTATTCTCCATGATGGGAAACCTCTCAGCACCCCACCCACTCTGTAAAATACATTATTTTTGTCATGAAATAAAACGCATCCAACTCGACTGCCGCTTATTTCCTGGTTGTGAACCGTTGTGTCTGCGGTGGCCGCTGGGTGGCTCGAGGTCGGTGCATTTTATTTCATGACAAAAATAATGTATTTTACAGAGTGGGTGGGGTGCTGAGAGGTTTCCCACGCGGAGAATAGACTTTCAACAACGCAAAACTACCTTTGGTTTGGTGAGTAGTGAAGTAGTTTAGTTCATTTTGACACAAGTTGAGCACTCGTAGGAGCTGAGAAATCCCGGTCTAGTCTTTTAGCGACGGGTCTGTCAGAGCGTCAGTGCAGCTGGCGCTCTGGACCAGAGCTAATTTCAGTACAGCTAATGACTTTCACTCCGCTGCATTTCAAATGGACATATTGTACTTTCGACTCCACTACATTTCTAGGATGGTACTCTTTGGACCCAGACTATAAATATTACGATTGATAATAGAACAGGGGTCTTCAACGTTTTCAGGCCAAGGACCCCTTAGTTGAGAGAGAGATGAAGCAGGGACCCCCACAACCTGTTCATAGATCCCATTTAGTTTCATTGTTTGACAGCACAATCATCAGTGTATTTTGGATTCATGTCAATTTGTGTTTTCAGATATTTAACCACTTGAACTGTCAATACTTAATAAACTTGACCTTTCACTCTGTACTTAGTCTGCTCTTTTTCCCCTCTACACCAACGCTCTTTGCCGAAAATAGCCGATCTACAAGCTCACAACGCCAGCTTGTAGATCGGCTATTTTTGGCTAAAGTACTCAGAATATGGACGCTAGGGTTCAAGTGGTTATTATACAAAAGGAGAAAAAAGTTTCTATCACTCAAAGATTTGGAGGACCCCCTGTAGTAACTCTGGGGACCCCCTAGGGGTCCCAGACCCCCTGTTGAAGACCCCTGTAATAGAAAATAAGTCATACTTGGGGTGGAGTGGACTACTCCTTTAAGCGCTACTTCAAATGTAGTGAAAATGGACAGTCTGTACTCTCCAGGGACAAAAACATTTTGTCAATTGCAATTATTTGTGCAATTTAATAGCCATGTTTTAGTTATTGACGGTGTTTCTTTTGTGTGTGGGGTCTTTAAGTTTCTATGTCCACTACTACTTTCTCTCGTCCTTTAACTTTTATCTAAAGGTCTCATGACATGTAGGCCTGTCAAAATTATTACATAATCGTCTAATCACAATTATTTGACATAATTGCAATTATTTTGTCATAATCGTCATAGCCGTTTCCATATTGAAAAATATTCATATATTTTCAAACATTTTCAAACACGCCGCAATGCGTTGTGAGCTTGTAGATCGGCTATTTCCACAATCAATGTTCTTTTTTTTTTAAGTATAAAGTTGTCAAATATGTCAGTAATTTCTTTGTATATTTGGTTATGTGTCATATCTGCCATATTATGCAACTTCAAAGCCTAAAAGCCCAACAGACATGTTATTGTCAACGACAAAAATACAATTCAATCGTTAATCGCAATTATTTGAGTGACGATTAATTGTCGTCTAGAATGTCATAATCGCGACGGCCCTAGTTGGCGACTGAATATCGTTGGTGGGGACGGATCGGTGAAGTGTGTTGGCAAAATTCATATAACAATCATTTAAACCCTCTGCAAGGTTGACATCATCACCTGTTCCTCCCTGACAAACCCCTTACAAACAGCCGATTCACACAAACCTATTACATTATACTGACTGTGTGTGTGTGTGTGTGTGTGTGTGTGTGTGTGTGTGTGTGTGTGTGTGTGTGTGTGTGTGTGTGTGTGTGTGTGTGTGTGTGTGTGTGTGTGTGTGTGTGTGTGTGTGTGTGTGTGTGTGTGTGTGTGTGTAACTATAGAATAGAGACCATGTAAGGAGTGACCATCTGTTGTTACCTTTCTGTACATCTCTTGGCTATGTATAAATGTGTGTGGGGGTTGGGGGGCGAATGGGGGAAGCTCTGGAGGGAGACGCAAGTGTCTCTCCTCTGTGATGAGATCTTAAATAAAGTACAGGGTTCCCACGGTCATGAAATTCCTGGAAATATTTTAAAATTAGATTTTTCTTTTTTCCAGTACTGGAAAAGTTTTGGAATTGATCAAGGGTCCTGGAAGGTCCTGGAAAAAATAGCTATGCATTGTCTTTGGTTATTGATTTTGTTAATACCTCTGAAATGACAAATTAAACATTGGCCAAATTGTCAAATATTAGAGGCAGACATTGTGAAAATAGCAGATCTATATGCTCTTGTGAGCATGTAGATCTGCTATTTTCACAAGAAAACCGTGTTATACAAAATTCCTCTACTCTTAGTGCTCGTCAGGGTGGGGGGTCCCCAATTCAAATATGATTATTTCGAGGGTCACTCACGGCCTGAAAAGGTTGAGAACCACTGGCATACACTACCTGTCTAAGGGGACTCGTTATTGAGCTGAATTATTGTTATATAGTCCTGGAAATCGGGTTAAATATTCTGGAAACGTTTTGGAAAGGTTTTGGAAAATAATTGGTAAAGATGTGTGGGAACCCTGAAAGTATGAGTTGGAATCCTGGCATTGCAGTCCTGCATTTCCTGATCTGTTTAACTTACTTATAGTAACATCAAAAACCTCCATTACAGAAGGTCTTTATCTGTGGTTCCTTCAGGGCTGTTCCCGGCATTGTCCATATTGTTCAGCTGGTTCTGTCAAGGATCCTCGGGCTTCTGCTGGGTTCTAGGCGGTCCTTGAGGGTTGCGTAGGGTTTCAGAGGGAGGTGGTCCGTCCATGGAGCACCACCCCTGTCCCGACACCTCCTCCTCTGCTTCTGCCGCCGAGGAGGTGCACACCGAGGAGGAGCAAGGTCATTAGACTTAAAGGAGCACGTCACCCATATAATAGGCCAGGGGTCTTCAACATTTCTGGCCAAGGACCCCTTAGCTGAGAGAGAGATGAAGCAGGGACCCCCACTACATATTGTATAAATGTGTGATGCATATTTTCATCGATTCATAGACTTGTCATCAGTCTATATGTTGGATTCATGTTAATGTGTATTTTCAGCCATTTCCGCTTAAATCGTCGATATTTTGTAAACTTGGGTTGTTACTTTCACTATGTACTTGGTCGGGACACGGTGGTGCAGTGGTTAGCACTTCGCCTCACAGTTGGAAGGTCCTGGGTTCGATTCCCGCCGGGGGAAGCTGTGGGCGCTGGGGGCGTGTTCCTCCACCCGCGTCATCAGCACCCACACCCTAGGTGGGGTTGGCGATGGGGCCTCTCTGTGGTGAGTTTGCATGTTCTCCCCGTGTCTCCTTCGACATAGGCCCTCACACAAAAACATGCAGTAGTCCTGGTTTCTATACTACCCCTAGCCAGCCGGGTGCTCCCCAATGTCCCCTGGCGCGGCAGGGGGAGAGCGGAAACCAGGACTACAGGTTAGGTAGTCACCGGGTGAGTGACTACCCGGTGGGATAAAAAACATAAAAAAAACTATGTACTTGGTCTGCGCTTTTGTTTTACCTCTACACCAAAGCTATTTGCCAAAAATAGCCGAACGCCTCGGCGTTGAGAGCTTGTAGATCTGCTATTTCTGGCTAAAGTTCTCCTTGGAATAGGGATGCGAGGGTTCAAGTTGTTAATTTAAAATAATTATCCAATCACAAGGATTTGGCGGCCCCCCTGTAGTAACTCTAAAGCCCCTATCATAGTAGGCACCGTGGTGATAAGCTATCCACCGCGGTGTAGTCTTTTTAAGTAATACAACTACAACATTGCATCATTACTTGCGGTGAAGAGCTATCCACCGCAAACCCCGACACATCTCTCTGTCTTTACTATCAGACAGATCGACCCATTACCCCGTTCACTGATTGGTCGATCTAGACCAGTCAGTCACAGTGATAGGACTTCACCATGACTGACTATGATGGCCTCCACTTATTTTCTCACTTTAGGTGGATATCTTTACACCTAAAATCACTTCCTTCACATGTGTTACCAATGATACTAATGAAGGCTACCTGTGGGTCGGGACCCCAGGGGGGTCCCCAAATTATTGTTGGGGGTCCCCAGATGTTTAGCTAAATGTTAACATTGTTTTCTCACTCAACAGTAAACAGACCAACATACAGTATAAGTGTATACTGGATATCTGCACATTTCTAAAGTGACAAAAAGTGACTTTAAAGACCTTTTTATTACCTCTGGTCAAACTGTCAAATAAGTAGAGGAGGAAATTGTGAAAATAGCCTATCTACATGCTCACAACGTCTCGAGCATGTAGATCGGCTATTTTCACAATGGAACAGATCGAGTCAAACTAAATGTAATGCCAACTCCTACAATTCCAAGTGCTTAAGCCTTCATCAGTATTATTGGACCTTGGACCCCCCCCCCCCCCTCATGGTTCCTTGAGGGCGTTCCAAATGCCCACTTATGTGGGTGTGTAACTTTCGGTTCCATTTGTACACTCAGAGTCCTTGAAATAAAAATAAATTAAAAAAATAAAAACGTTTGAGAACCACCGTGCTACACTAAACAGAGCCTTCATCAGTATAATTGGTATGGTAACACCTGTGAAGGAAGTAAGTAGGGGTGGGCAATATAATCGATATGGCAATACATCACAATAGTTTATTTGCCAATACTGTATCGATACTTCAGGCTGTAGCATCGCGGTACTTTGAGGAAAATAAAATATGTTCCCATAGATAGGAACCAATGGTGGAAGTCCGGTCCTGACACTCTGCTGCCTATATATGTCGCTGTACTATAGTAGCTACTTCCCTTTCCCACGGTTCAGTAAGTGAGGTCTCTCGAGAAAATCGTTGCGAACGATGAAAAAACAACATTAGAGCAGCGTCTTCAGCTTTTAAGCAACCCGTAAGGGACAGAGCATTTCCGGGTTCACACATGATGACATGATCCGCGGCTGGAGGAAAGCATGTGTATATGGTTTTGGCAAAAATAATGTTTTTTTAGTTGTTTTATAACCAAAAATAGCCTATTCTCGTCAATCTACGTCAGTTGCCTAACTGCCTAATTAATGATTCTCGTCAATCTATGTCTGTGGCATTAAATTAGTTAAGTACTGCGTTTGTTTCTGTCGCGTCCTCTGTAATTGCTACCAAAGGTCGCAGTTTAGTATGAGAAACGGCACATCATGTCTGCGTCCGTCCGGACGTCTGTCCATGTACGCTTTTTGACGGTCCATATCCACAAGTTTCCGCGGGAGTTTACTGGAGACTATCGGGACCAAACTTCCGGGTTTAACAGCAGACATACAAGATCACGTCGTGTCGCAGATGCAACCTGTTGTGAGCTTGTAAATCGGCGTCGGAAGCTCGGTGCAGACGTCTGCGCAATGCACTATGGGGCGTTGGAAACTCGTTCACACCGCGGCCATCTTTGATCACATGACCACGTTGGGTGGCAAGCAGCCAATCAGAAGCTTCTGCGGGCTGGGTCTTGCCTTACCCAAAATGCTGTTTTGAGCTTCTGACTTGCTGCTTAGTTGCTACCCGACGTGGTCATGTGATCAAAGATGGCCGCGGTGTGAATAAGGTCTATGGGTTTGCCGCTCTGACATCACTGTGATGTCAGGGGAACCACACTAACAGAATCCCTTTTATGCCCATACTGTATATGGAGATCCCTGATGTAATCAATATTAAAGTTTTACCATGTAACTTTTTTTATAAAACAAATCTTAAAATGGTCCTAGCTGTTAAATCGCTAAAGTTTTAGAACCCCCACTCCGTTATTTTCAGCTTCTAAAGCCTTCTCTTTATATGTTTTCTATGATCCCTGCCCGGGACCGGTTTTCGCGGAAAAAATTGCGTCATCACACTACCGGCCAATCACAGCGAGGGTTATACACTGCCGGCCAATCACAGCGCAGAACATACACTGCCGGGCTCTCTGGTGGGTTTAGGAAACACGCCTTCAGGAAGTACACTGCAGTGTTTACACTGGAGGAGTCTAGCATGTAACTCTCCAACCGCTGCTCGTAGAAGGACACGGGAGACCTCATTGAAAGCGTCTCGGCGAGGCGGACACGGTGGTCTGACGGCCCGGTCCGCGAGCGAAAAACGGACGAAAAAAGCAAACGCGACCGCGGTTTGCTATACTGCTACAGACCACCAGTTGAGCAACTTACACAGTATAGCTTTAAGCCCATATCTAACAGGACCTCATATGGGAATGCCCATATATGGAGGAAGACAGCCCATATCTGTGTGGCTGGTTCTACAGACAGGGATCGCCATGTATGGGCATAAAAGGCATTGTATGTATGATGTCAGATGTCATAGACGTCATAGGATTTTCACAGAACAAATAACTGAGTAAGCATGTTTGGGGTCTCACAGCATATCTCCATACAGTACATGGATCTCCATATATGGGTACCTGGGGTCTCCACTCTCCATATATGGGTAACTGGTCCGATATACATCACTGGCCAGCGGTCGGCGAGGTCGCTTGTCGCCCTTAGGCAACTGACGTGGACATCTTACTTCATTTATGGCCTTATGACTAAAGCCCAGCGGAATTGAAGACTCTCAAAAGAATCAGTTCACTTTGACTCAGATGCAATATTAAATGATACAAAAAGGTTTATTTACAGCTAGGGATGGTCCGATCAGGTTTTTTGGAACCGATCAGCGAGCACCGATCACAAAAGTTTGATCACCCGATACCGATCAATCACCGATCCGATCAAGTTATTATTTATATTTTCTAAATGTTAATGTTTTAATTTTAATTCATTCATTCACTCATGAATTCATTTATATATTTGCCTTATAGTTATTTACCAGCATTACTATGTATTTATTATCATAGCAGTAACTAATTATTCCTTCAGCACTGTGGAAATCAATACCCCAAAATGGTCTCAAGTGGGCATACTGAACGGCTGGTTGATCGGATGCACCGATCCGATCGGATCGGTGAATTTACCTTTTGATCTAAACCACCGATTATCGCCGATCACGCTTTGATCGGCCCGATCCGATCCATTGCCGATTGATCGTAACATCTCTATTTACAGCGCTGTAACATTCACACACCAGACATGTTGCTTCAGCAAGGCAAAAAGATGCCCCCTCCCTCTCACAGTTCATTATTTAATCCGCTAAAACAAAAACATCTCTTCCTTCTCTCTTTCCCTAGTAGTCCAGTCATTTTAGGCCAAAATTTGTCCAAACCTAGAACAAATTGCAATAGTAGCAAACTCAACTGATTTTGTATCCTCAATATGTCCTTAGTGAGGGAAAAAAAGTCCCAAGGAATCCCACCGGGGCAAATGTGTTTTTTTCATTGTTTTGTTACCCCTATGACACCTACTCGATTGCTGGCAGGATCACTGACGACACTGTATTTCAGAGATTGTGGCGCGCTCAGATTTTGAGGTAGCTCAAAAGTAAAGATAGCATTTGATTCAAGACAATCTCAGGTTTCCAATGGGCCCAACCATGTCATGTTAGCTCATTGGGAAGAGGGCTAAATACCTAATGATTCAAAGTTAGATGATTTTTTTGGCGAGAGAAATATGGACATCATCATTTTTCAAATGGTCCCGTGACCTTCCACCTCAATATATGTTACTGGAAATGGGTTCCATGGGTGCCTACAAGCCTCCCCTATACAGACATACCAGATTTATGCTAATCCCATGCAGTTTTTGGCAAGATTCATATAGTGTTTTGCAGGCTGTACAAATTAGTCCAGTCATTTTAGGCCAAAATTAGGCCAAACCTAGAACAAATTGCAATAGTAGAAAACTCAACTGATTTTGTATCCTCAATATGTCCTTAGTGAGGGAAAAAAAGTCCCAAGGAATCCCACCGGGGCAAAGTTTTGAAAACGACCTATCTACCTTCACTCTATACACACTATACACTACAATATAAAGGAAAAAATGACTGAAAAAAAAATCTGCTTTAAGTGGGATGTGAGGGGTCAAACTAGGGGTTTGTCATCATGCTGAATCCATTGCAGGCATTTGTTTTGCACAAAAAACATTCTGTGGGCTAGAAATGGCCTTAGAAAACAATACACATATGGGTGCGTTTTCATGTTAGTCGGAGGCCTTAGGGTTTTTTTTTTCTCGTGCTAATCAGTCTAAAAGTTCAAAATTTTGCACAGATGTAGCTCAGGGCATGCTCTAATGATTTAGCTAGGGCGCCCGAGTCTGCGACCTTCGGGGTCACCACAGCACCAACAAAACTCTGAAAAGTCACTTTTCATCACTAAAGTCGATGGGAGCCCAACTTGGCCGCTGTAGCGACCCCGAATGTTGCAGACTCGCGCGCCCTAGCTAAATCATTAGAGCATGCCCTGAGCTACATCTGTGCAAAATTTTGAACTTTTAGACTGATTAGCACGAGAAAAAAAAACCCTAAGGCCTCCGACTAACATGAAAACGCACCCATACGTGTATTGTTTTCTAAGGCCATTTCTAGCCCACAGAATGTTTTTTGTGCAAAACAAATGCCTGCAATGGATTCAGCATGATGACAAACCCCTAGTTAGACCCCTCACATCCCACTTAAAGCAGGTTTTTTTTCAGTAATTTTTTCCTTTATATTGTAGTGTATAGTAAGTGAAGAGATAGGTCGTTTTCAAAACTTTGCCCCGGTGGGATTCCTTGGGACTTTTTTTCCCTCACTAAGGACATAATGAGGATACAAAATCAGTTGAGTTTGCTACTATTGCAATTTGTTCTAGGTCTAACCCTAAAATGACTGGACTATAGTTCATTAAAACACCAAACACCTTATCTCTTCCCACAGTCATAAAACAAAGGGCCACTATGTGGCAGCCTGACCTCCTTACCTATCCTCCCCTCTTCCCTAGTCTCGCAGCTGGTGTCTCAGGGTCAGCAAATAGCAGTCAACAAGAAATAATATATTTCATTCACTTCACGTCTTACTAGTAGCCTATATTTATCAGGACGCACTTGTTGGTGACGTCACCATCAACAGCCAATGAGGGACTAGCATTCTTGGTTATCGACAAAAAGTGCGACCTGATATATAGATAACAAGGCACACGTTGGCACCTCTGGTGGTTCTTTATTGTTTGAATTGACCAAACCTGCCTACCAATGACGTCACGGGTAGACAGGTTTCTGAACTCTCCACCGCCCACTAATGAGACGCAGAGTGAGTAGACAGAAATGACGCCATCCTCTAAAATGGGTGAAGTGCTCCTTTAACTACAACTTAGCAAATAACTACAGCTACAACTGAAAGAACATTTTTAGTCAACACACGCACGCACGCACGCACGCACACACACACACACACACACACACACACACACACACACACACTAATGAATATTCTAATCTAAATGATAAAAAAACGTTGCAGAAGAGGAGGAGGAATGGAGGCGGGGCGAAGATCAGGTGTCATCTGCTGCTCAGCAGGAGGTGAAAGCTGTGGTCCAGGACCCAGGTAGGGCCACTTCTGGACTGGACTGGCGTGGAATGGAATGATTAGATTGTAATGCAATGGAAATATTTGAAGTGGACTGGAATGAATGGAAAAGCTTGGAATGGATTGGATTGAATTGGATTGGTTTGGCTTGGGTGGAAGGGCTTCGATTGGTTTGGTTTGAATTAGGTATGGGACGAGAATTTATATAATCGTTTATCGTGCAAGAAAAAAAAATCACATTCATAACTATCATTTCACAACGGAAATATCAGATCTAGGATTGAGGTTTGGCATGGACTGGTTTTGCTGGTTTGAATTGATTAGAAATGGATGGGGTTGGTCTGGACTGGCATGGTATGGTTTGGCTTGGCATGGTGTGTTTCAACGAGGCTATCATGTGATCCTGCAGCCGATAGGAGTAGCAGGTCTGTCTGGTGTCAGTGTATCCTTCTCTCCTCTACAGCATCTATTCATTAGCCTCGCAACAGCCAGACTCTCCCAGGGGAGAGTCTGGGAGGTGTCCATAGACAACACATTACGCCATGACGTAGTTACTTACTTTGACTGACAGGTCCAGTCAGTAGCCACCAGCGCATCAAAACATCGTCGGCAGAACAGCAAATACGTCTTTTCCAGACAGAAATTCCAAAGGTGCAAACTGTTGTTTGTTTTTAAGTTATGAGATGCCGTTGATTTCAGATAAAACTTAGCTTAATGCAGCTTTTATTTGCGATGTGTGAACTCGCGTCAGACATGGGGTACGCCATGTTTGTTTACAAAATGAGAGAGCTGTAGCAGCCGCTCGACCAATCAGGAGCGGTGTGAGGCGGGTCGCTCCAAATGCAGCCATTTGATGGGAAATTAGAAAGTAAGTTCTCATAAGGAGACTCTATGGGAGGACCACCAGACCGAGAAAGGAAGCACATTGGTGATGACGTAGCTCGGGATGGCCTGCGAGGCTATCTATTCATGTGAACTACCATGGCTCTCAAAATGATATGATAGCAGGACGCACTGGATGAATTAACTTACTTAATTGAATCTGTTGGGTCCTAAATTAATTAATTCAGTTAAAGCGGCACTATCTAACTTTTTTTCAATTAATAAAAAGTAATTTTTGTGTTAAAGGAATTTGGAGATCATGAAGACTTTCGTTTTTGTCACATTTCTAAGTCAATAATTTGATGAGCAGCAGTGGTTCCATATGGAGACACAAGTGGGAACAAGTTGGAAGTAGTAAACAAAACAATTAAGGGACCCATAAAAATGGGTCCGCGACACACAAACGGGTCCTGACCCACTGTTTGGGAACCAGTGATCTACAGAATCTATTTGTGTCAACTATGCTGTTCCTTTGGCACGCAGCAGGCCGTTCGCTGACGCTCTATAGGTCAACCAATCGGCTGTTGGCTACCATTCTCTCTCTGTGTCAGGGTCAGGTTAGCTCTCTGTTGATTGGTCATGTTGACATAGTTGTCATATCAGTCATTGCGCACGCACACACACACACACACACACACACACACACACACACACACACACACACACACACACACACACACACTCAGTCAGATGTCGCTCATCCACATTTGAAGAAAGCCAATTCTCATCAAAAACCTGCCTTCATGGTACCTTTTAAGACCAGGGGCGAGGCCAGAACAGAGAAATAGGGTAGGCCTGGCAATTTCAGGGTGGGCCCAGCTTTAGGTGGACTTTTGTGTCTGCGCCCAGAAAAAAAAGGTTTTTTTGAGCGCAGGCTTGGGGTTCAAATGGGTGTGGGTGGCAGCAGCATTGAACAATAATGAATAGGCTATTACAATGCATTGAGTTCCCAGCTGCACTTCATCCCAACAACACGTTTCCAAATATAAACACTCCAAACACAGTAGCCAACTGCTGCTAGTGTAAAAGATGCATTACTGGAGCAAGTACTGTTCATTTATTCATATTATAAGCAAGATGATGATCACACAAAAAAACACAACAGGAAAAAAAAACATTTTATTTAATGAAAGAGACATGATTAAAAAAAAATAAGAAAAAGAAAACTTTTTTTTTCCCGAAAAAAATTGATGGGTGGACCAGCTTTCTACATGGGATAAAAACGCCCCTGAGACAGCCAATGACAGAGACACACACACGCGCGTGTGCGCGCACGCACAGACAATGACAGAGAGACAGACAGAATCGGGTTATTTAGGGACTTTAGTTAAAGGAGACAGGATGGCACCTGACACCTGTTTTCACCTGTCACCTGTTTTCACCTGTGTGTGTGTGTGTGTGTGTGTGTGTGTGTGTGTGTGTGTGTGTGTGTGTGTGTGTGTGTGTGTGTGTGTGTGTGTGTGTGTGTGTGTGTGTGTGTGTGTGTGTGTGTGTGTGTGTGTGTGTGCGCGTGCGTGCATGTGTGTGAGAACCAGGTCAGCTTATGTAACACTAGGCACTGGCTTCAGAACATCACAACAGCAGGGAAATCCCCTCTCTCTCTTTCTCTCTCACACACAGTCACGCACACACGCAGTGTTGATATTGCACGCTGACTATTAAGAAAATGATAACATGGCACTTCTTGTAAAAAATAAGTTGCCGACCCCTGATACAGGACATCACGGCAGAGTATAAAATGAGTGGTTTAAACTCTATTTTGTCTGTATGTCTGTCTGTCGTTCATGTGTCTGTCTCGCTCTCTCTCACACCTCTGTCTGTTCGTCCGCAGGGATGTAAAGTAATTAAGTAAATTTACTTAAGCAGTTACAGTACTTAGTTATTTTTTTTTTTTGCAATTTAATTTGAGTAATTCCAAATTCCAATACTTTTACTTCTACTCCGATCTACAAGCTCACAATGCGTTGCATCGCAATCGGCTATTTTCACAAGATTTGTATACATTTGAAAACTTGAAATGGGATATTCTGCATAATGAATACTTTTACTCTTGGTCCTTTACCAATACTTTTGTACTTTTACTCAAGTACATTTTGAATTCTGGACTTTTACTTTGCACAGAGCATTTCTTCATTGCCGTGTTGATACTTTTACTTAAAGGTGTATTCAGTGATAATGAAAGTGGCCGGGGGTCATCTTGTCCCTTACTGGCCTTACAGCGTGTAAATGTTTCGTTTTTTTATAGATTTTTTACACCATTATAATGTTCTCGTTTTGATCATTAGACCCAATCACTGAATATTGGTAGGCCTACGTCTCCAGCTTCAGGATATGTATGATACTGATTTACTACGAGACTGTGGCATTTTATGAGTTCAGTAGTTTACAATCTAGGCATTTAGCAGACGTTCTTAATTCAGAGCGACTGTGGTTCTCAAAACATATTTTGGCCATCATAACTAAACATCATAACACTACAACGGCCATACTCTACCCTGATTGTTCGAGGACTGGCTGGCCACCTCTGAAAACCGAATCTAGCTATGCTCGTAACACGGGCCATGGTGGAAGTCCTATGGTCAGCACAAGTTCTAGTGAGGAGAATGAATGGAAAATGTACCAATTATATTTTTATTTGAATGAAATACAATCATATACCTTTAAGTAAAAAAACATGTTTTTTTTTTGTATGTAACCTGGTGGCAAGGAATTTACTGTTAAATAATATGACAACGCCACCTTGATGATATCTGCATCAAGGAACAGAATCAACAATGCTATAGATACATAACAGATAAGAACAATGAGACGGAGAGACGTGAGTTTGCCCCAATAGTTAGGTAAAGTTAGCCGAAAGTTAAACCAATCTGGGAACTAAATCAAAATCAATATCTTTCTTCACAATAAAGGTGTCAACTAATCACCTCTGAACTTTCTCAATCACAACTCCCTTGGGGAACTTTGTGGGAGCCAATCAAAGTTGGGGGTATCCCGTGGGCCTGGGATTAAAGGGGGAAAAAATAGAAAATGGCCAATATGAGCGTATGAGGTGTGTATTAGGGTATTTGGGGGCTGCTGAATCCATTCCAACCATTAGTTATCAGTAAAAATGACTCCTTGGCCATAAAATAGACCACAACAAACTACCTTTTTGTGTCCACGAGACATAATATTGTCAATAAAAAAAATGGTTGGAGTAGGGTTTGAATTCATGACAACTATTCAAGATCAGGTGGGTAAGCGCACATCATGACACACATGATAACATGATACAATCTGACAAGGAACACTCAAAAGGGTTTAAAGCATAAGGACTAACAGGACAGGTGAACTCGTCTCGAATTACATGATTGGCTAAGCCTTAGCCAATTAGGCCTATTTTATGGCCAAGGAGTCATTTAAACTGAAAACAAATGGTTGGAATGGATTCAGCGGCCCAAAAATACCCTAATTACACACCCCATATGCTCATATTGAATTTCTTTTCATTTTATCCCCTTTAATCCCAGGCCCAGGTATCCCGATACCCCCAACTTTGATTGGTTCCCACAAAGTTCCCCAAGGGAGTTGTGATTGAGAAAGTTCAGAGGTAGGGTTGCCACCCGTTCCGTATAATACGGAATCGTTCCGTATTGGACAATTAAAAGATGCGTTCCGTATTGAACCAATACGGAACACGGTTTGTTCCGTATTTAACCAAATGCCCCATAAAGGTCTGTCACACAAACCTCAACACAGAATTTAACAATAATGAATGAAATAAAACACAGGAAAAGACAGCAAAAGGAGGGAGAGGCACGAAGGACCTTCTGTGAGGCGGCTCGCAGTCGCTGCAGCTGTGGTGCGCTCTACGCTCTGCCTATAGTGGGGTTCCGTGTACATGTACTTTTTGGTTTTCATTTTAAATTTGTGTTAAAGTTTATTTTTCACTTCCAATTTGTAGATTATGATCTATAGAACAATTTTGGTTCGAGTGTCAAGACAGTAGATTGTAGACAGTAGACACTTTATAAAATAGGCTATGCTCAGGTTTAGGCTAGTGAAGCCTATTCAGCCTAAAGTAAAAATTTTCAATGTTCATAAAATAGGCTATGCTCAAGTTTAGGCTAGTGAAGCCTATTCTTCAGCCTAAAGTAAAAATGTTCAATGTTCATTGCTAATAAAGCACTTTAAACTAGGCTATGCTCAGGTTCAGGCTAGTGAAGCCTATTCAGCCTAAAGTAAAAAATGTTTAATCTTCGTTGCTAATAAAGCACTTTAAACTTTAAGTATATGACTTAATGGTTTCTTGACTACCTTCTCTTTACTGACCACCAAGTGACCCAAGAGCCAGGTTCAAATCATTCATACATTGCTTTATTTCATACAAAATTAACTTATTCATATTTTAGAAACAATTGGCCACTTCAAACTGCAAAACAATATAGGTTATACCATGTTGTGTGTTATAGTTATAACTATTCTATGCATTTCATGGGTTTGGGACTGCATTTTTTCGCCGGCCGGCAGCTGTGCCACGCGCACGGAACGCACGCACCGCGTGCCCGGAAGAGGTGTTCCTTATTTCAATTTCTGAAAGGTGGCAACCCTATTCAGAGGTGATAGTTGACACCTTTATGAACACATTTGTGTAGAAAGATATTGATTTTGATTTAGTTCCCAGATTGGTTTAACTTTTGGCTAACTTTACCTAACTACAACTATATAACATTTATTAATACAATCACAGAACAACATGTATTTCAGTGCAAAGGGAAATGCAATATAACTCTTAAAACCACACACTTAAAAACTCACTGAATGCCACCCTTTATTAAAAATCTACAAAACTGGTGGCAGCCATTTTGTTTAATTTTACCTTTTTATGGGGGCCAAAATCATATTTTGTACTTAAATTACATATATAAATCTATGCTTCTATCGAAAGCCACACTACCCCTCTTACAAAGGAAAAAATATATATTTATATATATATATCAGTGATTGCGCTAGGATTTTTAACTGCCGGTCACCGTGACCGGCATGATTAAAATTTACCGGACATCTGAAGAATATACCGGACATAATCATTTTAATGCATACATTACAAGCAGGTGCACAAACAGCCAATAGCAACAGTTAAAGTATTAGGCCTACTGCATAGTTGGGACTGAAAACGAATTGAATGAAAAAGTATAGGCTAAAAAGAAAAAAACGCTTCAATCTTGCATAAGGGAATTAATTATATTGGACTAATCGCGCTGTTCGCAGGCTGTCTGCATGTGGCACACGCACACTGCTTTCACAACAACGTCTTTCTGTTGCATCATGTTTCATGCCAACAATACAATACCATGTCTTGACTTCAGAATAATGAAAAGGTTGATATTCATCTGGCCAGCAATTAATCCAATACTCACTGTCGAGTGGTGACAGTGCGTCCATGTTATGCAACTTTGGGAGAGTTGAAAAGGCTTTGTTCTTCCTACTGTCTCCACTCCATCTCCTCTCCTCATAACTTCAATCAAGTGTATAATGTTTGTTTATGGGTTGATTGCTGACCGTGCGTGCATTCCTTAATTCCCATGGCTTTACATGCTGTGCGTGCATCGCAAACTGACACTGAAATGAGCGAGCGAGAGAGAGAAAGAGAGAGAGAGAGAACGGGGGAGCGCGCGGGGCGAGCGAGCGAGAGAGAGAGAGAGAGAGAGAGAGAGAGAGAGAGAGAGAGAGAGAGAGAGAAAGAGCGAGAGAGAGAGAGAGAGAGAGAGAGAGAGACAGGCAGCCTGCGCATGAGGAGCAGACGGCGATAATGATAAATGACCATTGGTTTTTCAATCGGTCAGGATGTCCGGGAGGAATTTTATTTTTCGGTCTTGGCCATAAAAAATCGGTCAAATCCGGCAATTCCCGGTCTAACGCAATCTCTGATATATATATATCCTATCATTAGATTTGGGCTTCAATAGAACATGTGTAAGATGTCTTGATCATTATGATATGTTTATGCTGTCATTGGGACTCTGTGTTCTCTAGAGTGCAATGGCCTTTGAAAACCACCAGGTGGTGTTCTCCTACTATCTGATTGACAAATAGAAGAAGAAAGAGACACTTCTATTTTTTTTGGACCGGGGCCTATCTGTTTACATTTTGGCCAGGCCTTTTTGCTAACATGCTATAACAGTTCCGAGCCCTAGCGATCGCTATGAAGGGCTCGGATCGCCGAATGGATGGCACGGTTATAACGGTGCCATTTTTTTCTTTCGAATGAGTACTTATACTTCGTCTGGGAAGCACGGGAAGTGTATAAACGAACGTGTATAGCTAACGCTAAGGTGGTAGGAACCAATGTTCGGTTTTAACATCCGGACTGTGTTTCCCGTCGGACTGTGTTCACCGGTGCTACAGTCAAATCGGTCGTGTCGCGGAGGCTAACGGCTTGAGTCTAGAGCGATTTTTTTGAAATTACAATTAGGTTATGAAAGATAAAACTTTTGATTAATTAAAAATACGTAAAGTGTGTATATGGCACTACAGATCAAAGATGTATAGTACGTTTATGGCGTTCAGTGAGTTAAAGGGATATTCCACTTTTAAAAAAAAAAACGTTGGTCATTTTATCGTCTAATCAGGCTTTTATGAACACCCTGAACAGATTTTAATTTGCTTAATTCAGTATTTAGATATTTGATGTAAATGTTACCAGGCCCTCCTCCTCAGGGCCTCTTCACATACACACCCATTGTAACTTCAAACTCCATTTTAACCATGATAGATTCATTAAAAACACCCATTATTTTTTCTGGTGACTCATAATACCCTCCTGATACGTCAGCAGGCTGTGTTTTTTCAATAACTGTTCTCAATTATCTTTAATATATTTTTATTGTATTACATTTTTTCCATTTTCCCCCAAAAATATTAAAAATTATTGAAAACAGTTATTGAAAAAACACGGCCTACTCACATATTAGGATGGTATTATGAGTCACCAGAAAAATAATAATAGGTGTTTTTAACTCATTCTGTGCCTATCCCGAACATGTTCAATCCAAAACAATTTTTTTTTAATTAATTGACTTACCCTGAGCTGCTTGTAGAGTCGTGGGTGGTCCTGGCTCGTCCTACGCTAGCCAGCTAGCCATTTTACATGGTCCGACGATATATTCCATTAAAAATGGTTTAAAATACATTTTTGAGACCCCCAATGTTCACCGAATGTTCAGCGCCGCTTCCGGAACGTAGTCCAGTGTGCCTATCCCGAACATGTTCGGGATTTTTAATGAAATGAATAAAATAATCCGAGGCCTTCTGAAGCCTGAGCCTAAATTTAAAATCCAGTGGTCCAAATCCTGGGGAAGCCATGCCGGCCGTGAGCCGCGAACGTAGCCGCGAATCGCCGCCGAATTCAATGAAAAACCACATCTTTGGAGGCCCATATCTCTGGATTGTGTTTTTAGGGATGTGGCGCGAGGTTTATTTACGGCGAAATCGCCGAAAAATGATCTTTAAAATGACAAAATGGGAATAGCTATTCTGTTAGCATTATCATCCAGGACATTTCCATGACGTGCACGAACGTGAGCACGCGCGTCACTGCAACGTGAGTCCCCGGATGCTAATGCAGTCCCCTATGGGAGAAAGTCTGGCATTCTTTGGCGCCATCTAGGGGCTGGCACTGGTAGGGTTAATGAATCTATCATGGTTAAAATGGAGTTTGAAGTTACAATGGGTGTGTATGGGGAAAGGTCCTGGAGGAGGAGGGCCTGATAACATTTACATCAAATATCTAAATACTGAAAAAGTATGATTCCCAAAAGCCTGATTAGACGAAAGAATTACCAAAAGTTATTTTGAAAGTGGAATATCCCTATAAAGATAGACCCTCCACAAAAACGCGGGCAAAAATCCTTGATTATACGGGCTAAAATCCTTGATTTTGCAGGCAAAAATCTTTGATTATGCGGTGAATTACCGCATAATATGTGAAATAATATTTCACATATTATTTGTGCCGCATAATATGTGAAATTATGCGGCACAAATGCGAAACTATGCGAAATATGCGGTGTGTACACTACACACAAATGCGAGCGCACGCACGCACCGCAGCGCACGCAATCACACACACACACACACACACACACACACACACGCACGCACGCACAGAGGAGCCACTTGTTTCACTGCGCCTCATTGTTTTGCCTCTGTTCTGTGTCTGAACGTGATTGAACGGTGAAGCGATGACTTTATACTTTTATGCGAAAAGGTGCGGGGATTGTGAAATCAAGCAATGCCCGCATATTTCGCATATTTTCTGCGGAAATATGTGAATATGAGGGGATTGTGAAATTCTGCGATCGCATAATCGCGTTTTTCTGGAGGGTCTAATAAGACAGTCAGTTGGCTAGTGGGCGTCAGGGGGAGCTACACTAAAAGGTTATTCACTGTCTGTACCGACAGCCTAGAACTAACTTTACCACTGTCCGTCCAGATGTGAAGTCGTCCACAGAGGGTAAGAATGGGAGACACACAGAGCCCAGAGAGACAGCAGCAGCCGCCGCCGTCCCCAAGTCCTCCGTCTTGTCCTGGTTCCTGGTGCTGTCCCTGCTAGGGGTGTGGAGTTCCGTGGCCGTGGTCTACTTCGACGTGGTCGACTACAACAGTGTCATAGGTGAGTGGCGCTCTGTCATCTGTTTTGTATTTTTAATCCCCCCCCAGGTAGTCTTGTCACAACTATTACATCACTGTTAACATCATTTTCTTCACAATTTATTTGATTAATCGCAATGGGGACTGCCCCATAGGTCGAACTCCCATTGGGTCGACTGAGGTTAGGGTTAGGCATAGTTTTACTGAGGTTAGGGTTAGGGTTAAGGGCGTCTTACTAGTAGTGACAGCCCTACTGCAAGGAGGGCCTTTTTGCTACACATCATCTCTGTCGTCTGGACACGTTTATGTCAACGTTTAATGCCCATGTATGGGCATGGCCAGGGACGTGCAGAGAATATTAGAGAGGCAGGGGCTGACATTTCTAAAAGGGCCTTTTGGTGAAAATATCGAAAATAGGGGTGGGCGATAAGGACAAATATTGTGTCACGAACGTTCAGCAAATTATCACGATAACAGGTGTGTACAGGTATGTCAACGTTTCATGCCCATGTATGGGCATGGCCAGTAGGATTGCCACGGTTCAGTCAGCCCACGGTTCGGTTCGTATCTCGGTTTTTGCCTCACAGTTTCGGTACGGTTTCGTTACAGTCAAAATTGAAAATGAAAAAATAATATATAAACATCCAAAATGTTCAGTTAATTTTAAAGATGGGGTGCAATCATTTGTTTCCCACCTAAAACATGATAATCAGTTGTTATGATTATACTAGGAGGAATATTTTCTCCAAAAAAGTGTACAGAAAGAGTTAAAATTATGTTTTTATGTGGCCACACCCAGAAATTTGGTTCATTCAGTATGGGCTGTTCGGTTCGGTACAGGGCCATTCGGTTCGGTATACCGGTTCGGTTCAGTATTGTGGCACCCCTAATGGCCAGGGACGTGCAGAGAATGTTAGAGGCTAGGGACTGACATTTCTAAAAGGACCCTTTGGTGAAAATATCGAAAATAGCAGACCTCAAAGCTCTCAACACGTTGTGCTGAGACGCATTGTGAGCTTGGAGGTCAGCTATTTTTGGTGATGATACCACACTGAACTAAGCATAATCAAGTCAATGCTGTAGATGTGGCGTAACGGCATGGCTTTCTACACAGAGAGGACAATTCTTTCAACATAAGATGCTGCATGCAAGTTCGGGAGAGTTTGAAAAAGGCAATTCTCTTGAACGCTGCCTTCAGTTATGGCATGGAAGGGGCATTTGAGTTTCTTTCACCATAGTAAAAACTGCATTCGTGGTCTGGAGAGGCACTTTTTACAGACGGATAAAAGGGCAGGGGCTCAAGCCCCCTTTGATGTTGCTCGAGCCCCCTGTGATGTCTGTGTGTGCACGGGCCTGGGTGGGCATGGCAGCTTGATGGGCGGTTCTGGACAGCCGCCCATCCGACAGACTCTAGGCTAGGGCTGTCACGATTATGACATTTTACATGACGATTAATTGTCACTCAAATAATTGCGATTAACGATTTTATTGTGTTTTTGTCGTTGACAATTACATTTCTGTTTGGCTTGTAGGCTTTGAAGTTTCACATGGCAGATATGACACATAATCTAAATATACAAAGAAATTACTGACATATTTGACAACTTTATGAAAAAGAACAATGATAGTGGAAATAGCCGATCTACAAGCTCACAACGTGTCGCGATGCGACGCGTTGTTTTGTAATATATGAACATTTTTCAACATGGAAACGATTATGACGATTAAGAAAAATAATCGCGATTATGTCAAATAATTGCGATTAGACGATTATGTAATAATTGTGACAGCCCTACTCTAGGCCTCGTGTCACGGCGAGTTCGTTGGGTCGGACCGTTCTCACGAGTCACAACACGGTGAAATGCAGAAGTGTGACAGACAACGTTTGATGTCTGGCCTCGGTTGAGAAACGGGAACCATCTCTATAACCACAGGAAACACACACACACACACACACACACACACACACACACACACACACACACACACACACACACACACACACACACACACACACACACACTTGGAGGAAGAGAGATAGAGAGAGATACAGATCTGCTTCTCATGAATCTATAAAAGGATGTCATTGCTGATGTCTGCTACTCTGTGATGTCTGCTTCTAACACCAGCTGCGTCTAACGCTTTCTTTCTTCTTTCTTTCTTTCTTTCTTTCTTTCTTTCTTTCTTTCTTTCTTTCTTTCTGTCTCTGTCTCTGTCTCTGTCTCTCTCTTAACCCCGTGTGAAGCCAGAGCCAAGGAGTTCCGTGTGAACTTCTCTAAGGTTCTGCAAGGTAGGGGCCCACACACACACACACACACACACACACACACACACACACACACACACACACACACACACACACACACACACACACACACACACTTCCTCTTCTAACCACAGCGCCAGTTTCAGTGTGAAAGATGACTGATGGGGAAGTATCACTGTGGTTTGTGTGTGTGTGTGTGTGTGTGTGTGTGTGTGTGTGTGTGTGTGTGTGTGTGTGTGTGTGTGTGTGTGTGTGTGTGTGTGTGTGTGTGTGTGTGTGTGTGTGTGTGTGTGTGTGTGTGTGTGTGTGTGTGTGTGTGTGTGTGTGTGTGTGTGTGTGTGTGTGTGTGTGTGTGCGCGCGCGTACGTGTTTCTATTACTGTACAAATAATCTGTCACTCTGTCAGCAGGCTTTTTTTCTTGCTTATTGCCACTGTCAGGTCTCAAGTTACTATGCAAAGCTCACAACCTCCACCCCTCATTTCTCATATGGCCCTCTTCTAGCACCACCATGAGGCCGATTATTGCAAAACACATTTTTTGGACACTGCTCCTACAGATTTTGGCCTAAGATCACGCAAAGCGGTACACAGTATCTCTAAAGTCATGTCATCAACATGGATCTGTCGCATTTGCCATACTCCCTCCTGATTCGCTACGATTGCCTTCTAAAGTTTGTGTATCTGACCTGATGGTCGCTTATCTCCCGATTAGGGAGTCTTACTGGTTGTAGCTGTTGGTATTGTTGGTGTTATGTATTGCATGTCTTGATGAATTGAGAACAACCCCTCTATGTTATTGAGCAGAGCTTTTAATATAGTTTTTTACTGTGCTGCTTTCAAAGTGTTAATAATAAAAATAAAAGATCCTCTCCTCTCCTCTCCTCTCCTCTCCTCTCCTCTCCTCTCCTCTCCTCTCCTCTCCTCTAGGTAAACTAGCGGTCTACGATGCAGATGGGGATGGAGACTTTGATGTTGAGGATGCAAAAGTTCTTCTTGGCAAGTACACTGACCTGTCTGTCTGTCTGTCTGTCTGTCTGTCTTGTGCTTGTCTTATTCAACTTACGTAACACAGCAGTATTGATGCTAAACCTTTGTATTTAGAAGTAGGGACATTCTTGGCAGATAACAACAGCGATGTCTTTGGCGTTATTATTTCCCCTTTTGGGCCAGGGTAACACATAAATCAACATTAAAATAAATACCTGTTCAGAATCTACTCTCTTGGTAGGCTGCAAATAACCAACACACCAACGTAGCCATCTTATCAACAACAGATAAGATGGATATGCAGATACTGATATTGACCGATAACGGCAAACATCGTCCGATACCGATGTGTGGCTGATATATCGGTGCATCCCTGTTGTTTAGAACAACAACAGCAAATAAACCTTGGGTCTCCTGCATGGAAAGCCTACATCTTAACCACTAGCCTAAAGGGGATTCTCCCTTTGCCCGGGGAGATATTAGGCCTTTGGTCATCAGGCAGAGGCTTTGAGCCTGTACTGCAGGGCTACTCAACATATCCTATTTTGGACGTTTTAGAGAATGATTTTGTAACACACTACATGACTAGTCTAAAAATTAAGGAAACACAAAGATAACAGCCAAGGCCAAACCTCATTGAACAAAACGATTGTCATGGAATGATTAATGATGAAATGATAAAGTTTCTTCTTTTGGAACAAACCAAATAGTGCATAAAACAAAACAAAATCTGTTTCGGAGAGAAACTGAAAAATGACATCAGAAATGATTTTTCCACACTGAAAGTATAAAAAAAATATGACCATGACGGGCCGCATAGACATGCCACAGGGGGGCGCAGGTTGAATAGCGCTGCTCTACTGCAACATTCATAGTCACAATTAGGCATAATTATGAACATTTATAGCAAGTGGTATAAAGCCTTATGAATGCATTATTAGTGTGATTATAACCCATTATAGACCGACCTTAACACTTCCGCTGCTAAACACGTCCAGGAACGTGATACGATTGCGCCTCGGTGCGGTGCCAAGACCCCGTTATCACGTCCAGGGATGTGTTACCTGGTTACCATGGTTACCAGGTAAACAGGCCGCTGCCTGGTGAGCGAAAACACTACCATGATGCAACTTGGCCGCCAGCATCAGGAAGCGTCTAATCTCCATAGGCTCCTATTCATTGCTGATGCAAAGAAACAGCTTTATCGCAACCGTTTTTTTTTTTTTTTTTTTTTTTTTTGCACGCCGACACTGGGGCGTGACGATCGCCCGTGGTTACGATTTTCCATTTCCGTGTGAAAATAAACATACTTGGCCGCCATTACAATTTCCAAAACATGGACACGATTGTGGCTTCCGGGGCTCTTCAAAATAAAGCGCAAGTGAATGGCAGCACTCTATAGCCAAATACAGTATTTACCAAAATAATGGTGTTATGAAGCCTTCCCAAAAAAAGTTATTTTTTATTGGAGCAACAAGAAACTGTGGTTTATATTCACTGTCAACCAGCTGTATCCAGGTGACATGTTATCACTACAATGGAAAAAATAAATATAATTGTATATATTTATTTATATCAGGAAGGATTATTTATTTATTTATCGTTACATCTCGACAACCTGATCCTGGTTATGAAACTGTTGTGTGCATTCCTCTGAAGTCTGAACGTTCAGTTCACAATAACACTGAACAGCCTGCTGCTCATTGGCCCTGAAGTAAGCAATTTACCCCGAGTGAGAGGACATTATGCTCTGATAATGTCCTGTGTGAGGGGGTGATCGGACGAGGCGAAGCCGAGTCCGATAACACCCTCACACAGGACATTATCAGAGCATAATGTCCGACCCCGAGTGGTAAATAGCTTTTCTACCACTTTTTCCCTTATACATGAAAGAAAACACATAGTTGTAACTTGCAAGGATCTTAAGTTACAATCATTATTGCCTATAAAACTTCCGCGAGACAGCAGATAGTTCCACCAACAACATCTTCTACTCACCAACAGATGGCGCCAACTCCATACTAATCCATGCGTCTAGCTTACAGCTAAGCTAACGTCAGTTAGAAGTACCGTTCCGGCCGTAAATAGAGGCTGTTTGCTTCCAGAAAGGCATAGGTTCAGAGAAAAGGGGCTTTAAAGTTGGCGGATTGCATTGGATCCAAATAAATCGGCGACTATAGCATGCACGTTAGTAAACATAGGACCGTTGCCACGGTCATTTGTTGGTTGGGGGAAAGGTGTTCCGACTACCTCCTGAAGTCCCCGGATGTACACTGAGGCGCATTGATCTCGGACAAGTCCTCACACAACTTTGCGGCAGTTGTTCTGTCATAACCTCCGGAATTTAGCCAATCAGAATCCAGTATTTGAACACGTGACTCGAAAAAGTGGTAGAACGGGCACTTAACGACCTTGTTGGCCTATCAAATATGACGGGAGAGCTGAGACTGACGGACCGACATATAGGGGCTGAATGTTGGCTATAAGGTAATGTCCACTCTGACTGCAAAGATGGACACTGACTTGAGATTAGGGCTGTCATGATTATGGCATTTTATATGACGATTAATTGTCTCTCGAATAATTGCAATTAACGATTTAACTGTGTATTTGTCGTTGACAATTACGTTTCTGCTTTTAAGTTGCACATGGCAGATATGACACATAACCTAAATATACAAAGAAATTACTGACATGTTTGACAACTTTATACTTTAAAAAGATAACCTAAATATACAAAGAAATTACTGACATGTTTGACAACTTTATACTTTAAAAAGAACATTGATAGTGGAAATAGCCGATCTATTTCCACAATTATTTTAATGTTTGAACATATATAAACATTTTATATAAACATATATAAACATTTTTCAACGATTATGACGATTATCACAAAATAATTGTAATTATGTCAAATAGTTGTGATTAGACTACTATGTAATAATTGTGACAGCCCTACTTGACATGACTGATGACTGAATGAATGCGGGGGGGAAATGTCAAGGACAATGCAACTGACAATGTATTATACTGTATCTGATCAACACTTCCCGTTGTTTTCCGAGGCGAACACGTTGCACTGGACACACTTGGCATAAATTAATGTTATTACCTAATCCTTTGTTTTGTTGTTACTTTTGGGTCCATTTGTTAATTTATTCATTAAGTAGCAGTGTAATAAGCGGGATGTTCAATGGGGAGCGGGTAATTATCGAAAAATAAACCCCTTCTGGGTGATTAGAGCCCTCCGCTATCACGTCAGGGTTGAATGCTTGATTCTGGTTGGTCAATCGCTGAATTCTGGATAATGACCGATGAGCTCAGTAACAGACCACTGTCTAATCAACGGCTCAGAGCACCTGCTGCACTGCTTGAATTTTTTGCCATATCCAACATGAGAGCCATGTAAACAAACACACAGTGTCATTCAGAACTAAACGTTGCTCTCAAGAATGTTTTTGAAAACATTTGAAGTGAGAATTAGACAACGCAGTGACCCAAAATGTGTTCTGTTTGACAGCGCACTGTCAACTATCCCTTCCATATTATAATGTGATCTTTTATTTGTGATATGATGCAACCAGGCTGGACATATATTGCCACTCATGTCCCTTTGATAATGCTGCTGATTAAATATTAGGAAGTATGCAAACACATGGCTCTAGGCCAGTCACAATCACTACATAATAGTCTAATCGCGATTATTTGACATAATCACAATTATTTTGTCATAATCGTTTCCATGTTGAAAAACTTGAATATATTTTCAAACCTTTTTTCAAAAATAGTGGAATTAGCAGATCTACAAGCTCATAATGCGTCGCAATGCGACACATTGTGAGCTTATAAAGTTGTCAAATACGTCAGTCATTGCATTGTACATTTAGGTGTCATATCTGCCATGTGCAACTTCAAAGCCTAAAAGCCAAACAGAAATGTAATTGTCAACAGCAAGAACACAATGCAATTGTTAATCGCAATTATTTGAGTGGCAATTAATTGTCAAGTGAAATGACATAATCTTGACAGCCCTACATGGCGATGTGACTCTCAACCAAGCCCCCAGAACCACGGTAGAACAGTGTGCTCAACTCGGTGCTCAAGATTTCCGCATTTGGGCAGCCAAATTTGGTGCTCAAATCAAGAAAATTGCGGACTGTCACCTCACAGCTAGAAGGTCCTGGGTTCGATTCCCGCCGGGGGACGCTGTCGGCGCTGGGGGCGTGTTCCCTCCTCCGCGTCATCAGCGCCCACACCCTAGGTGGGGTTGGCGATAGGGCCTTTCTGTGTGGAGTTTGCATGTTCTCCCCGTGTCTCCTAGGGTAGATACCCTCAGAAAAACATGCAGTAATCCTGGTCTCTATAATGCCTCGAAGGAAGGCTGGTAGAGGACTCGCACACTACATACTTAAGGAATACTCCTTAGACTGAGACTTAAATATAGTTTCTTTTATTTTTAGCCCATAGGTGCTCAGTGCAAACATATATAATATAATTATTTTTGCACTGAGCACCTTGAGCACTATGGGCTAAAAATAAAAGAAACTATATTTAAGTCTCAGTCTAAGGAGTATTCCTTAAAGCTATACTGTGTAAGATGCTCAACTAGTGGTCAGTAGCCCTATAGCAAACCGCGGTCGCGTTCGCGTCTTTCGCCCGTTTTTCGTACCTTCACACCCCCGCGTCTGCCTCCACAACGCCGAGAGCTATCTTTAGAGGGGTCCCTGGTTCCTGTGCGTTCAGGCATTCCGGAGAAACGGACTACTTCACCCTGCCTGGTAGGCGAGATTACCTTTTGAGTAAAGAGACACACGGGCGACTACAAATATGGCGACCCCACTTCAAGATGCGCTGTGATTGGCCAGTAGTGTACCATGTGTGCATGATCGGCGATGTGATTGGGCAACGTATACACAACGTATACAGATGATGCAGATTACGTCATTTTGGCGCGAAATCCGGTCCACGGCCAGGATCATAGAAAACATATAAAGAGAAGGCTTCAGAAGCTGAAAATAACGGAGTGGGTGTTCTAAAACTTTAGCGATTTAACAGTTAGGACAATTTTAAGATTTGTTTTATAAAAAAAGTTACATGGTACAACTTTAAGTATATATGTAGTGTGCGAGTCCTCTACCAGCCTTCCTTCATTTCCTCCAGACCTCCGCACCTGCAGTTAAACCAAGACAAAGGACAAACAAGGGCGCAGCAGTTTTCTCTAAAGTTCTCTATAATGCCTCCCCATGGCCAGCCAGGGCGCCTGATGGAGGGGAAAGGAACTGGTTGGAATAACGTGTTCCTTCCACGCGTCCAAACCGGAGAATTCCCCCCTGTCAGGTGAAAAGAAGCAACTTGGACTACTCATGCATACAAGGAAGCATGAGGTCAGTCTGTTGTCTCCCCAGGTGCGGGAGAGGGAGAGCAGAGCCCAGGATTACATAGGCAATTGGGTGAAAATGGGTTACAAAATCGTGGGATAAAAATTATAAGAAAAAAATTCTTCCAGGTGCTTCAAAAGGTGGTGATGCCATAGTTTATTTCTGTTTTGTATGTGTCTATGGTTAATTTAATAGACCCCCAGGTGTGGTTTTAATATGCAAATGAGTCTTCCCTGTGTATTTTTTGTTACTTCCTGAAAGCTGATGAGAGCCTCCGAGTCAAAAGGCCCAACTGAAATACACTGATTTAATGACATCATATCGTCCCCTCCCCTTTTTACCATTCAACTGCAGCTGTGGGTGGGGCTAACTTCAGCTGGGTCACCACCCACCTGACAACCAGGTGGATGTGGCCACCTAAAAACATAATTTTAACACTTTCTGTACGCTTTAAAAAAAACTGTCTTCCTCCAAGTATAATCATAATATCTGTTGATCCTATTTCTTTTTTTTTGGGGGGGGGGGACCACATCTTTAACTCTATGCTCTCAACTTTTGTAACTTGACGGACAATAAACGACCGATGACTTAAAGTACTGGGGCAAAAAGGGCCGCCACGGTTCAACTTGCATGTTTGGTGGCGTTTGTGGACGTAAAGGTCTTGTTGTTGGAGCAAAGATGGCTTCCACCATTCACTTTTGTTTGGATGGAGACAGGCAGACATAGACAGACAGGCAGGCAGGCAGGCAGGCAGACAGACAGACAGACAGACAGACAGACAGACAGACAGACAGACAGACAGACAGACAGACAGACAGACAGACAGACAGACAGACAGACAGACAGACAGACAGACAGACAGACAGACAGACAGACAGACAGGTGGTGAGTGTGTGACATGTTGTTGGTCAGAGAGACTTAAACTCACAACTTTTCTCTCTTCCCTCTCCGTCACATTTTTGTATTTATTTTTTTGTTTATTTGGTTTGGTTTTTTCATGCATCCGTCCCCTTCTCCTCCGTTGCTCTGTCGCTTCTTCTCCTCCATTTGTTTCCTGCTTGAGGCTCCTCCCTCTTCCCCCCTTCCTTCTCACCTCCACCCCTCCCTCCTCCATGTTTCCTCCTCTCTCTCTCTCTCTCTCTCTCTCTCTCTCTCTCTCTCTCTCTCTCTCTCTCTTTCTCTCTGTCTCTCGCCCAGGCCTGAACAAAGATGGCGGCGGTAGCGACAATGGCGAGTCACTAGAGGAGGTTCTTGACATTTTAGCTGAGGAGGGCTCCGATTGGTTCTTTGGCTTCTTCACCTTCCTGTATGACCTGGTGGCTCCGCCCCCGGAGGCGGAGCTTGACGAGGAGGAGGCGGGGCCTCCTGAGGAAGGTGACTCTGTGGGCGGGGTCACGCTGGACCTCCGCAACCAATAGCAGAGCAGAACCGAAAACACCCGAGCCTCGGCGGCCAATAGCGAGGCTCCGTCCGCGGTCCCGCTACGGAAGCGATTGGGGGACCGGGAATCGGAGCAGATGATTGGCTGGTTGCTTGTGCTTTCATGGAGACAGAATTGACTTATTCAGATTAAATGAAATATCTTTATTTGATTTTATTGTAAAATCTAAAAAAAAAAAAAAAAACACACACACACACACACACACACACAGAGAAACAACTACTTCCTGATGTTATTCTTTCATTTGCCCTCTGGTCCAATCAGAGAGCAGGATGGTCCCCCAGTCCAATCAGAAAGCAGTATGGTCACATGACTGTGCTGCTGGTTATAAATCGAGATTGCAGCGGAGGAAGAAATCTCCTCTCATTGGCTGTTGTTTTAGAGGCCACCGATTGGCTGGAGAGAGAGTTATCAATCAACGTGATCTGTTAGATCAGTCTGTTGAGGATGTCAGGTACTTAGAGGAGGACAATGACATTATATTTACATAATCAAGATAATCATTTCTTATCTCTCAATAATGTAATCTTGACTAACTAATATCCGTCTGTCTGTCTGTCTGCAGTATCTTTAGTGTGTTTTCAGGAGCATTATATTCCATTCTTCAAGTCTTACTGTACCCTTTACTGTACCCATGTTGTGTTTTACCAGTGACGTGATGAGCTAAACGCGGTACATACTCCTTTTGACCCTCCAAACGTTTCTTTCAGAAAGGGGGGTGATATTACCTTTCCTTACAGGTGTTGCCAATGATACTAATGAAGGCTCTGTTCCATTCTGGTCATACAGAGTCAGGGGTGCTGATATTGTGCATGTTGACTCACTGGAAACACTCTGCTACACCAGTGGGTCTCAAAGTGTGGTCCAGGGACCCTCATGGTTCCTGGAGAGGGGGTTCCGAATGGGTCTGTAACTCTGAGAGTGTGACAACTGTAACCAAATGGACCCAAAGGTTCCATTTGTACACTCTCAGAGTTATGTGGGTCCTAGAACCACTATGCTACACTAGGGTGACCATACGTCCTCTTTTGCCCGGACATGTCCTCTTTTAGGGGGCTGTCCGGCCTGTCCGGGGGGGTTTTATAGATTCCTTCAAATGTCCGGGGTTTCGCGCATATCAGCGTTAAATCATGGGCATTTACAATGCACGTTCAGTGGTTCGTTTGTAAACACAGCGTGAAAGACGGATTTCCACCCCTTAACCCCGGAACGTGTATTATTCATACTACTCTGCTGTCTCCGCTGCGATCCCTCCCTCCCTCCCTCGTTCAGATGCGTCGCTGTTCAGACCAGACTCAGAGCAGAGCTCGGCAGCTTGCGCTGCGCAGAGCCGATTCAGCCGAACGATAGCACTGCAAACGCAATTAATGCTGGTTTACACTGATGAAATGCACGACAAGTGCCAGTGTTTTCGTCTTGGTGACCAAATGAGAAGCAGAGCGTTCACTCTGCAGTCTGCATTAAAAGCTGGCACTTCTGTGTCCATTCCATCACATCACAACTAAAGGTATTTAGACACTGCAAAGTACAAGACAGTCTGTGCGAGGTGAGAGCTCTTCTGCTAACTAAATTGACAGAATATGTTTTTGTTGTAGGCTACAACCTTGTAAAGCTGAAGATACGGTGGTTTGAAGAAACCACCGTATATTTTATTTAGTTTCTTTGTAATACAAAGCTGAACGTTCATACAGGAGTCAAGAGCACTTTAAATCAGTGGATCTGTAAAGGGTCAATTTGGAACCCCCTCAAAAATAAATACATAACTAATAATATTAGTGGTATAGGGCAGTGGTTCTCAACCTGTGGGTCGGGACCCAGGGGGGGTCTCCAAATTATTTTGAGGGGTCCCCAGATGATTAACTTGATGTGCAACATTGTTTTCTCACTCAACAGTATGAGTACCTCTAAAATGGCAAATTAAACAAATATTAGAGGCAGAAATTGTGAAAATAGCCGATCTACCAAGCATGTAGATCTGCTATTTTCTCAATAGAATAGAATTATACAAAATGTAATGCCTCAACTGTAGTGTTTGTGCTCGTAAGGGTGGAGGGGTCTCTTGTTTAAATATGATTATTTTGGGCTAATATATATGTGTGCGTGCGTGCGTGCGAACGTGCGTGCGTGCGTGCGTGTGGTATGCCGGGTAGAGTGTCCTCTTTTTGGGGATTCAGAATATGGTCACCCTATGCTACACTAAATGGAACAGAGCCTTCATTAATATAATTATTGACACCTGTGACGGAAGTAAGGAAGAGGCCCATATTTTTTACGTTCGCTTCGGAAAAGGCGGCTTCCAGAACTTTTCTACAGACTTGACTCTCTCCGAACTTTTCTCTGTTCGTTCGGGAAGCCTTTTTCCGAACCGGAAGGTTGTTGATGTTGGTGGTAGGGATGGGACCATATGAAAATGTCATGTCACGATTATTGTGACCAAAAATAAAATGCGTTTTACAATATTATCGAGATAATCTAAATATCCCCAACATCCAATATCCTGGGTCGGAAGATTTGGGGAAAAATAGCATAATAAAAGCGTCACAATGCCAATGTAGATCGGCTATTTTTGGGCAAAGAGATTTGGTACAGAGTGAAAAAAAGACTATCAACTATCAAGTGTGTTATTTACAGGTCCGTTTTACCAAGTTTAAGGGGTACCAAATACGCAGCTCGTCAAATAAAAGGTGAATTGATCCCAGTGCATGACGGAGGGCAATTTCACGATCATTTTCAATCTCCACGATATCATTATCGTGAGTGTTTCTTTTAATCACAATAAACGATAATATCGATTATCGTCCTATCCCTAGTCGGTCGGAGTATGTATGGGTTTTTAGTACACTACCTGCTCTGCTTGGCTAAATGTGGGACAGCTGTATATCCGGCTAGACTCTGCTTATTAGTATGATCATCTTACAACATTAGCTGATCCACAATAAAGAAACATTCTGTTCCGTTTGATGCTTTGATTTTTTACAAACTCATCCGGGTGAATGATCTAACTATTAATTTACTGTTTTGCCCAACGGGCACCGGTCTGGGTTCTCCAACATTACTTCTGACACTCCTACATTAAATCTCTCATATACTGTGCATGCGTGATTATGATGGTTCAAAATCATAATGGAGAGAGAAGGTCTTCTGTTACTATGAAAACCTCCACCAGCAGTCTGTCAGTCTGTCACGTCACACTTTTGGCCCTACTCTTATCTCCGGCACCGTTGCCCCTAACCATGCCAAACTTTGCACACACACACTCCTTGGCTGGCAAACCACATTTCTGATTTCTCACATGGCCCGGTACACAGTATCTCTAAAGTCATGTCATCAACATGGATCTGTCCCATTTCCCATATTCCCTCCTGATTGGCTATGATTGCCTTCTAAAGTTTGTGTATGCGACGTGACATTCGCTTATCTCCCGATTTAGGGAGTCTTACTGGTGTAGAATACAACCACACTCTGTGTACGTGCCTGTGTGCATTGAGTTGTTACTACTGTATATTTAGCATATTGTAGGTGGTCTTGTGTTTTTAGATTGACCAATATGTGTGTGTGTGTGTGTGTGTGTGTGTGTGTGTGTGTGTGTGTGTGTGTGTGTGTGTGTGTGTGTGTGTGTGTGTGTGTGCGCGTGCGCGTGTGCGTGTGTGTGTGTGTGATCAGATGAGACTGAGAGACCGTTAAAAGGTGCTGGGCTCAGAAAAGACAGACTGAGAAAAGGTACAGAGTGTCCTTTGCTTGTGCACTGTGTGTGTGTGTGTGTGTGTGTGTGTGTGTGTGTGTGGGGGGGGGGGGCATCAGTGCTGGTTGCTCTTTGAACATTCAAACATACACACGTCTAACAGCCAGTGTGTGCGTGCGTGCGTGCGTGTGTGCGTGTGCAAACGTGTGCGTGTGTTTGTTTGTATTACTATACTATATGTTACGAGGGCCACTGCTATTTTGGGCTTCATGATTCAGTTTAACATGGGCTAAATTTCTAAAACGGCATTCATAATATTGTCATCCTAAAATGTTGAATTATATTGATACAAACAAGTGTGCGTGCGTGCGTGCGTGCGTGCGTGCGTGCGTGCATGTGTGTGATGCTGGACTTTGTTCATGTTTGGTTGAACTGTCCTCCCAGTAATATTATGTGAACAGGCTTGGATCCATCTGTGTGTTTAACAATGTTGCAATAACTACTATTAACCCATTTGTGTCCTTGTATGCATCTCCTTTGTGTGGACATAAATAAATGGTTAAAAATAAAAATAAAAAAAATAAAATGTGTGTGTGTGTGGCCATGCCAGCAGAAAAGGCTGTGGGGGTATCTACTTCTGAAATGGAACTGCCAAAAGGTAGCTGGTGTGTGTTCGCGTGCCTGCCTGCATGTGCTAGCAAAGAGTAAAAAAAAAATCAAACCTCGGTTCGAAGTGGAGCGGTGAATCTGAGCAGCTATACCCTGTGTGTGTGTGTGTGTGTGTGTGTGTGAGAGTGTTGAGTGTGCCTGGCCTGCACAAAACAGCGCCCCTCCTTTAACTAGTGTGTTGTGTGTGGCCACTCAAGGTATTGCCAGGCTACGGACGGACGGACACGGCCAGCCAGCCAGCCACCCACATACCCACGGACATACCTGTCTATTGGGAGCGCTTTCACCGCTCCAAAAAGAAAAGAAAGAAAGAGTAGCTACACTGTAGATCCAGTTCATAATGTCTGGAGGAAACCTGTCCATAACCGTTACTTTTAACCCAACCTAGAATTATTGAATGCTTTAACCTGTGAAAAATAGCAGATATACAAGCTCACAGGTGCCGCGCTGCGAGCTTGTAGATCTGCTATTTTTGGAAAAAGTCGTGAAAATGTGTGCAAATCTTTGAATACATGTATTTTCAAAGCGAACGTTTGTAACTCAAATTTTGCTTCTGGGTGGTCCCTGGAACTAGATATTTTAAGATGCGGGTCCGTGGCCAAATAAATATAATTTTGGGGGTCCTTCACATGAATAGGTTTGAGAACCACTGACATAGTAGTCTCTCAAGAACAGACCAACTGAGCTCCAGTTAAGTGAAAAGGACCTTTTCTTTGACGATGGCTGGCCAGATTGCTGACATAGAAACATAGGTTTTTCAAAAAATCTAAGAAGGATTCAAAAGACACTAATAGAATCGGGTCAAAATTCTCATTTTCATGATTTTACAAAAATAGCAGATATACAAGCTCGCAGTGCAGCACCGAGCTTGTAGATCTGCTATTTTTCAATAGTTAAAGCATAAAATAATGATACACAATAATGTGTACCTGTTCTGAATTAACAGTTGTGGTTTAAGTTCAAAAACAGCAAAAGTAGTAGCCTGGTTCCAGACCCCGAATCGCTAGCCACGCCCCTTTAAACTTTTGTTTTCGGCGATTCAGGGGTCTGGAAGTGCTCTCATTGAAGAGGTTTTCCTCGTTTGGAAATCCGTACGGCGAATCAGCGTCACTTCAACTCGATGACGTCGGGGCCTTTGAGCAGCGTGGGCGGGGTTTCCCCAGAAGGTCAAAGCAGTGGTATAATGGTTTAACCCTGTCATTCCCTCTTAGACCAGAGGCCACTAGCCCTGGTTCCTGGAAAGAACCACACTAAAGGTACCTGTGTGTGTGTGTGTGTGTGTGTGTGTGTGTGTGTGTGTGTGTGTGTGTGTGTGTGTGTGTGTGTGTGTGTGTGTGTGTGTGTGTGTGTGTGTGTGTGTGTGTGTGTGTGTGTGTGGGTGTATGCTTGTGTTGTGCACGGCCTTAGTTCAGTGAAATGAAACAAACAGCTGTTGCCAGGGTGAGCACGAGTACACAACTAACCGGGAATTAACCGTATGCTTTGGAGACATGTGTTTGACCAATCAAATAGCTTTGAGCTGAAGTGTTTGACCAATCAAATGGCTTTGAGCTGAAGCGTTTCATTGCAGTTGTTTATTTTGTGTGTAAAACATCCCAGTGGGTGTGTGAGGCATGGCACTGATGATGTCACATCCTTCTGGCAGTCACCTTGGAACTTCCGGTCCCGAAAGGCAACTGGAAACCCATCCTATTGGCTGGATGGGCAGTGAGGAAGGGACTTCACTCATATTATTAACGGGACCATATTATGATAATAAATTACATTACTACAGTAATAAAATAAATTGTAAAGTCCGTCTAACCATTGTAATCAACGGATTGTTCCGCTGCCAGCAGTAAGGGGGAACAGTGACGTCATTACGTGCGCGTCACGCGTCTCTGACGCATTCACGTTGCCTAGAGACGCATTCACGTCAGTGTCCTTGGGTCCCACGGACGCATTGCCTCCATTGGAGTCCACGTTAAAATAATTTACCACGTCGCGAAAAAAAAATATTTTAAAAAGTCCACAGACGCCACCATTGTTCATGGGTGAAGGCATGCTACTTTACCCTACGTTAACACAAATGAAATCCGCGTAGAAAGTCTTAAAACAGACGATAAAACTAACGACAGTCTGTGTTTTGAATCCACGACGCCATTTTGTGCGCCACTGAATGGTCACAGAATTCAATGGGTGCCTGAGTTTTAGCGTAGCACCGGGCCGCTCTCTGACCATAGTGGCACAGCGTGTTAGGTGATACATCAAAAAGGGTTTCCCCACAGGACGTGTATGGCAGGGCTTGGCGCAGAAACGTGACGTCACGTCTCTACACTGCAGCTCAATGCTCACTGCTCAGACAGGGACCCGCCTCCTTTCCCCTCCATTCAATAACAACTGGATATACAGTACACGCGCTATTGTTTATAGATGTGGTGGTGGACATTGGACAACGTGTTAGAAGCCACACAGGTCTTCATTGCGTCTTTACAACAATAGCGACGATTAACGTTGTGATGAACATGGTCAAATAACCTTTATTGGCTCAACTACAACACGGAGGAAGCAAGCTAGCCTAGCATGTATGCTATCTGAGACAGTATGTATGTAGCCTAGGCTGCCTAACTGTTTGATTGATTATAGTGTTTTCGTGGCGGCGCCGTCCCTTTGGTGGTCCGCCGGGGCAGCGGACTACCGCGGCCGCCTGTGCCTTGCCCTCCCGCATCCATAGAGGGGCGGCACGTCCCTCTAGGATCAACCGTTCAAAACAAAAGTAGCCGATCTACAAGCAACCCAATCCACTGTTTTTGACCCAGTCCACTGGTTTTCTGTACAGCAGAGCAAACACAAGCACGCCAGAGAGCATTTCCCCCATTCCATAGAAGCAGTAACAGTACAAACAGGAGACATCATCTCACTGAGAAGATCCATATATTATCGATGTATATAAAATAGCAGGTGGCTGTTCATTATGAAGACTCGGTAAAAGCTTCTATCTGCGCCCCCAAGTGGTCAACATCCGATATTACCGGTTCGGTATAAAAGTCAAAACACATGACTATTTGGAAGTATTAAAATTGTAAGATTTGGAATTGTGGTTCATTTCTTTCAGACACATTTCTACGTAACATGAACATAACCATATAATAACCAATTCAAGTTAAATGCTGCACTTTGTCAAAAATGACATGCCGCGTAGAATTTTTGTGGGACCCATAAAATATCCCTGGGACTCATCCGAAAGACCCTTCGTGGGTCCCGGGGACTCATTACATTAAAAACCTATTAACATCACTGGGGGAAACAGCGACACCCTATTGGCCATTAATGAGAACTGCGCGGAATTCCGCACTTCCTTATTGACCTTGTTTAAAAACAAAACGGATGCTTGACTCCTACATAATATCTTAATCCATTTAGACATGGAACACATTATTACGCATTATCACCATTATGTTATGCTTTAGCTATTGAAAAATAGCAAATATACAGGCTTGTAGATCTGCTATTTTTGAAAAAAATGTGTAAGTCTTTGAATATCTTTGACCCGATTCTATACATTTCTTCTAAATCAGTAGTTCTCAAACTTTTTCATGTCAAGGACCCCTAAAATTACATATGTATTTGGCTGACCCCATCTCAAAATGTGTTTTTCCAAGGACCCCCCAGAAGCAAATAGTTCAGTTATAAAAGTTTGCTCTGAAACATATATATTCAAAGATTTGCTCACATTTTCAAGATTTTTCAAAAACAGATCTACAAGCTCACAGCTGTGGGTTTGTATATCTGCTATTTTTTTTTTCAATAGCTAAAGTGTCAAATGTTTTAAACATTAAAGGTCATATGACATGAAATGTATTTATTCTTTGGAGTTTCCTGATCTCAATTACACCAAAAAAAAGGAAACTTCTTTTTTTCTGTAATCTGTAGTTTTTTAGAATAATTAGGCTCAGAAAAGTGAGTTCATTGGCCAATGGACGAACGCATAATTGTCACCTTTTCTGTGACTTTCCACTGTGTTTGTATCGTTCCAATTCATTTTTATTTTTTTCATTTACCATTTACCACTTTGGTTGATGTGTTCCAAAAGAGGCAACGATTAACAGTAACATTCCTGAACTGCGACACTTACAGAAATCTAGGTATGATCTATGCAAGTCAGAATGCAACAGAATACAGAGAGAAAAATCCTGCCATGGCTCACTGGAGTGTGTTTTGTGAGTGAGAGTGAGTTTTCAGTTTTAACAATTTAATACATGTTTTAAGAACCAGACAAAGACTGTTATGATTGGTAAAAAACAGCATGTCGTAATTCCTTTAAACACTACTAAATCCCATCGCCGAAAGTCTTCGTGACCCCGAGAGTACCAAAGACAGTCTAAACTCTCAAACGTGCCCCCCCTCCCCCACCCCCCAGACCAGCCAGCCAATCAGATGGGTCTGAAGCTGCGCTGGGCTCTGAAAGAGGAGCTGAGGATGATCCATGAGAAGATGGAGGCCAAGCGCATCGCCAGGATGGTCTTTGAGGAGGTGCGGAGCGTCCTGGAGCGGGACGAGCGGGAGAGAGAGGAGGCCTGGGCACACAAGATGGCGGCGGTGGAGAAGGCCCAGGAGCAACTGAGAGAGGAGAGGAGGACAGAGGAGGAGGAGAGGAGCAGGAGGAGGGAGGAGGACCAGCGGAAGAGAGAGGAGCAGAGAAAGGAGGAAGAGGAGAGGAGGGAGAGGGAGAGAGCAGAGGGAGAGCAGCGGGAGAAAGAGAGAAAGGCCAAAGAGGAGGCAGAGAGACTGGCCAAGGAGAAGGCAGAGAGGGAGGAGAGAGGACGCCTGGAGAAGGAGAGACTGGAGAAGGAGAGACTGGAGAAAGAGAGACTAGCCAAAGAGAAGGAGAGACTAGAAAAAGAGAGGCTACTCAAAGAGAACGAGAGACTGGAGAAAGAGAAAGAGAGACTGGAGAAAGAGAACGAGAGACTGGAGAAAGAGAGACTAGAAAGAGAGAGACTAGAAAAAGAGAGACTAGTCAAAGAGAAAGAGAGACTGGAGACAGAGAGACTAGCCAAAGAGAAGGAAAGACTGGAGAAAGAGAGACTAGCCAAAGAGAAGGAGAGACTAGAGAAAGAGAGACTAGAAAAAGAGAGACTAGCCAAAGAGAAGGAGAGACTAGAACAAGAGAGACTAGCCAAAGAGAAGGAAAGACTAGAACAAGAGAGACTAGCCAAAGAGAAAGAGAGACTAGAAAAAGAGAGACTAGCCAAAGAGAAGGAGAGACTAGAACAAGAGAGACTAGCCAAAGAGAAAGAGAGACTAGAACAAGAGAGACTAGCCAAAGAGAAGCTGAGACTAGAACAAGAGAGACTAGCCAAAGAGAAGCTGAGACTAGAACAAGAGAGACTAGCCAAAGAGAAGCTGAGACTAGAACAAGAGAGACTAGCCAAAGAGAAGCTGAGACTAGAACAAGAGAGACTAGCCAAAGAGAAGGAACGACTAGAGAGAGACCGAGCAGAGCAAGAGAGACTAGAGAAGGAACGACTGGAGAGAGAGCGCATCGCCAGGGAAAAAGAGAGGGTGGAGAGAGAGAGAGCAGAGAAGGAGAGACTAGAAAAGATGAGACTGGAAAAAATACAGGCAGCTAAAGAGAGACTTGCAAGGGAGAGACTGGAGAAGGAAAGACTGGACCGGGAGAGACTACAGAAGGAGAGACTAGAAAGAGAGAGAGTCACCAGGGAGAGGGAGAGACTAGAAAAGGAGAGACTAGAGAAGGAGAGACTAGAAAGAGAGAGAGTGGCCAGAGAGAGACTAGAAAAGGAGAGAATAGAAAGAGAGAGAGTCACCAGGGAGAGGGAGCGACTAGAAAAGGAGAGACTAGAGAAGGAGAGACTAGAAAGAGAGACACTGGACAGAGCCAGGGAAAGAGAGAGAGTGGCCAGGGAGAAGGAAAGGATGGAGAGAGACCGTCTGGAGAAAGAGAGACTAGCGGCAGAACGAGCGGAGAAAGAGAGACTAGAGAGGGTGAGACTGGCCAGAGTGCAGGCTGCTAAAGAGAGGTTGGAGAGAGAGAGGCTAGAGAAGGAGAGACTCGAGAAGGAGAGACTAGAAAGAGAGAGAGTCGTCAGGCAAAAGGAGAGACTAGAGAAGGAAGGACTGGAGAGAGAGCGCGCGGCCAGAGAAAGAGAGAGAGTGGCCAGGGAACGGGAGCGGCTGGGGAGGGAGAGAGCAGCGAAGGGAGAGACCGCGGCGGGAGAGAAGACTCCCGGCGGCGATCGACTCCAAGCGCAGAAGCAGAAATGACACGGTCGCATGCTGATGATGTCACTCAATGTGATCTGTTACTGAGCCTTAAGGAGGGGGGCTACATGCTTCGATCCGACGTGAGGTCTTTGTCGGGGAGATTCCCTCTTTCCCCAGGTGTTTTGCACAGGTGGGCGTGGTTTTGAGGTTGGGCATAGTTTTTTCTTTCCACTTTTAGCCCAGGCGTCGTTCTGCCGGCAGTGAAAGCACTGTTGTTTTTTAAAGTTTACTCATAGTTTTTATTCGTTTTTTGACGTAGTGATAGTTTGGAACGGACGTTGGCTCAGTAGAGGAACTATATGGCTTTACGAACAACCTCTGAGATCCCTCTTTAGTGACCTCTGCTGACCACGCATGAACTCAAACGACGCTGGCTGTACACAAACGCAGTCGCTCGTAACACAGAGCAAGCTGCCACATGTGCCACACGGGGTCAGGCCTTCAGAATTGGGAGCCCATTCAGTATGAATGGGTCCGAAGGTTATTCGTACAAAGATCTGATGTCGGATGGATTATTTTGAAGCATTTTAGCCCCCTTCACTGACTACTATGGGTGCATCTGAATTTTATTTCTATTTAATTTTTTTGCGCAGGAGGTTTCTTAACTCATTGCTTCCTAAGTACACCTGTCTATTCTTGAGCATGGGGTTCACCTGTCTATTCTTAACAGTTTGGCTGCTCTTGGTAGCCAAACACGTTCACAGACGAGATAAGGTTTCCATGGTAACCCGCATCTCAGACGCTTGCTACGGGTGCTGGTGAAAGAAAAAACTGCATACGTCATGACGCAACGCAGCCAGAAGCAACCGAGAGCGGCCATTATCCATTGACTCCTATTCTATACTGAAACATAAAAACGGCTTTATCTCGAAATAAGGTGCAAATAACGCAGAGGAGGCCGAGATCAGCTTGTCTTCACGGCGACACTATGCCGTGATGGTCGGCCCCGGTTAGGATTTTAGTTTTCGCGACCGTTTGTAAACAAACAGATCTCCTTCCTGGATCGTCAGTGTACACCCACGTGCACACGCACGGAGCTTCCGGGGCTCTTCAAAATAAAGCGCAAGTGAATGGTGGCGTCCTGAGTGTTAAGGAAGGGAAAGGAGATTTGACAGTCTGTAATTCCTGTAGTTTTAATATTGCTAATATTTAAACGACACATTTTGGGCATTTTCTGTAAATCAAGCGGTCACACAATGCCGCTGCTTCACAGCACAACACTTGTCAACATGTTAAGGTGTTTACAGATCTGTGATTCTTCAGATATCGTGTACATGGGTTTGCAAATCAGATTGTCTCTCATTCTGTCATAGGTCTGCTTTGCAATATGTGCAGGAGACATTTCTAGTCTTTATTATTTAAACATATTTTACAGAATGACATAATATAGAGTAGTAGATTAATATGTGTAAAGCATTATCTTAAATTATAACAATTAATCAAACCATGTGTGTAACTTAAAAACCTCAGGATTACATCTGTAGGAAACATTAACTTCACACTCTTTAAAAAGATGTATTCATCTTTATTCCATAGTTTTATGAAAGTAAGACTTCACCCATTTTCAATCTATGTTCATATAATGTGTCCTCACTAATACTCATTATAATTTAGGTTTTGTCATTTCAGCAAGATTTCAAAGGTATTTTATGTTTATCAATGCGAGAACAATGGCTTCTATAATTATAGCATGCTAACTTTTCAGGACTAGGAAGCCTGTCGTTTCTATTAGCTTGGATTCCCCATCAATGATGTCACTGGTAGGGGGTTTTCTGAACTGTCCACAGCCCTCCTCTGAGACGCAGAGTGAGTAGACAGGTTTTTGAACTGTCCACAGCCCTCCTCTGAGATGCAGAGTGAGTAGACAGGTTTCTGAACTGTCCACAGCCCTCCTCTGAGACACAGAGTGAGTAGACAGGTTCCTGAACTGTCCACAGCCCTCCTCTGAGACACAGAGTGAGTAGACAGGTTCCTGAACTGTCCACAGCCCTCCTCTGAGACACAGAGTGAGTAGACAGGTTCCTGAACTGTCCACAGCCCTCCTCTGAGACACAGAGTGAGTAGACAGGTTCCTGAACTGTCCACAGCCCTCCTCTGAGACACAGAGTGTAGACAGGTTTCTGAACTGTCCACAGCCGCCCTCTGAGACACAGAGTGAGTAGACAGGTTTCTGAACTGTCCGCAGCCCTCCTCTGAGACGCAGAGTGAGTAGACAGGTTTCTGAACTGTCCATTGTGCCTTCCTCTGAGACAGTGTGAGTAGACACATCACTGTACTTGGTGGATGCCTACATAAAAAAAGGCATTTACAATGTACATACCTATCTTTTTAGCCTTTTTTAACCTGTTTTTGTTTTGGGTTCAGAACCTGCTTTCAACGGGTTTGTGTATGTGTGTATACGTTTATTTAACCAACATGATATGACGCATGAATGCACAGAGCAAAGTATCGGTGCTGGGATGCACTTGTTAGGGTGTGTTTGTGTGTGTTTGTGCTCGGCTGTTCGCTAGGTATAAGACATTAGACAAAAACATTCAATTTCCCCCACAATGCACCTTGATTAGCTTATTCTGGGTGCTTCAAAACGCCACTGAGCAAATTGCATTGCAATGAATAGCTGGGTTGGGGATGTCCATACTCTATATTATATTTAAATCTATGCCCTTCATTTCTTCCTTCACAGGTGTTACCTCACTGGAAACACTATTAGAACCATTGGTAACACCTGTGAAGGAAGTCAGGAAGAGGCCCCCTTTCTTTACAATATGGCTGCTGTGCTTAGAGCCTATTGACATGTTCACTAAAGCAAAACAAAATACATTTCTGTGGCATTTGTACTTATGTTATGCTGTATCAAAACTGTGAAATCTCAACATCTATCTATATATCTGTCTATCTATCTATCTATCTATCTATCTATCTATCTATCTATCTATCTGTCTGTCTATCTGTCTATCTATCTATGGTCCTTTCAGGTAACTTTTTGAGGAATTAAAAAGGTCTTAAAAGTCCTTAAATTGACACTTTTAAAATATGTGGATACCCTGTATAATCTTCCACTGCATGTTAGTGTGTTTACTTTACTGTTGAGTGAGAAAACAATGTTGCACATTAAGCTATCACCTGGGGGTCCTGGCCCACAGTTCGAGAAGAATAGAACTGAATCATGAATGTTACAAACTGCTGCCCCCCACCGGTAACAATGATGGTGACACCTCTTTTTGATAATTTGATGCAAAACAACATAAACTTTTTTTGAAAATGATTTATTGACTTCTCATCTCTGTCCAATAAGCTCCTTTGTCTTGTATATATATATATGTGTGTGTGTGTGTGTGTGTGTGTGTGTTTGTGTGTGTGTGTGTGTGTGTGTGTGTGTTTCATTCACCTTGTGTCTGTGAGGACCTTGACCATGGAGTACAATATTAGGAAAAACATGCCATATTGCGTACCTATTTCACCTTTGATTCGGTACGGTACTCGATACCTGGGAATCAGTACGGTACCTTTTTTCTGTACAGTTTTTGGTACTTTTTGTTTTACCATTATTATTATTACCAGTAAGACGCCCTAAGGGCGAGGCCCACACACACACACACACACACACACGCACGCACGCACGCACACACACACACACACACACACACACACACACACACACACACACACACACACACACACACACACACACACACACACACACGGGTTGCGAAAAATACTACTGTCGTAGAATCCTGAAGAGGTCTGCGTCCTGCTGTCCATGTCCTGTGCTGTGAAGAGTTCTTGAAGGTAGAGTTGGAGATTGGTTGAATATGAAATATCCAGAGAATGCCGATCTTTTTATATCCTTTGGCCGAGCTGGTCGAGTCATCATTGTGATGTCAGAACAGGTCAGCTATCCATATCCTGAGACAGATGTAGACTTGAGATATTGGCCAGCTCCATTTATGGAGATCTAGGTGACGATCCAGTCGTCTCCATCTACAGATCAATCTTAAAAATTTGAATATTGTGTAAAAGTACGTTTCCTTAAAACTAACTATCATATTGTTTTGAAACTTTCATATGTTCTAGATACATTGCACATGCAGTGAATTATTCCAAACTGTTTTTGTTACGATTTTGAATTTCTAAAGTCCATATTTCAAAATATTACAATATTACAGGAGACAGGAGATATATATATATATATATATATATATATTTAAGATTGATCTGTTTGACTATCCAGGTTTTGATGAGGTCATTATTGTGATTCACATATGGAGATCCAGGTGATGATAGTCAGCTCCACAAATGGAGATCCATGTGTTGTACCTACTTTCTGTCTTGGCCATATATGGAGCATGACATGAGGCGTGACTGACTGACTGACTGACGCACGGGAGCTGTAGGTTTTCATAATAAATGCAAGTACAAAACATTATTGAGAGCGGTGTGTAGGTGTAAATGACATTGTGCTTTTGTTAACACGGCTGCCGTGTAGGATATGGTATACAATCAAACAGCACAGCAGGTGCTCTGAGCCATTCATTAGACCGAGGTTTGTTATTTAGCGGAGCGGTCATTATCCAGAAATAACACACAGCTGAATTCAGTGATTGGCCAATCAGAATCAAGCATTCAAACAAGCCGCCTAACAATCTGTTTTAATGTCTTTCTCCCTTAGGTTTGCTGCAAAAAAAAAAAAAAACAATAGAGGAGGGAGACCACTGTATAATGAAAAATAATAGTTTAAATGCCTTCAAACTGCTATTTTACAACTTTTTGTAAAACACATTTTGAGTATGATCAGAGATGGAAACTGAACATGTAGGCCTGTCATAATTATTACATAATCGCCTAATCTCAATCTCAATCTCATTTTGCCATGTCATAATCGTCATAATTGTTTCCAAAAAATAGCGGATATAGCAGATCAACAAGCTGAATGTAGATCAATTAGTTCTGCTATTGTTTTAAGGTATTTATTTAATGTAAGTTATGTCTTTGTATATTTAATTTCTTTGTCATAATGTGCCCTGTGCAATTTTTGATTATGAAGCCTACAAGGCAACCAGCAATTATGTTTTAAATGTGTAAAACTTAAATGTGTAATGTGATAGCCCTACTCGTATGTTTTACTTAATTAAAAGTATCAATACTGCAACAAGTAAAAATCCTCTATTCAAAATTCAATTCAATTCAATTTTATTAAAGTGTCAAATCATAACAAGTTATCTCAAGACACTTTACAAAGGCTAAAGAGCCATGAGAGAGAGAGAGGAGAGAGGGAGAAACAAGGGAGAGACAAGGGAAAGACAAACAAGGGGCACACGCACACACATACACAGGTCCTGCATGCGTATGTACAAGAACGAACGAAGCAACGAACGAACGAACGCACACACACACATGCATGCCGTTGCGTGTGTAGGGGAAGGGGAGGTAGGGGTGGGGGGGGGGGAGAGAGAGAACCCGAGCAGAACCTGTACCCGTGAGGTACCCCCTCGAGAGAACCCGAGCGGATACCTCACAGGTCTGAGGCCCCCACCCTGAGCAAGCAATTTGCGACAATGGTAACGAAAAACCCCCTCTTAAGGAGGAGGAAACGTCAGGCAGATCCTGACTCTGGGGTGAACAGCCGTGCTGCCTCGACCGAGTCGGGGGGACAGTAAGGAACAAAGAGAGAGCAAGAGATAGACACAGGGAGATCCAGGCAGGTCCACAGGCGTGCTTCATGGAGGCCTGGTCCGGAGTCACACTCTTGGTCTGCAGCTGAGTAGTCGAGTTTTAGTAGCAATCCCAGCAGCTGAGTTGTCGAGTTTTAGGTTTTTAGGTTGTCGAGTTTCCAGGAACTGGAACTGTGGAGTGGGAGACAGAAAAGAAACTCCGGGGATGATCCCCTGAGTTCGAATTAGTGGCAGGCCTTATAGTGGCAGGCACAGTGCTAGTTACAATTGCACCGATGTGACACAAACCCACACAACCAAAAGGGAAGAGAGGAAGGAGGGTTCCCCCTCCCCTCTGACCCATTATTCAGCCCAACCCAGTAACTTTGTAGGTTGGGATTAGGAGTGACTGTACAGCCCAACATGCACCCGGACAGTAATCTAGCCCATCGATCGAACGGAAGGACGGAGGAACGGACGGACGGACGGACGGACGGACGGACGGACGGACGAGGCAACGGACGAACGAGCGAACGAACAAACCTAATTATAGGCTTTATCATAGAGAAAGGTTTTTAATCTACTCTTAAAAACACAAAGTGTGTCTGCCGTGCGGACAGAGACGGGGAGGAGGTTCCACAACTGAGGTGCCTGATACTTAAATGCTCTGGCTCCTGTTCTGGCCTTGGGTATTTTTTTTAGGAACGACAAGCATGTTTGCATATTGCGGACGCACTGGTCTAACAGTACTGCGAGGCTCAATGAGCTCTTCGAGGTACTGCGGTGCCAGACCGTGATATGCTTTGTATGTGAGGAGGAGAATTTTAAATTCAATTCTGTATTTAACCGGGAGCCAGTGTAGAGATGCCAGAGAAGGAGTGATATGATCGCTTCTTCTGGCTCCTGTCAATACACGGGCGGCAGCATTCTGAACTAGCTGTAGGCTGTTCAGAGACTTGGGCAGCCTGATAGTACTGAGTTGCAGTAGTCCAGCCTAGAGGTAACAAATGCGTGGACTAGTTTTTCTGCATCACTTTGAGACAGGATGCGCCTCACTTTAGCAATGTTACGCAGATGGAAGAAGGCAATCTTTGAGGTTTGCTTGATGTGAGAATGAAAAGACATATCTTGATCAAACACAACCCCCAGATTCTTCACAGCGGCCTTAGAGGCCACGGTAATGCCATCCAGAGCAAAGTTCCTATCTGCCAGTTTGTCCCTTAGGTGCTTAGGGCCCAGGACGATAACTTCTGTTTTGTCAGAGTTGAGGAGTAGGTAGTTACTGGTCATCCAGCTCTTTATGTCTTTGAGACATGCTTGCAAATTAGCCAGTTGATCCGTTTCATCTGGCTTCATTGACAGATATAATTGAGTGTCATCTGCATAGCAATGGAAGTGTATAGAATGTTTTCTAATGATTTCACCCAGAGGAAGCATATATAGGGTGAATAGTATTGGTCCAAGCACAGAGCCTTGTGGGACTCCGTATCTGACCTTTTCACGTAGTGAGGATGTATCATTAACATTTACAAACTGAGATCTGTCCGACAGATAGGACTCGAACCATCCCAGTGCGGCACCCCTAATACCAACAGGTGCTCTAGTCGTTGTAACAAAATATGGTGGTCGATAGTGTCAAAAGCGGCACTAAGATCCAGCAAAACTAACACGGAGAGGAGTCCGTTATCCAGCGCGATCAGGATATAATTCGTTACTTTCACAAGTGCTGTCTCAGTGCTGTGGTGTGCTCTGAAACCAGACTGGAAAGTCTCAAATAAATTGTTGTTGTGTAAAAAGTCACACAACTGCTTGGCAACTGCCTTCTCAAGGACCTTAGAGAGGAATGGAAGATTCGATATAGGTCTATAGTTAGCTAAAAGACCTGGATCGAGGGTAGGCTTTTTGAGAAGAGGTTTGATTACTGCTACCTTAAAGGACTGTGGCACATAGCCTGTCACAAGAGAGATATTTATCATATTGAGTAAGGAAGGACCAATCTGGGTCAGGACCTCCTTAAGTAATCTAGTGGGGACTGGATCGAGGAGACAGGTCGTTGACTTGGAGGACGCGATAATCGAGGTGAATTCAGAGAGCTTGATTGGGGAGAGACCGTCCAAATACACACTAGGCTGCAAAGCCACTCCCGAGGCTGTAAGGTCCAAATGTGGACCAGTAGGAGACAAAAGCAGAAGATCATCAATTTGATCTCTGATTTTCTTGATTTTATCATTAAAAAATCCCATGAAGTCATTACCACTGAGAGTTAGAGGGATACGCTGTTTCACAGAGTCATGGCCTTTTGTCAGCCCGGCTATGGTGTCAAAAAGGAACTTGGGATTATTTTTATTTTCCTCTATTAGGGTTGAATAGTAGGCAGTTCGGGCATTGCAAAGGGCCCTTCTATATAGCTTAAGGCTATTCTGCCATGCTATACAGGATTCGTCCCGTTTGGCTGAACGCCATATTTTTTCCAGTTTGCGTGAGGCTCGCTTAAGGCTTCTGGTTTCATTGTTATACCAGGGGGCTAACCTCTGTTGCTTTATTACCTTCTTTTTAAGAGGAGCAACAGAATCAAGTGTCGTAAGAAGCGAGCTTGTGACATTGTCGACAAGGTGATCAGTCTGAGAGGGACTATAAGTATACAAATCTTCAACTTGGTTGAAGTATATTGGACTAATGGCTAATGGCAATTTTTCCTTGAATTTATTTATAGCTTTATCGGATAGACTTCTACCAAGGACATGTGTGTCCAATGGTGGGTAGTCCAATAGTGTGAACTCAAAGGTGATCAAATAGTGATCGGAGAGTTCCTTATCATGTGGGAAGACCACGAGATGTTCGATTTCAATGCCATACACCAAAACAAGGTCAAGGGTATGGTTGGCAATGTGTGTAGGTTTATCTACACACTGGGAGAAACCGATAAGAGTCAATTAATGAACTGAATGCCTTACCAAGGCTATCAGTTTCTACATCAATGTGTACGTTTAGATCCCCATTTAAAATAATCTTATTAGAGGCGAGGACCAGACTTGACAAGAATTCTGAGAATTCAGATAGAAATAGAGTGTAAGCGCCAGGTGGGCGGTACACTGTGACAAATAATATTGGCTCTGATGATTTCCAGCTTGGATGTGAAAGATTAAGAACTAGGCTTTCAAATGACGTATAAGTAGGTTTGGCTCCTGGACTAATAGCCAAACTGGAGCTGAAGATGGCTGCAACTCCACCTCCTGTCCGTCCTGTGTCACGAGGAATATGTGTATTCGTGTGACTTGGTGGGGTGGCTGTATTGAGACTGACATAATCGAGCTCACTTAGCCATGTCTCTGTAAGACAGCAAATATCAAGGTGGTTGTCCGATATGATTTCATTTACTGTTACACCTTTTTTGCTTAAAGATCTAATGTTCAGGAGCCCACACTTAATATTTATATTTACTGGCATTACTGCATTGGTTTTGATCTGTACTAAGTTTGTATGCACAGATCCTTGTCCAGCTGGTATAATACACCTAACTGGTCGAACAGTTATAATTGTTTTAATTTGGGTAGGTGGCGGCTCTGGTGGAAGCACAGAGAAGTGTGTAAGACTGCAACTCTGCTTTCTGGTCTCAACTCTGGTTGGTCATAGATTCTTGATAAAGTCATCCATGTTTTTGGAGATAGTCTGCGCACCATCCCAAGTTGGATGTATGCCGTCTCTCCCCATCAGACCAGATTTCCCCTGGAAAGTTTGCGAGTGATCAATAAAGCCCACGTTATTATCTAGGCACCAACCTGACAACCAGCGGTTGAATGAAGCCATACGACTGTACATTTCATCATTAGTCATATCTGGCAGGGGGCCAGAGAAAATTACGGAGTCCGACATTGTCTTTGCATTGTCTTTGCATATGTGCACACTGACTCAACATTTATCTTAGTGATCTCCGATCTTTTGCGTCGTGTGTCATTGCCACCGCAGTGGATTATAATCTTATCATAGCGTTCAAATGTTTTACTTTTAGCAATTATTTTTAAGTTTGATTCGATGTCGCCCGCTCTGGCCCCGGGGATGCATTTAACTATGGTCCCTGGAGTCATTCGTTTCACGTTTCTCATTATAGAACTACCAATAACCAGAGTTGTATTCTTAATGACAGGTTTAGCCTGCTTAGAGGCTTTGTCATTGATCGGAGGTGGAGATAAATTCTCACTGACATGCTCAATGGGTGTATCAATGAGTGGGGAAAATCTGTTTGAAACGTGAAGTGGTTGGTGTCCCGCGTGCTTTTGTTTACGTTTACGCTTCCCACCAGTAACATCCATCCAGCCATTCATGGGTTGTTTATGGGAGCCACGGCCGGCCGCCGTCGGCGACCGAAAGTGACCCCCCGTTCCCGGCCGCCCGTTAGCATGTACTGGGCGATTCCTCCATAAATATACATGACCTGAGTAAAAGTGCAATTAGCCAGTAGCTATGCCCCTCCCAAAAAAGCTTTTGTCCAATGCTAGCTTTCTGCTTGCCAATGTTTGCCTTGGCAACAGCCTTGGCAAGCTGCCGGTTGCTAAGCTAGCATTGGACAAAAGCTTTTAGGGGAGGGGCATAGCTACTGGCTAGTTGTACTGGCATCAAAATATACTTAAAGTACCAAAAGTAAAAGTACTCTTTATGCAGGATGTTCCATTTCACAAGTTCAAAATGTATACAAAATATTTTGAAAATAGCAGATCTACAAGCTCACAATGTGTGGCCTTGCGACGCATTGTGAGCTTGCAGATTGTCTATTAAATATTATTTGTATACATTTTTAACTTGTGGAAATGGCACATTCTGCATAATGAGTAATTTTACTTGTGGTTAATGTGGTGAATGTTTATGTTTTGTGATAAAAAGTAAACTATTTTCCTCCTGTAAAAGTTTTCCAAATTGGAAATACTGAAGAAAGTAAAAATATCTCAAAAGTAGTTCACCACCGAAAGGCATACAGTTTTTGCACCCCATTTGTCCGTCTATCCGTCTGTCCGAGTGTGTGTGTGTCTGTCTGATTTTCCATATTCCATCCTGATTGGCTACGATTGGCTACCAAAGTTTGCAGGATTGGTCTGTTATGAAGAACATTTCTCAAATATCAAGGAACGCAGCTTGTATGAAATTTTGCACAAAAATTCCCATTAGGCCAAGGAAGAAATGTCACTTGATTCTTTTTTTTTTTAAATCATTCTCATGGTGGCGCTATAACAGGCCGATTTGTGTTTTTACCTATTCATGGGTTTGCATTTGTAGTCCTACACCAGCCATGTTGACAGCAAGGGTGAGCTTGTCCACGACCGCAGACACATCCTCCCCCCACACCCCCACGCCCACCGGTGTGCTCAAACTCGTTGGGAAAAACGTGCACACAGCATCTCACCAGCGTCGAACCGTCTTCCCGTGAGGACGCCACGACGGGAGGACTGAGCGGCCATATGTTAGCATTTCACCGGGTTAGCATCACCAGCGCCGAGTTCCTAAAGCGTCGGCAGGTTAGCATGTGACCAGCGTTAGTTTTACTGATCAGCTGAGGTTAGGGTTAAGGTTAGGTTTAGGTGGTAGGTCCTCCCGTACAGGATGTTAAACTGGGAGTCGGGGATTTAGCCAGTACGCCACCGCGGAGTGTAGCGTCTCGTCCGCGGAGAGGCCGCGTCTAATCCGCAGGCGGATGCGTCTGCGGTCGTGGACACTCGGGGAGCTCGCCCTTCCTCCATGTTGAGGACCAACACAGGTGTTCTGATTGGCGTAGAACATTAGTTCTATGCCAATCAGACAAATTGAAACACCTGTGTTCAGTGTTGGTCCTCAACATGGCCGTTTAGGACTACAAATGCAACCCATGAATTACCGCCCCGATCTGTGTGAATAGATAGTGGCACCAGGAGGCAGATTTACCACTAACCAGTCTGTGACATCAGTCACCTATGATGTATATATGACGTCGTTCCATATTTGGACCAACTTTAACTTACATTAAAATATTTAAGTTTCAATATTTCAAAAATATCTATAAATTACACATAGCTCTGTGTGTGGGAGTTTGGTGCCCAGTGGGAAGTCGGCCAGACAATTTACCATATATGGAAGAACAAAGGCATCGGCTTCATGGATTGGAAAAACTTTCCATAATGTTTGTGCTGCTGTACCTATATAAGTGGTCACACACACACGCACACACACACACACACACACGCACACGCACACACACACACACACACACACACACACACACACACACACGGTAGAACTGAGTTATTCTACAGAACAAGACAGAGTTAATCCACCTTGGTCCATAGTAGTCCAGTAATTTTAGGCCAAAATTAGGCTAAACCTAAAACAAATTGCAATAGTAGCAAACTCAACTGATTTTGTATCCTCAATATGTCCTTAGTGAGAGAAAAAAAGTCCCAAGAAATCCCATCGGGGGAAAGTTTTGAAAACGACCTACCTACCTTCACTTACTATACACTACACTACCAGTAAGACTCCCTAATCGGGAGATAAGCGACCGTAGGTCACATGTATACACAAAGAGGGCTGTAACTGCCATTGGTTCCTAGTTGTGTGGGCAATGTGTAGACATACTGTGTACCGATGTGCGTGATTTTAGGGCAAAAATTGTAGGAGCAGTGTCCAAAAATGTGTTTTGCAAGAATCGGCCTCATGGTGGCGCTAGAAGAGGTCCATGTGACAAATGAGGGGTGGGGTGTCCGCGTTGCCTTGGCGGACAAATAGGTACCGGCCCCGGCTCTCCCGGACGCTCCTAGCCCGAGTTACGGCATTTTATGTGAGCTGCAGTGGAGGGGGTCCTCCACTGGGGGCGTCACGACTTTTGCATCCGTTCTGGAGCACCAGGAGTGGGTGGTCCCCGGGAATTCCCCGTGAGCAGCCCTGTTGGGTTGGTGATTTGGTCATTTTTGCACATTAAATGGTCATTTTTTACACTTGGGGGAGCTCCGGGGGTCCTTGGAGGTTGTAGTTTGGCAGGTAAGGAGTGTGTGTGCAAAATGTGGCATGGATGGGGGCAACGGTTGTGGAGATATGAGCAGGGCAAAAGTGTGACGTGTGACGTGTGACTCATGGAGGGACATTTTTTTACACCTGGGGGTCCCCCAGGGGAGCTGGATGGGGGCAACGGTTGTGGAGATATGAGCAGGGCAAAAGTGTGACGTGTGACGTGTGACTCACGGAGGGACATTTTTTTACACCTGGGGGTCCCCCAGGGACCTGGGGGTCCCTGGAGCTCCGGGGGTCCTTGGAGGTTGTAGTTTGGCAGGTAAGGAGTGTGTGTGCAAAATTTGGCATGGATGGGGGCAACGGTTGTGGAGATATGAGCAGGGCAAAAGTGTGACGTGTGACTCACTCACTCACTCACTCACTCACTCAGGGACGGACAGCCGGTGGAGGTTTTGGTAGTAAATGCGACCTACGGTCGCAATAAAGGAAAAAATGACTCCCAAAAGAATCTGCTTTAAGTGGGATGTAAGGGGTCAAACTAGGGGCTGAATCCATTGCAAGCATTTGTTTTGCACAAAAAACATTCCTTGGGCAAGAAATGGCCCCTCAAAATGATGGTTTAGTGATGAGTCATCAATTTTCACAGTCTTTTGGGGTCCGTTTTTAGCCCAAGGAATGTTTTTCATGCAAAACAAATGCTTGCAATGGATTCAGAATAATTAAGAAACCCTAGTTTGACCCCTCACATCCCACTTAAAGCAGATTTTTTGGGAGTCATATTTTCCTTTATTTGCGACCGTAGGTCGCATTTACTACCAAAACCTCCACCGGCTGTCCGTCCCTGAGTGAGTGAGTGAGTGAGTGAGTGAGTGAGTGAGTGAGTCACACGTCACACGTCACACTTTTGCCCTGCTCATATCTCCACAACCGTTGCCCCCATCCATGCCAAATTTTGCACACACACTCCTTACCTGCCAAACTACAACCTCCAAGGACCCCCGGAGCTCCAGGGACCCCCAGGTCCCTCGGGGACCCCCAAGTGTAAAAAATGACCAAATGTGCAAAAATGACCAAATGACCACCCCAACGGGGCTGCTCACGGGGAATTCCTGGGGACCACCCACTCCTGGTGCTCCAGAACGGATGCAAAAGTGGTGACGCCCCCAGTGGAGGACCCCCTCCACTGCAGCTCACATAAAATGTCGTAACTCGGGCTAGGAGCGTCCGGGAGAGCCGGGGCCGGTACCTATTCGTCCGCCAAGGCAACGCGGAGACCCCACCCCTCATTTCTCACATGGCCCTCTTCTAGCGCCACCTTCAGGCCGATTTTTAAAACACATTTTTGGCCACTGCTCCTACAGTTTTGGCCCTAAAATCACGCAAATTGCTACACAGTATGTCTACACTCATCCCATCAACATGAATCTGTCCCATATAGCGCCACCTTCAGGCCGATTTTTAAAAACACATTTTTGGACACTGCTCCTACAGATTTTGCCCTAAAATCACGAAAATCACTACACAGTATGTCTACACTCATGTCATCAACATGGATCAGGAAAATTTTGGAAAAACAAATTTTGGCCCTATTTGTGGAGATAAGTGCTACGGTCGCTTCTCTCCCGATTAGGGAGTCTTACTGGTAGTGTAGTGTATAGTAAGTGAAGGTAGGTAGGTTGTTTTCAAAACTTTGCCCCGATGGGATTCCTTGGGACTTTTTTTCCCTCACTAAGGACATAATGAGGATACAGAATCAGTTGAGTTTGCTACTATTGCAATTTGTTTTAGGTTTTTTCATATAATGACTGGACTATAGTGCTGCTGGTGTGTGAAATGATGCGTTGGACTGTTCATCTCAGTGAATCACCAAATACAGACTGTCACGCTGCAGTTGCTGTGGGACAGAGGTCCTCGGATTGTTGTGTACGTCTTCGACACAGTGTCTTTATGCTGGAGGAAGTTACCACCGGGGACAACTAGAAGAGAGCGTTCCTTCCTGTGCTTAGGCCACACAGCTGTGTCGATAGAAGATATGATCTACATCTGGGGAGGGCTTAATGAACGTAGACAACAGGGAGTTCTTCCATACTGCAACCTGGTCTATGCATTTGCTGTCGACTCCCACAGATGGTCCAAGCCTGAGGTTTCTGGAACGGATCCAGAGGCGAGGTTCGACCACTCGGCCTGTGTTTTGAGGAAGGTCATGTATATTTATGGAGGTATCGCCGAGCCTGCTGGATACACTAATGACATGTACAAGTTGGACACCACCACAATGGTCTGGTCTTTAATTATCACCAAAGGCACTCCACCTTTTTCATACCGTCATATACCTGCCACCATCGTCGGGACAAAGATGCTTGTATTCGGGGGCCATGGGGAACATAAATGCTACAACAAGGTCAGAGTGTTTGACACAGAGACCAACAGCTGGCTGAACACACCTTGCCCAAAGCCTCTCCCAGAAGGACGCTGGGGTCATTCAGCCTTTGCCTACAATGGAGAGCTGTACATATACGGTGGGGTTGTTAAGTGCAAGCGGAATAATTTCCCGGAAGGTTATTTAAAAGATCTGTGGAAATTCAACCCAGAGACCTTCTCCTGGAAGAAGGTAGAACTCAAGGGAAACGGCCCTTCTCTGAGGTATAGGATGTGCTGTTGCATGGTGGGAGATCGTGTCGTCCTCCTTGGAGGACACTCTGGTGAACGATACTCTGGTGACCTGTACGTCTTAGATTTAACCCATTTAGGCCTGAACACAATATGACGCAATATTTTATTCTTTAAATATAAAAAAATAGCAGATATGCAAGCTCA
>NC_137828.1:14533180-14551870 GCF_963921795.1 Nannobrachium achirus
TGTGTGCGTGTGCGTGTGTGTGTGTGTGTGTTAGGGCTGTAATCTAGCCCTGTTTTAGGGATTCGAACTTCGGGGGGGATTTTCCGAACGGACCATCGAACCTTCGACGGTTCGTTCGATTGAATAAAAACCGAACAATCGGACCATCGGACCATCGAACGTACTGTACCTTTAACCAGCTAAAACAGTGTAGGAAATGTGTTAAATGCGCTGTTTTATCCATTGAAAACGCGTTGATGCGTGACCGCATTAACACTAGGCTAACACTTGGAAAATCCAACCCAATCGGAGAAAATGTTGCACAGTTTGTTGACGAACAGGCTCAATGTATAGAGTTGCACGGATGATGATTAGACTTGGTGACTGCGTCGGAGCACGTCACGTTCGGGCTGAACTGGTCTCGATGTAACAACCCCAGAAATCGCATTATAGATCCTTTAGGGGTTTGCAATGAAATCCATCTTTGCTCATGCTTAGGAGAAAGGCTGTTTAATCTTTGGGTGCGTGGATGGGTGTTCGCTATTCGGAGGACAAACAAGTCCGTCTCTGCCCAGCTGAGAGTGCTCTCACTCTACTGTCAACAAGCGTGTGTCAGCGAGGCTGGTTCGCGGCCCCAAGAGGAGCGGAATTAGAGCGGAGGACGGTCCTTGATCGCTCCAAGCTGTTCTGGCGCATTTTATAACTACTTTAACGGTCACCATTAACTGTTAGTGTTTACCGGTAGGCCTAACTTATTTCGTATTTGGCTATCTCTACTACTGTGATATTCTGAATAGGCCTATCACATTCTGATAATTATTTTTCTTGTAAAAAAAAGAAGAAGAAAAAAAAGAAAAACACCTGAACCCATTAATTTCGAACTTCGATTGCCAGCGTAACGAACGAACGTTCGAATCCCCGAACGTTCGCTTGCAGCCCTAGTGTGTGTGTGTGTGAGTGTGCATTTTTCATATTCCAATCTAAAGCTGTCTGTACTGTATATCTGTCTCTCTTTGTTTCTGGCTGTCTCTTGGTCTGCTTGTCTACAGTATATGCATGGATTAAAGTTCTTAGTTGCCATGACTGATTTCGGTTGTATCAAAGATAAACCCATTTAGGACTGAGGCCGATTCTAAAGACGCCCGCCAGGCAGAAACCTTGTATGGGACTGGATTTTCTGGTCCATGTTTTCTGGTCATGCTGTTTTAGGAATCACACATTGCACGTGGCCTGACAACGTTTTTTTTTTTTGTAAATGAGCATGTTTGTGTCTGCCTGCCTGCCTGTCTGTTTGTATACCAGACTGGATCTAGACCTACACCTGACTGACTCTCTACTGTCTGTCTGTCTGTCTGTCTGTCTGTCTGTCTGTCTGTCTGTCTGTCTGTCTGTCTGTCTGTCTGTCTGTCTGTCTGTCCGTCTGGTCACCAGTCTATGGATCTGAGGATGTAGAGTCAGCAATCCAAGGTTCGTCTGATCTTGGAAAGCATGTGGGCACGTTGGCATGTTGGCATGTTAAGTTCAATACATAGTCCTTCCGACAGTCTAAACCAAATGACAGACTTTCTAAGCTACTTGGGAGAGTCTGAGTTCTGAGAAAAAAGGTTCTGACGCAAGGGTCTGTTTATACTGTAGCCACCTCACTGTTCGTCTGTCTGCCTGTATAAACAAGACTGTATATACTTAATTTGATGTATTCCTCTGTGTGTGTGTGTGTGTGTGTGTGTGTGTGTGTGTGTGTGTGTGTGTGCGTGTGCATGTGCGTGTGCCTCCAGCTGCTGTCCCTCTTCCCATGCCTGTTGAAGACAACTTTGTCCCAGGTGAGACAGACGGACAAATAAATTACCGTAATTGCTGGACTATAAGCCGCACCTGAATATAAGCCGCACCTGCTAAATTTAGAACAAAAAACAAATGTTTACATATATATGCCGCACCTGACTATAAGCCGCAGGTGTCCTTCCTGCTTCCCGCTAGAGCGCCCCTGGTGGCCGTTAGCTGTAAAAATCTATTATATAAATCCTTGTTAAAGACCATTGTAAAACGAACTAACTGGCCGTTAGCTGTAAAAATCTTTATATAAGCCGCACCGTTGTATAAGCCGCAGGGTTCAAAACATGGGGAAAAAGCAGCGGCTTATAGTCCGGCAATTACGGGGTAAATCTGATACCCAGATAACGATGGGAAAATACATTGTTATTAATTCTTTTCACAACTTGTCCATTTGAAATGTCAAAAAAACTATTTCCTATGCCTTTCTTTTTGGTTGATTTGTTCTAGGACACCATATGAATACAACTAAAAAAGAAACAAACATAAGAAATCACTATTCAGGTTAATTATTTAACACGTGGGAGCGTCAAATGGACTAATCCATCAATGTGAACGTTGTCATCGATCACTAAGGGAGTCATTATTCTAACTATCGACCATTGGCACATATTTTTGGCACATTGCTAAGTGTGTGAATATTACACCTCTGTTACAGATGACCCACGAGACAGCGCACATCCTTATGGTAAGTCCATATCTGTATGTCTGTCTGTCACATAGACTGAAAAAAAAAATAAGGACGGTGTAAAGCCATTGGTTTCTATGCTGCACAAATGAAGCTTTTTTGGCCGTTGTATGGATGACGCCATCATTGTAGAAATCAACGTTCATTGGTAGAAATGGTACCATCTCGAATGCTATTGGCTCCCAACGGTCACGTGCAACCGCAGGGATACATGGGACATTGTCTTGAGCTTGCCGAAAATAAAGCACACAAAGAAGAATCATCACAAGCCTATGATCACAAGCCCCTCCTACAGCATACCCTGCTATAACATCAAATATAACATAAATTGGACCATATTTTCACAAAACGCATATCATGGTGATTGAAACAAGGCTTTAAACTAGCGACAGGAACCATAAAGTATTCATGACAATGTTTATTAAGGTAAGAAAATCAAATGTAAAAGTTCGGGGGAAATGGATGGAATTCTCTGGAGAACATGTTGCTTCTGGTGCCAGAACAGCGCAACTAGCGGCCAATCATAGGCACTTTCAGTCCTGTGTTGCTTCATTTTAACCCATTTAGGCCTAGAATTATTGAACGCTTTAACCAGTGAAAAATAGCAGATATACAAGCTCACAGCGCGGCACAGAGTGCTTGTAGATCTGCTATTTTTGAAAAAGTCGTGAAAATGTGCAAATCTTTGAATATATGTATTTTCAAAGCGAACGTTTGTAACTCAAATTTTGCTTCTGGGTGGTCCCTGGAACTAAATATTTTGAGATGGGGGTCCGTGGCCAAATAAATATCATTTTGGAGGTCCTTGACATGAAAAGGTTTGAGAACCACTGACATAGTAGTCTCTCAAGAGCAGACTAACTGATCTCCAGTTAAGTGAAAAGGACCTTTTCTTTGACGATGGCTAGCCAGATTGCTGACATAGAAACATAGGTTTTTCATAGGATTCAAAATACACTCATAGAATCGGGTCAAAATTCTAATTTTCAGGATTCTTCAAAAATAGCAGATCTACAAGCTCGCAGCACGGCACTCGGTGCCGCGCTGTGAGCTTGTATATCTACTATTTTTCAATAGTTAAAGCATAAAATAATGATACACAATATAGTGTACTACACCCCTGGTCTGTCATATACAGTACATACAGTAATAACGGTATTAATATTGTGTGTTTCAGACGAGCAGACAAACAGTATTGACACCACAGGAGGTAATATCATTGTAATAATAATGATGATGTGTTCATCAGAATGTCAAATAAATGGCGATAGGGCCTTTCTGTGTGGAGTTTGCATGTTCTCCCTGTGTCTCCTAGGGTTGATACCCTCACAAAAACATGCAGTAATCCTGGTCTCAATAATGCCTCCCCCTGTACTGGCCAGCCGGGGCGCTTGATGGAGGGGAAAGGAACTGGTTGGAATAACGTGTTCCTTCCACGCGCTACGTCCATCCCGGGGAAATCCCCCCTGTCAGGTGAAAAGAAGCATGAGGTCAGTCCGTTGTCTCCCCAGGCGCGGCAGAGGGAGAGCAGAGCCCAGGATTATATAGGCAATTGGCACTGGGTGAAAATGGGTTGCAAAATCGTGGGATAAAAATTATTAAAAAATAATAAAAAAAAGAATGTCAAATAAAGCTGTTTATAGATCAGATATGTGATTAATTTAAGATGGTGGTTTCAGTTTTACTCGAAGATCCACCAACGCCAGAGACAATAGGTGAGACGCGTGTGCGCACGCACGCACGCACGCACGCACGCACGCACACACACAGTTTAGTATGGCACATAATGGTTTATAATGTGATTACACTGGTTCTTCTGCGTTGTGTCTTTGTCCAGAGGATTCGCAACAACACCTCACCAGCTCAAAAGTCACACAGCAAACTGGTGTGTATACTGTACCTTTTATATCTACTGCATACTGTATATTATGTTATAGACTGTCCTTCTGTTTATTGCTTATGACATGGATTTAGTATGTTAAGACCTGGAATTATGTTATACTTTAGCTATTGAAAAATAGCAGATCTACAAGCTCACAGCGCGCACCGAGTGCCGCGCTGCGAGCGTGAGATCTGCTATTTTTGAAAAATCGTGAAAATGTGTGCACATCTTTGAATATGTCTATTTTTAAAGCCAACATTTTTAACTAAAATGTTGCTTCCGGGGAAGCAAGTATTTTGAGATGGGGGAGTCCGTGGCCAAATAACATATCATTTTCGGAGTCTTTCACATGAAAAAGTCTCAGAACCACTGATCTGGAATAAGGATTCAGAAGACATTTATAGAATCGGGTCAAAAATATTCAAAGACTCACGATTTTTCAAAAGATAGCCGATCTATAAGCTTGCAGCGCGTCACTCGGTGCCGCACTGTGAGCTTGTATATCTGCAATTTTTCAATAGTTGAAGCACAAAATGACGATTAAAAAATGCTCTCCTGGCTTTCCTAAACAGACTCCTTAGTAGAACCAGTGGAAGGTTCTCAGAGTCAGCCTATTGTAGCAGAGGCCTCAACAGAACCTGGCGCTGAAGCAGAGGGTGAGAAGAGAACACACACACACACACTAGGGCATTCACTAACTATTCGAATATTCGAATATCAAAGTCACTATTCGACGTTCTTCACCGAAGTCGAATATTTGCTTATTTTTATTGTTTTCTCTTTAAAAAATATATAGTTTATAAAGCTTGGCTAGATAGGAAGAATGAGTTAGTTGTCAATGCCCCTGGTGGATGAATTTGTTAATGCTCTATACCAGGGCTTCTCAAACCTTTTTAGGCCGTGACCCCCCCAAAATAAACATATTTGAACTGGGGACCCCCACCCTGACAAGCACTTGGAATTGTAGGTATTAATGTGACTCTGTTCCACAGATACATTTTGTTAAAATAGCAGATCTACATGCTCACAACGCCTCGCCTCGCGTTGTGAGCATGTAGATCAGCTATTTTCACAATGTTTGCCTCTTGCTTACTTAATATTTGACAGTTTGGCCAGTCCTGTCGAATATTCGACTATTCGAATACTTTGAGGTTGAATAATTCGAATACTAAAAATAACTTCGTGAATGCCCTAATACACACACACACACGCACGCACGTATTACTATATTTGTGAGGATATCAACATAATTTTACGACGCCAATTTCATGAATGCCTTGTGAGCTTGTTGATCGTCTGTTTTCCGGTGTAAATCAGGCCTAACTCTGTCTCTAATCCCTAACCTGTAAATGTCTAATCTTCAACCTAACCCCAATCTGAATCGCTTTCTTATAACTGACACAATATGTCCATATATGGGCATTCCCAGATATGAGCTTAATATTGATGACATCAGGGATCCTGGCCATATATGGAGTATGACATGAGGCGTAATGCATGGACGGACGGACGGACATGATCTGCAGGTTTTCATACTAAATGCGACCTACTATCACAACGCCTCAGGGTGACATGCGAAGGGCGAGGTCGCGCCATCTGGCCAGTCATGTATATCGGACCAGTTACCCATATATAGAGACCCCTGCATGATAGTCAACAATGTTATGTCAAAACATGCCCATATATGGGCATTACCATTCCCAGATATGTCCTTAACCGATTTAGTGCCATTCCCGAGATATCTCGCGAAATTCCCTTTGATGTTCGCAGTGCCATTGATTGATTGATTGAAGAATTTATTAGAAGTTTGCAATAGAAAAAAGTACAGTTTCATGACAGTACAAATCACTGGTACAAGGTCAACTAAAAGGAGATCCTAGAAAGCCGAGGCTTATTTCCACAGGAACCACACTTTAAGTATCTCATATAACATTGAAAGACAGACGGATAGAACATAGTACTTTATTTAGGATAATATCAGTTTCAAAAACATAACATCAAATACAAAGGCAGAAAAAGAGAAAAGGGGGGGGGGCATGGGGGCTTAGTCTATTTACAAGTCACGGGTAGCAGCTGTCTGAAGGTGACTTCATACCAATTTTGAAGGAGGCTAGGGATTTGCTCTCCTTTAGGGCTTGTGGAAGGGCGTTCCACATGTTGATGGTGTAGCAGGAGAACGAGTTAGAGCCTTGTTTAGTGTTAAATCTACGTTGATGATGATTAGTGGAGCTGCCTCTGGTGTTGTGATCGTGAACATCCTTGACCTTTAAGAAGTAGTTTGTCAGGTACATGGGAATCTTGGAGGTGTAGTGTATCTTGTACACCAGGCCCATTGCAAGATGCTGTACTCTGTCAGCTACTTTGAGCCATCCCACGCTTTCGCGGTGATGATCGGTAAGGTGGGTCTGAGGAGGGAGACCAAGCACAACCCTAATTAGTTTGTTTTGGGCTGTTTGGAGCTTTAACTTTAAGGCAGCTGGGGCGTCGCGATACCAGACAAGGACTCCGTAATCAATGAGGGGCCCAATAAGAGCACCTCCTAGTGTCTTTCGGGATTTAATATTGATCAGCGGGGCAACCCTTTGCAAGAAGCGAATTCGTTGGTTGACTTTATTGATTACCTTGGTGGTCATTTTTTCACTGGATAGGTTAGCCTCCAGGATGCAACCCAGGTAGCAGATGTAGTTTTTTCTTTTTTCCCATTTTGCCATTCCCAAGATGTCTCGCGAAAAGTAACATATTACTGGCCGTTTATGGAGCCAGCGAGAGGCACTCTGGACATTTTAATCCGTTAATTTCTGGGGCACAAAATGGGTTAATATTGATGACATTGGGACAGGGATCTCCATATATGGGCATAAAATGTATGTTAATTAGTAAAGCCAAGCAGGGCCTTGGCAAATTAGGGCCTGGGTTTGATGCCTGGGGATCTCCATATATGGGCATAAGGGGTACCCTAACAGGGTGCCCATACTGTATATGGACATTTTATCTATAAATCCTAATGGTTTTCTGAAAAACCTAAGTTTCTTTATCTTTGTTGCTCAAAGTTTTTAGTGTTAGGGACCCCTAGAGTTATATGTATTTGACTGTGGACTAGGGATGGGACAATACGCGATATTATCGTTTATCGTGATGAAAAACACTCGCGATAATCGTATCGTGGAGATTTAATTTATCGTGATAGTGTCCTGCACTGGGATCAATTCACCTTTTATTTGCCGAGCTGCATATCCGGTACCACTTAAACCCTCTAGAATTGGTAAAAGGTGTACTTATAATATACGTACTTGATACGGCTTTTAACGTTTCAAATGTCTTTGCCAAAAAATAGCCGATCTACAAGCTCACAACGACGTGTTGCGACGTGTTGTGAGCTTGTAGATCTTCTATTTTTTGGCAATGTTCCGCCCCAGGATAATGTATTTTGATCACAATAATCGTGATATGAAATTTTCATATCGTCCCATTCCTATTACGGACCCCTAGAGTTATATGTATTTGACCGCGGACCCGCATCTCAAAATATTTAGTTACAGGGACCCCCCCCCCCAGAAGCAAAGATTTGAGTAAAACATTTTTGCTCTAAAAGAATATCTATTCAAAGATTCGCACACATTTTCACGTTTTTCTTTTTTTTTTTTTTTTCAAACATAGCATATCTGCAGTGCTGTGAGCTTGTAGATCTGCTATTTTTGAATAGTAAAAGACATTTGGTACTCAATCCTCATAACTACTACAAGCACACGTGCATTTTTTTTTTTTCTTCTTTTTTTGTAGTAGTAGTATTTTAACAACTAATTATTTCACGGGGGTCCCTGGCATGAAAAGTTAGGAAGCAAACAAAAAAAAAGCAACTACACTAAAATAAATTATACTGAAAATTGCAAGCAATATTTATAAGCAACTTTACAGATAAACAAACTCAAGTTACTTATAGTAAGCTGATTTGTCAACTCTAGTGTGAGTGTGTGTGTGTGTGTGTGTGTGTGTGTGTGTGTGTGTGTGTGTGTGTGTGTGTGTGTGTGTGTGGGGGGGGGGGGGGGGGGGGGGGTGACTTTGACACAACCTTAGTCTGACATGGAGACAATCTGCAGCTAAAATTAACCATACTGTACTTAACAGCTGTGTGTGCGCGCACGCACGCACACGCACATACACACACACTACAGTGAGTACTGTCATAGTTTCAGTCAGTTATCACTGACTAATAATAAACAGTGTAATAATATAACATTCATGGCAGCACCCCCCTCTGGTGGACGATAATGGATTAACATGCTTTATTCTCCTCTCCTCTCCTCTCCTCTCCTCTCCTCTCCTCTCCTCTCCCCTCCTCTCCTCTCCTCTCCTCTCCTAATCAAGCAGAGGAGAAAGTCAAAGAGAAAGGTTGGTGCATTTTTACAAAACATTTTTTTAAGAAGGACCTAAATCGTTCCATCACCATTGTTCACTTATGAACAATGAATTTATGTCAATCGCATGTATATGTGAATTTACAAAAAGCAACAAAAGAAAAAACATTATCTCTCTCTGTCTGTCTGTCTGTCTGTCTGTCTGTCTGTCTGTCTGTCTGTCTGTCTGTCTGTCTGTCTCTCCCTCCCTCCCTCCCTCCCTCTCCCTCTCCCTCTCCCCAGCCAAGAAAAAGAAGCCCAAGCTCTTCAATAAGTTGGATAAAACAATCAAAGTGGAGATCGATGCAGCCGAGAAACTCCGTAAAAAGGTACACGCGTACGCACACAGACAGTGTTTCATAGTGTATATTGATGCAATAAGCCACAATTAAGAGGCATGTGGTTACCTGTATTTTATAACGGCTGAGAGGCGTGGTGAGACATGAGGCGCAGCTGAGTGTCTCACCACGCCTCTCAGCCGTTATAAAATACGCGTGGCGTATTGCTTTTCTAAAATGGTTACAATATGGCAATGTGAAAAATCATCGACGTGTACCAATTCAAACTGTTCTATTTCACTAATAATTCACTACAAGGTCTGCAAGAAAGTAGTACCCAGCTACAAGAAAGTAGTTCCCAGCTTTTTTTTTGTTGCCACAACACAGGTGCAGATAATTGGTGCACTGTGGAACACTGTGGAAAGAAATAACGCACCTGGGTTTGATATAAACTGATTAAAGGTGTGGATTATAGTCTCATATAACCACAGCGATTAAGGGAAACCAGCCAATCAGAATCAAGGAATGAAACTAGCCATTTTAGAAAACAATGTTTTTCAGGGTAACATGGTAGACTACAGTGCCAGTGCCATATACCAGTCAAAGGTTTGGACACAGCTTCTCACACAAGAGAAGCTGTGTCCAAAATGTTGACTGGTTGGGTAGAGTTTACAGTTTACAGTTTAGGCATTTAGCAGACGCTTTTAATCCAAAGCGACTTACAATAAGCAGAAAATAATAAAAATCACTCTAATAAACAAGATAATATGTCAGAACATCAACTACAATATAACAAATGCATATGAATATCAATCTAAAAAAAAACAATATAATCAGTAAAGGAAAAAAGGATTCTAAAAAAACCTAAAAACAAATGCTTTCTGGCTTCATGTATGGTCAATGGCCGGGTTTCCCAAAGCGATTTTAGCCCTTTGTAGCTCACGCATGGTCGTAGAGACCGAACCCTGACCGTCATGTTCCTGGGTTTACATGGGTTTGCGCAGAGCGACTTATTTAGCCCCCTACAACTACACCAACTTTCAGATTTCACAAACAAAGTGCTTAATAAAGTCTCACACCAGTCTAAATATGGTACGGCATTCTATAATTAATTACCTGTATCCTCTGTGTTCTTTAAGACATTTTTATCCGATCGTTTTCTGTGTTTCCTTGTATTTCCTGGTGTTCCCCATGCATGCGCACCAACCCTCTTCTGGCCTTGCAAAGATGGGTCCGGAAATACATGGGAAAACAGAACAGAAAACGATCGGATAAAAAGGCTTCTTATTAACTAATTTAACGCTGATCCCGAGTATACTCGTGAAAAATACTCGAGTATTTAGAGTGCAGATCCCGAGTATACTCGCATAAAATACTGTATATAGAGTAACGCTGGCACTCTTACCCTACGGTCCGTTGGAAAGTCCTGGCACGATTGGACTCGCCGATTCATCATTATCACGGATCCACGTGCACAAAATAGTAATCCCTTAACATGGAGGCCGACGGTAGATCTCATCTTTAATGTCCATTATCTCCAAACAACACTTTTGAAGCCAAGGATGGCATTAGATTCTCGCTACAATAAAGTAATAACAAAGGCAACGATCGGCCATTACAGCAACGACATGGAGTGACGATCGCTTCCGTTGAATGACGTCATGACGTCAAACCGGAAATGTTTACGCAATGGACTTCTGGCCTTCAAAATAAGAGAATGGCAGCGGATGGAGCCTGCGAGAGGCACGCTGGACATTTTAACCCGTTCATGTCTGGAGCACTAAATGGGTTAAAGAACACAGAGGATACGGGTAATTATAGAATGCCGTACCGTATCTAGACAGGTGTGAGACTTTATTAAGCACTTTGTTTGGGAAATCTGAAAGTTGGTGTAGTTGTAGGGGGCTAAATAAGTCGCTCTGCCCGAACCCATGTAAACCCGGGAACATGACGGTCAGGGCTAGGTCTCTACGACCATGCGTGAGCTACAAAGGGCTAAAATCACTTTGGGAAACCCGGCCAATGAGTGTTTCAGTAGTGCTATGGGTTTAGGTGGAGTCTGAAGAGGTGAGTCTTCAGTCCACGGCGAAAGCTAGCGAGTGAGTCCGTTCTAAGTGCAACAGGGAGTTTATTCCACGGCTTGGGGGCCAGGAGGGCAAATTGTCGAGGACAAGTGGATTTTTGTCCTGGGGCTTTTAGCGAGGGTTCTGTCAGCATCCCTGTGTTGGCTGATCTGAGTGAACGGGTGGGGGTGTTGGGGTTGATCAGGTTTTGGAGGTATGGAGGAGCATCGCGACGCATTGTGAGCTTGTAGATCTGCTATTTCAAACATTTTGTACTTTTACTTTTGGTACTTTAAGTACATTTTGATGCCAATACTTTCATACTTTTACTCAAGTACATTTCGAATTCTGGACTTTTACTTGTAAGGGTGCCCTCACACCAAAGTACCTATGAGAGTGGAATCCGCGTTCCGCCAATGCATTTCAATGAGAGTGAAGCGGTTTCATGCCAGCAGAGGATTTCTGCAAAAAAACGCTCCCCTTCTCATTGAAATGCATTGACGGAACGCAGATTCCACTCTCATAGGTATTTTGGTGTGAGGGCACCCTAACGGAGTATTTCTACATTGCTGTATTGATACTTTTACTTCAGTATAAAATGTGAGTACTTTTTACAACACTGCAATATATTCATGTGTTTTCGGGTGTTCTATTATTTGCATGTGTAATCATTTCCAGGGTAAGGTGGAGGATGCGCTCCGTGCGTTCGAGGCCTTGGTGCAGCAGTATCCTCAGAGCCCCCGAGCTCTCTACGGGAAGGCCCAGGTACGCAACCTCTGTATGATGACACAGTGTTTATTCAACCTCTGTATGATGATACAGTGTTTATTCAACCTCTGTATGATGACACAGTGTTTATTCATTGAAGGCTGATAACCTTATCGATCGATTAACCCATTTAGGCCTAGAATTATTGAATGCTTTAACCAGTGAAAAATAGCAGATATACAAGCTCACAGCCGCGCTGCGAGCTTGCAGATCTGCTATTTTTTAACACTTATGTTGCAATGATTTTTTCTCTTCAATGTCTCGCGTTGCCATGGTTACCATAGACTTCCATGTAATTGTGCAATTGTGTAAAAAGTGCACGCCCATGCCTAGATGATGCACCATGTGTGTAGATGCTGTTCACAGCTTTCAAACAAAAAAATCTGCTTGGAAATCCGTTCAGGCATTCATGATTTATGGGCCATTATGTTTTCTTCAGATGTAAACAAACATGCCTGCCATGTTTGAAAGAATGGGTTGGTATGGGGGTTAAACATGCAATTTCGCGATCGCGATCATGCCTAATACATTTCTGGAGGTCCCAAAAAATGTTTTGAAAAAAAAAAATTTGAAAAAAAAAAAAAATATCAAAAACGGCCCAAACTCGGGAAACTCGGGGTTGGCACAGCGTTGGTATCAATACAAACTCGGGAAACTCGGGGTTGGCACCAGATGTGTTATAAAGTCGTGAAAATTTGTGCAAATCTTTGAATATATGTATTTTCAAAGCAAACGTTTGTAACTCAAATTTTGCTTCTGGGTGGTCCCTGGAACTAGATATTTTGAAATGGGGGTCCGTGGCCAAATAAATATCATTTTGGGGGTCCTTCACATGAAAAGGTTTGGGAACCACTGACATAGTAGTCTCTCAAGAACAGACTAACTGAGCTCCAGTTAAGTGAAAAGGACCTTTTCTTTGACGATGGCTGGCCAGATTGCTGACACAGAAACATAGGGTTTTTCCAAAAATCTTAGAAGGATTCAAAAGACACTTATAGAATCGGGTCAAAATTCTAATTTTCAAGATTTTAAAAAAATAGCAGATCTACAAGCTCGCAGCGCGGCACTCGGTGCCGCGCTGTGAGCTTTTATATATCTGCTATTTTTTGTATATTTAAAGCATAAAATATTGCGTCATAATGTGTTCAGGCCTAAATGGGTTAACCCAGGGGTCTTCAACAGGGAGTCCGGGACCCCTAGCGGGTCCTTAGAGTTACTACAGGGGGTCCTCCAAATCTTTATGTGTTTGAAACTTTTTTCTCCTTTTTTATATTAACACATATGGTGCCAACCCTGAGTTTCCCGAGTTTGTATAGGTACCTTAACTGTGCCAACCCTGAATTTCCCGAGTGTGGGCCGTTTTCTTTTTTTTTTTTTTTTTTTTTAAAGTTTTTTGGACCTCCAAAAATGTATTAGGCATGATCGCGATCGCGAAATTGCATGTTTAACCCCCATAACAAACCCCATCTTTCAAACATGGCAGCCATGTTTGTTTACATAATGTAAAAACATAATGGCTGATATCTCATGAATGCCTGAATGGATTTCCAAGCGGATTTATTTGTTTGAAAGCTGTGAACAGCGTGCACACACGTGGTGCATGATCTAGGCATGGGAGTGCATGATCCGTGCACTATGAATTACATGGAAGTCTATGGAGACCATGGCATCTTGGACCTTCAAAGAGATTTAATTGATTGCAACAAATGTATATTAACCACTTGAACCCTAACATCCATATTCTGAGAACTTTAGCCAAAAATAGCCGGTCTCCAAGCTCACAACGCCTCGTGAGGCGTTGTGAGCTTGGAGATTGGCTATTTTCGTCAAAGAGGTTTGGTGTAGTGTAAGAAAAGAGCACACTAAGTACAGAGTTAAAGGTCAACTTTATAAGTAGTTGACAGTTAAAGTGGTTAAATATCTGAAAAAACAAATTGACATGAATACAAAATACATGACAATTGTGCTGTCAAACAGTGAAACTATATGGAATCTATGATAAGGTTGGTGGGGGTCCCTGCTTCAAAAATGTGTGCGTGTTTCAGTGTGAGGATGACCTAGCAGACAGGCAGCGCAGCAACGACATGCTCCAGAAGGCCATCAACACCTACAAAGAGGCCTCCGAGCTTCCTGCCGCGACCCCTGACCTGCTGAGAGCCGCTCTGAAGAGACGAGCCGAGAGGCAACAGTTCCTGGGTACACGCTCTGTGTGTGTGTGTGTGTGTGTGTGTGTGTGTGTGTGTGTGTGTGTGTGTGTGTGTGTGTGTGTGTGTGTGTGTGTGTGTGTGTGTGTGTGTGTGTGTGTGTGTGTGTGTGTGTGTGTCTGTGTGTGGGATCCTCTTATTTATTTTGCTCGAAAGACCTTTTTCTTTCCAGTACATGCCTGCAGCTTATAATGCCTCGAGTCAGTATGCGTTAATTTCCACCAAGCTCCGCCATTAATGCCGTGAAGCCGTGAACTTTGAGATTTCAAAACAAAAAAATCGTTCAACACAATATGTCATCAGTTATTTGTTTAACATGTTATGAATGTATAGACATTCAAGGTCTGTTTATAAACATTTAAGATTTGTTTATAAACATTTATGGTTTGTTTATGTCTGCCCTGTGAAATTTGTGATTATGTAGCCTAAAAAAACAAAAAATCTTTGTGTGATGCACTTGACTGCCAGGTTGACTATGCTGTCCAGGGAGCTGTTGACTCTACATTCAGAATCCTAAACAAAACATAAATGTTTATAAACAAATCTTAAAATATTTATAAACATTTCAAACCATATTGTTTTTTTATAAACAAATCTTAAAATGTTTATAAACATTTTTAAATGTGTATAATCAAACCATAAATGTTTATAAACAAAACATAATTGTTTATAAACAAACCATAATTGTGTATAAACAACTCTTAAAATGTTTATAAACATTTTTAAATTTTTATAAACAAACCATAAATATTTATAAACAAACCATAAGTGTTTATAAACAAACCATAAGTGTTTATAAACAAATCTTAAAATGTTTATAATGTTTATAAACATGTTTAAATGTTTATAAACAAGCAACACAATTGTTTATAAACAAATCTTAAATTGTTTATAAACAAACCATAAATGTTTATAAGCAAGCCATAATTGTTTATAAACAAATCTTAAAATGTTTATACACATGTTTTAAATATTTATAAACTAAACAAATGTTTATAAACAAACCATAATTGTTTATAACAAATCTTAAAATGTTTATAAACAAACACCATAATTGTTTATAAACAAATCTTGATTATTTTTATAAACAAACCATAATTGTTTATAAACAAATCTTAAAATGTTCATAGACAAACCATAAATGTTTATAATCAAATCTTAAAATGGTTATAAACATTTTCTTTAAAATGTCTATAAACAAACCATTTATAAACAAATCTTAAATTGTTTATAAACATTTTTTTTTATATTTATAAACAAAACATAAATGTTTATAAACAAACCATAATTGTTTATAAACAAATATTAAAATGTTTATATTTTTTAAAAATGTTTAACAAACACCATAATTGTTTATAAACAAATCTTAAACCATACATGTTTATAAACAAACTTTTTTTTTTATATATATAAACAAACAATCTTTCTTTATAAACAAATTGCAATGTTTGTAATCAAAATCGTAAATGTTTATAAATAAACAATAGCTGCGTTTACATGGACACATCTTCCAATCTGATTAAAATAAACCTGATTGAAGGTTTTGGATCAAGTGTTTACATGTGATGAGATCAATCTGATCTGTTGTTTGATCAGGTTGTAAAAAGGTGTAGACCACCCCTCTGCACCCGATTAGAATTTAAATCAGGTTTGATTTAATCAAGTTTATTTAGGTGTATACATGGAGATTTTTAATTTGATTTATTTTAAATCTTGTTTTAATCTGATTAAAAGTGTCCATGTAAACGCAGCTACTGACTGTTTATAAACAAAAACACAAATGATTATAATAAATGTTTATAAACAAAATCATAACTGTTTACTTACGGCCTGTGTCCACACACTGCATTTCAAGAGCGGGATGGCGACAAGCATGCGGATTTGACGCTGTGTGCGTGTGTCTAATAATAACAATAATAATTAAGGCTGGGACTTTAACTGATTAATTGCGATTAATTAATTACAGAAAATTAACGCGATTAAAAAAATTAACGCATTTTAATCGCACTTAGTTTTTGCACCACAGAACCTTCAGTTTCGGGCATACTGATCATAGCGATGCAACAACCAAGAAGAGACAACAAACGCAAAGGGAGAAGTAGCCGATCAGAGCGCTTTGCTTGGCCCAGTGGATGCGAAATTTAGATTTAAAAAACTCACTCGTTGATTCACTCGTACAACAAAATGTATTTTACTTGAAAAGAATGCTTCTCAGGTCAAATATCGATGTGCGATTAAAATGCGATTAATTGCGATTAATTAATCACAGAGCCTGTAATTAATTAGATTAAAATTTGTAATCGCATCCCACCCCTAATAATAATAAATCAAACCTCGGTTCGAAGTGGAGCCGTGAATTTGAGCAGTTCCAGGTCTATGTTTTTGATTGAAGTGATTTGTAATTATAATCAAAATCTACAAAGTATTTACAAAATAAATAACTTTTGAATGGCTCTTTGAAAAGAACGGATCCCAGAGATTCGGCTCACTTCAAAGTGACATAAATCCCATCCAAAAAATCGGCTCACTTCAAAGTGACATAAATCCCATCCAAAAAATCGGCTCACTTCAAAGTGACATAAATCCCATCCTCCCATCCAAAAAATCGGCTCACTTCAAAGTGACATAAATCCCATCCAAAGAATTGCGCATGGGCAGATCCTGTTCATTCTCGACTGGACACAGACTCTGGTGAGACAGGACACACATTGCCACTCAGAGGGAGCCCATGTGCTCTGCACACGGCTCCAATAATGGGGTGCCCGCTGGCTTAGCGGTCCAGGCGCATACCACATTGGCTCTGATGCCTGACAACGTGTCACGGGTTCGAGTCCTGTTCCCAACGACATTTGCTGATTGTCACTCCCTATCTCTTCCCCCTGTTTCCTGTCTAACTACTACAGAAAAAGCCAAAAAACATATCTTAAAAAATGATTTGATAATAATAATAATAATAACAATATTTCAGGACGTATGCGGGGGTCTGTCACCACGCTGGAGCGGCTGGTTCAGATTTTCCCAGAAGACATCACTCTGAAAAATGACCTGGGCGTGGCTTATCTGTTGCTAGGAGACAACAAGGGAGCAAAGAAAGTTTACAAAGAGGTGATGGAGAGATGGATGGATGCCATTTGTCGCCCATAAAACATATTGTAAATGAGTTTGATACTAATGGATTTAATGGTTGATGAGTTATTGTTCCTCATCACTGATTGGTTGACAGGTGTTGGAGGCGTCGCCCAGCGACGGCTTTGCTAAAGTCCACTACGGATTTATCCTCAAGTCGGAAAACCAGATAGCAGAGAGTATACCTTATCTGAAGGTACGGACACACACACACACACACACACACACACACACACACACACACACACACACACACAGCATGCAGTCGCACGCACACCCTTTTCTGACATATTTTTGTACATCACCCCTGACAAATAAATGCATAAAACAATGAAAAGCTAAAATGAATAACACAAACTAAGCCTCTTCAACTACTTTAACAACTTATAACTGAGCTGAAATTAAAAAGGTGTGTGTGTGTGTGTGTGTGTGTGTGTGTGTGTGTGTGTGTGTGTGTGTGTGTGTGTGTGTGTGTGTGTGTGTGTGTGTGTGTGTGTGTGTGTGTGTGCGCGCATGTGTGCGTGCGCGCGCATGTGTGCGTGCGCGCGCATGTGTGTGTGTGCCAGGCGGGCTTGGAGTCAGGTGACCCTGGGACAGACGACGGGCGGTTTTATTTCCACCTGGGAGACGCTCTGCAGAGGGTGGGAGACAAGAGTGTGAGTACACACACACACACACACACACACTCACACACTCACACACACACACACACACACACACACACACACACACACACAACACTCCTGAACATTTCCTGCAAATGCATTGTTTTCCACATTCCTTTCCCAGTTTTGCCTTTCTAATTTGTATGGAGAATGGAGCGTATTTTTGCGGAAACTCGCAAATGGCAAGAAACCACTCCATTCCCATTGAAAGGCAGACTCCACCTTCATAGTTACAACGTCAAAGTCAGAGAAGGACATAAAAAATAGCTGATCTACTTGCCAATGGCAGGACGTGTGAAGTTTTGAATTTCTGTATGATCCTCGATTACTATTTCTATGCATTTAATTGTCCTTACTTATTGTAAGTCTCTTTCTCTCTCCCTCTCTTTGTGTGTGTGTGTGTGTCTCTCTCTCTCTCTCTCTCCTCTCTCTCTCTCTCCTCTCTCTCTCTCTCTCTCTCTCTCTCTCTCTCTCTCTCTCTCTCTCTCTCTCTCTCTCTCTCTCTCTCTCTCTAGGCGTATCATTGGTACGAGCTGGGTCACCAGCGGGGTCATTTTGCGTCGGTGTGGCAGAGGTCTTTATACAATGTGAAGGGTCTTAAAGCTCAGCCCTGGTGGACGCCTAAAGAGACCGGATACACTGACCTGGTCAAGGTAGTGTGTGTGTGTGTGTGTGTGTGTGTGTGTGTGTGTGTGTGTGTGTGTGTGTGTGTGTGTGTGTAGAGAAGTAAGTAAGTAACAATTAATACGCCCGAATGGCGATTAGTGACCGTCGACAGAGCTTCTAAATACGGGACAAACTTGTCGTCGTTGA
>NC_137828.1:14552070-14677070 GCF_963921795.1 Nannobrachium achirus
TTGTCGTCGTTGACGCTTATGTTTTTATTTGGCCACACGTTCTTGGACGCGTTATTGTTAAATCAAGTAGGCTTAATAGCCTAATTTTTTAAAGAGAGAGAGATTCCTCTGTCCATCAATCGCTTGCTGCCTGAAATGTGCACGTTTTCGCTTCTTTAAAACCAGTGTTGGGACTAACGCGTTACAAAGTAATTAGTTACTGTAACACCGTTCTTTTTTTCAGGAACGCATACTCTAACGCGTTCTTTTTTCAAATCAGTAACTCCGTTACCGTTACACATGCTGCGTTCCTCCGTTTCTTTTGCGTTATTTATGCATGAGGAGCTGAATCTTCCTGTGTCAGTCACAAGCAGGCAGAGGGGGGGCCGAGTTTGTGTGTGTGTGTGTGAGAGAGAGAGAGAAAGAGAGAGAGAGTACAACGTCTTATTAAATCCATGCATGTGTCAGACACAGATGGTGCTGATTACCTTTAGATGGTGCTGATTATCTTTGCAATGTAAGGATATATTCCATAATCCTGTGTCAATGTAGTCTCAAAAAAAAAAAAAAAAGAATCGCATCACCAGGCTTTCCTGCGTCCAGACGGTCTATGCAGGAGTTTACTTTCACTTTCATAACAGAATGCAACAGCACTGCAAAATCTGTTGCAAGCTACAGAAAAAGACATCCTATAAATGGCCCTTTATTTTAGCCAGTTTCAAAGGAAAACCACCTCTTGTTTCTCTGTTGTTGAAAAAAAAAATCAGTTCACTTTGTTGTGGCGTCATCGTGTGTGTCTGTCCACAGGCTGGATTAATCAATGCATGTCCAGGTGGAGCCCGTTAAAGATCGTTAGTCCTAGTCTCCTCTGATAGTTTCACAAAGTACATTAAGCAACAGGAATGTAGGCTATACAGTATGTAACATTGTCCCTTACAGAGGCTTTACAAGCCAAAACAACAGCAGCAGTGTCATGAGGTAATATTTTGCCCTTAAATATTTGAAAGGAACAGTCTAGAGTCAGACTATTGTGACATAAGGTACATTTTCCTTGAAAACAATGAAATGCAACCTTATTTATTTTAGCTTTTAAGACAATCGTTTTGCATTAAGATTTTGCTTGAATAAATTTAGATTTAGGCTATTGATAATACATTTATCAATAGCCTATTACTTCAGTTAAACCAGTTTAGACCCTCTAATAATACCTCTATGCTTGCTTTGTAAAACACCCCTGAGTTGCACTATTTTTCCATACATCAACCCTCTTCACCAAAAATAGACGATCTACAAGCTTACTTTGGGTGAATATGCTTTTAGAATAAGGATGCTGTAAACGTTTATTTATTTTAAATCTGTCCTAATGAAAAATTAAATGGAGGAAATCATGTTCTTTATTTCCAGTTAAATAAAGTGCAAGCTTTTGGTCATAGACCTTCGTCAGGCATGCAGCATTAATCGACTGACAGCCTAAATTAGAGCACAAATATATTTAAGAAATAGTGAAAATAGCAGATCTCCAAGCTCACAATGCAGCGCAAAGCGATGTGTTGTGAGCTTGGAGATCTGCTGTTTTCACTAGTTTGGGTCACAGGCAAATGTCTAATTTCTCTTTTGGATTAAACTATAAAGTTTAACCATGCAGGCTATAAGGTCATTACTAAAAAATACTAAACTAAAAACGAAAAAGTAACTAAAAAGTTACTTTTCACAGTAACGCATTACTTTTTGGTATGAGTAATCAGTAAAGTAACTGAGTTACTTTTGAAATGAAGTAACTAGTAACGGTAACTAGTTACTATTTGTCAGTAACTTGCCCAACACTGTTTAAAACAAAGATGTAGCCTATAGGAAGTGGCTGTAATAACACATAATTAACTGGAATCTGGAATGTGCTCATAGTGTTTTCACAGTTATTTGAATTAATACCAAAATTAAAAATTTCCGTAGGAATGGCCCTCGGTATTGTCAATAGATCAGCAGCTGCCTGTTTGACCACGTGTCATTTGTTTACATATTTGGTTCTTTTAACAAAAGTCCTGTGTGAACGCTAACCGGACCAAATTCAAAATGTAACAATGTAAACATTTGGTCCCTGATCCGGACCTTCTAAGCGGACTTTGGGTGTGAAAGGGGCCTTAGTCTTTTCATTTTCATTATCGGAGCGGGAAAAGATGACCACCACGTTATGTCAATCACATGATCTGACCTTTGTTTATTTTATATACAACTATTACATCTATTTGGCGATGTGGGTTCTGACCATCCTGACACATACCACCCTAGATGTACGACACACAATGAAATGCATCCTATATTGACTTACTTTATCACTTTGATATTCTCTCTCTCTCTCTTTCTCTCTCTCTCTCTCTCTCTCGCTCTCTCTCTCTCTCTCTCTCTCTCAGTCTCTAGAGCGTAGTTGGCGCACCATCAGAGAGGAGGCGGAGTCAGTGATGAATCTGACGTTGACGGGTCTGTTCGTCCCTGAGGAGGAGAACCTCAGGGAGACCGGGGACTGGGGGCAGTTCACACTGTGGCAGCAAGGTGGCAGCACTGAGAGCAACACACACACACACACACACACACACACACACACACACACACACACACACACACACACACTAGGGCATTCACGAATAGTGATTTTTAGTATTCGAATTATTCAACCTCAAAGTATTCGAATAGTCGAATATTCGACAGGACTGGCCAAACTGTCAAATATTAAGTAAGCAAGAGGCGAACATTGTGAAAATAGACGATCTACACTCACGTTGCGAGGCGTTTTTTTTTCCACAATATTTATCTGCGGAACCGAGTCACATTAAATGTAATACCTACAATTCCAAGTGCTTGTCAGGGTGGGGTCCCAGTTCAAATATGTTTATTTTGGGGGTCACAGCCTAAAAAGGTTTGAGAACCCCTGGTATAGAGCATTAACAAATGCATCCACACAGAGCATTGACAACTCATTCTTATGACTTCCTATCTAGTAGCCAAGCTTTATAAACTATATATTTTTTTAAAGAGAAAACAATAAAAGAAAATATTCGACTTCGGTGAACAACGTCGAATAGTGACTTTGATATTCGAATATTCAAATACTTGGTGAATGCCCTAACACACACACACACACGGACACAGACACACACACACACATGCTACAAATCAGGCATTATAACTCCAACTCTTTTAACCCTAAGGCCTAAATCTAGAACCTCTAAATGAAATGTATTGGCATGACAAAACATGCTAACAAAACAATAAAAAATAGAACTGCACTCTGTCGAGGTGCCAACTTGCTCCTTGTTCACAAGTGAGTAGCACCAGGAATGCTGGTCCCTCATTTGCTGTTAATGATGACGTTGCCAGAAATGCTGGTCCCTGATTGGGCTACGGGGCTTAAACACACACAGCTACCTACCTACCTGTACCTACGCAGCCGAACGCAGTACTCACGCGCTCTGCTGGCGCAAGTAACTAGGAAAAAGTGCTCCTCGGAGCACAGGTCTCCACCAGATCATGTAGCAAAATGTGGTTGAGGTTTGGGCAAAATCTGTATTATGCAATAAGAAAATGCAACATGGTGGAAAATTATCTTACGAACCCATAATTGCGACCATCAGGTTGCAGTTACTATGAAAACCTCCACCGGCTGTCAGTCTGTCTGTCTGTCTGTGTCTGTCTGTCTGTCTGTCTGTCAGTCTGTTCGTCACACGTCATGTCACACTTTTGCCCTACTCATATCACCGCCACCATTGCCCCGATCCATGCCACACTTTGCACACACACTCCTTGGCTGCCAAACAACAACCTCATTTCTCACATGGCCCTGTTCTAGCGCCACCATGAGGCCGATTCTTGCAAAACATATTTTTGGACACTGCTCCTACAGATTTTGCCCTAAAATCTCACAAAGCGGTACACAGTATGTCTAAAGTCATGTCATGAACATGGATTTGTCCCATTTCCCATATTCCCTCCTGATTGGCTACCATTGCCTTCTAAAGTTTGTGTATGCGACCTGACGTATAGTAATGTGTGCGTGTGCGTAGGCAGGAGGGCAGGTGATGCGTGCCGCAGTGTTCCAAAGACCTGTGCTCTACTGGAGAGATTCCCTGAAGCTACAGGCTGCAAGAGAGGACAGGTTGGTGTGTGTGTGTGTGTGGGTGTGTGTGTGAGGGGAGACCTTTTACTGCTGTTTCACAATTCACACATTAGGACTAGGCCAGAGGTCTTCAATGTTTTCAGGCCAAGGACCCCTTAGCTGAGAGAGATGAAGCATGGACCCCCACTACCTTTTCGTAGATTCCATACAGTTTCATCGTTTGACAGCACAATCATCAGTGTATTTTGGATTAAATTTTCAGATATTTAACCACTTGAACCGTCACGTAATAAACTTGACCTTTCACTTGTACTTAGTCTGCTCTTTTTCCTCTCTACACCAAACCCCTTTGCTGAAAATAGCCGATATACAAGCTTGTAGATCTGCTATTGTTGGCTAAAGTTCTCTGAATATGGACGTTAGGTGTCCCGGACCCCCTGTAGAAGACCCCTGGACAAGGTTAGGATCAGGCGGCTGGCGCGGGTCCGTGTCAATATGCCGACGGGCCGGTGTTTCGACGGGCAAGACCACCTAAACCTAACCTTAACCCTAACCTCAGTAAAACCAATGTCGGTGAACGTTAACCTGGTCGGACCAACGGGTCATCGAACCAATGCTCAGTCCCCGGCTGGCGCATCGCACGCTCGAGTCCCATTGCCGACGATCTTTGCTGCGCGTCTCTCCCCATCTCTGTCTCTCTCCCTGTTTACTGTCTGCCTCTACTGAAAACTATTAGTAAAGCCCGAAAAGCCCTAAAGAATATTTAAAAAAAGAAAATGGTTAGATATACCTGGACCTCATTTACGATCTAATCCAACTTTTAATTAATAAAGCACATTTTAAAAAGACCAAAAGTTGACCAATGTGCTTCAGAAATATCACAACCAACATTTACACTGTGTGTGTGTGCGTGTGTGCGTGCGTGGGTGCGTGCGTGCGTGCGTGCGTGCGTGCGTGCGTGTGCGTGTGTGCGTGCGTGTGTGCGTGTGTAGATAAAGTTCTCAGTGATGAAGCCAGGCACTCATGTGTGGCCTCACACGGGGCCCACTAACTGCAGGCTGAGGATGCATCTGGGCCTGGTGGTTCCTAAACATGGATGCTCCATACGATGTACCGACCAAACCAGGTACCTCCTCTCCTCCCCTCCCCTCCCTCCCTCCCCTCCCCTTAGTCCGAGCGTTTCGGGCAAAAATTGTTCACTATGGAACATTTTTGGCTATAGGGACATCGCAGATTGGTCTTGGGAAACTTGTGGGAGCAAATCAAAGTTGGGATCTCATAGACTTTACTATACAGCAAAATAAATAAAAAATGGTTTAAGTAGCATGTGAGGGGTCAAACTAGGGTTTTTTCGTTATTCTGAATCCAATGCAAGCATTTGTTTTGCACGAAAAACATTCCTTTCCAAAAAACGGACCCCACAAAACTTTGAAAAGTGATGACTCATCACTAAACCATAGTTTTATGGGGGCCGTTTTTAACCCAAGGAATGTTTTTCGGTCAAAACAAATGCTTGCATTGGATTCAGAATCACGAAAAATCCCTAGTCTGACCCCACACATGCTATTTAAACCATAGTTATTTTTTGTATTATTTTACTGTATTGTAAAGTCTATGAGACCCCAACTTTGATTGGCTCCCACACGTTTCCGAAGACAAACCTGCGATGTCCCTATAGCCAAAAATGTTCCATATGCCATGTACTAACTGTCTGCCAAATGTCATGCTTTTATCGTAAAGTGCACGATTCCATCAAAATACTGCCCAAAATGCCCGGACTACTTCCCTTCTCCTCCCAAAATGCTGTTTAGGCATAAGGGGTAAGGTGGCGCGCAAGATGGGGCTTACCTCTGGTACTTACCGCACCGGCAGAAGCGGCGATTACGCAGGGCATTGTGGGCAAGTGCCCAGGGGCGCAATGGCACAAGGGGGCGCCAGGGGGCGCCAGAGGAGAGAGAAGCGCTGCATGCATTCTTCCCCTTGCCGCAATGCAAGATAATAGACCAATTATTTGTTTACTAACATTGAGACTGAATGCACAGCTGACTGTATCATGTAATCAATTCCCAACAGATCCCCAAACCTGTTGTTTTGGGGAGCACTGGTTGCGACCGTAGGTCGCAGTTACTTGCACTCCTATACTATCCAAACCTCCACCGGCCGTCCGTCTGTCCCTCCCTCCCTCCGTCACGTCACTCGTCACACGTCACACTTTTGCTCTGCTCATATCTCCGCAACCGTTGCCCCGATCCATGCCAGATTTTGCACACACACTCCTTCCCTGCCAAACTACAACCTCCAAGGACCCCCGGAGCTCCAGGGACCCCCAAGTCCCTGGGGGACCCCCAGGTGTAAAAAATGACCAAATGTGCAAAAATGACCAAATGACCACCCCAACGGGGCTGCTCACGGGGAATTCCCGGGGACCACCGACTCCTGGTGCTCCAGAACGGATGCAAAAGTGGTGGCGCCCCCAGTGGAGGACCCCCTCCACTGCAGCTCACATAAAATGCCTTAACTCGGGCTAGGAGCGACCGGGAGAGCCGGGGCCGGTACCTATTCGGCCGCCTCGGCGGCGCAGAGACCCCACCCCTCATTTCTCACATGGCCCTCTTCTAGCGCCACCATGAGGCCGATTCTTGCAAAACACATTTTTGGACACTGCTCCTACAATTTTTGCCCTAAAATCACGCAAATCGGTACACAGTATGTCTACACTCATGTCATCAACTTGGATCTGTCCCATATAGCGCCACCTTCAGGCCGATTTTTTAAAACACATTTTGGACACTGCTCCTACAATCTTTGCTCTAAAATCACGCAAATCACTACACAGTATGTCTACACTCATATCATCAACATGGATCTGTCCCATTTAGCGCCACCTTCAGGCCGATTTTTTAAACACGTTTTTGGACACTGCTCCTACAGATTTTGCCCTAAAATCACACAAATCGGTACACAGTATGTCTACACTCATCTCATCAACATGGACCTGTCCCATTTCGCGCCACCTTCAGGCCGATTTTTTAAAACACATTTTTGGACACCTACAGATTTTGCCCTAAAATCACGCAAATCGCACAGTATCTCTACAGTCATGTAATCAAAACGCATCTGTCCCATCTAGCGCCACCATCAGGCCTATTTTGGAAAAACAAATTTTTGGTGTAATTGTCCGATTAGGGAGTCTTACTGGTTATTCAACCTCCTCTTGTGTGCTAGTGAGGTGCTCCCATGGGAGCGCCCTTATCGAGACATATATACTTCATTGCGCAACGGTGTTCCACGTCAAGAGTAGCTGATATACAAACTCACATCGCGTCACCAATGCAACCCTTCTGAGCTTGGAGGTCTGCGGCTCTGCGCGCGACACCGTCGCAGGACGGAGCATAATTAGGCTTCATGGACTGCAGCTGGGCGAGCAGTAGACGCTCTGGTGATCCAGTGGATCGGGTGGGTGATCAAGAGGAGCGCTCCCTCTGTTCTGATGACGGTGAATAGAGGTGGGGTTTGAAGGACAACTGTTTTGAATCGCTATTATTGTTTACAATCAACAGAAACTAAGGATTATGTATTTCAAGTGTGAGAATTTACAGTAAAAATCCTAAGCATTCTTCCTCCACACTGGGAGAAAAACGGCATCTGAAAGTTTGATGGAATGCATTTTTAAACGCAAGTGCCATCCATTGCATCCTATGAGCGGTGGGGTTCATTCGGTGCCTACCTGCGTGCGCATGCTGGTTTTTAACAGTGTGACGTGGACCATTAAGGCAACTGATAATTAACCAGCTGAAAACCCTTGTCGGTAACACTTGGGGAGGCGTGTGGTCCGTGGGGGGGGCGCATCATAGGTACATTGCCCAGAGCGTCAGATGTCCCAGCCCCGGGCCTGCGCACCGGATAGATATACTGTGTGTAAATATGTAGATGAATTGTTCTTTTTGCTGATCTCTCTCTATCTTCCCCTTGCCCCCTTCTTTCTTCCATTTCTCTATTATGGAAATAGCAAAATGATGGAGCTCGTACAAAGAATAAAACATGTCACATGATGATGTGACAAGTTGATTCTGAACAGTTAATACTAATCCTACGGCTAATAATAGTCGTCATAATAACGGTAGCAATGTTGTGCTCGTCACAGGCACTGGGAGGAGGGCAAGGTGCTGATCTTCGACGACTCGTTTGAACACGAGGTGTGGCAGGACGCCGACAGCTACCGGCTCATCCTGATCGTGGACGTCTGGCATCCGCAGCTCACCGCCCAGCAGAGACAGAACCTGTCCCCCATCTAGTCTGTCCCCCCCCCGGGCCTTAGGGAGATAAAATGGTAATGTCGTGCCAATCAGTCTAAAAGCGCCACATTTTGCACAGATGTAGCCCAGGGCATGCTCTAATCATCTAGCTAGGGCGCCCGAGTCGGCGACCTTCAGGGTCGCCACAGCGGCCAAGTCAAGTGGGGCTCCCATCGACTTTCTATACACTATACTACAGGAGGAAAACAAATCTTCTTTAAGTAGCATGTGAGGGGTCTAACTAGGGGTTTGTCATGATTCTGAATCCATTGCAATCATTTGTTTTGCACAAAAAACTTTCCTTGGGCAAAAAACCTGACCCACAAAACGATGGTTTAGTGATAATAGCATCACTTTTCACAGTTTTGTTGGGGCCATTTTTAGCCCAAGGAATGTTTTCTTTTTTTTTTTTTTGCAAAACAAATGCTTGCAATGGATTCAGAATCATGACAAACCCCAAGTTAGACCCCTCACATCCTACTTAAAGCAGATTTATTTCCTCCTGTAGTATAGTGTATAGAAAGTCAATGGGAGGCCAACTTGATTTGGCCGATGTGGCGACCCAGAAGGTTGCCGACTCGGGCGCCCCAGCTAAATCATTAAAGCATGCCCTGGGATACATCTGTGCAAAATCTGGCGCTTTTAGACTGATTAGCACGAAGAAACCCTAAGGCCCCCCCGACTACACCTAGTCTGTCCCCCATCTAGTCTGTCCCCACCTAGACTGTAGGGATGGGACGATATGAAAATATCATGTCACGATCATTGTGACCAAAGAAATTGCGATTTATGATATCATCGCGATAATCAAAATATCCCCAACATCCATTATCCTGGGGCGGAACAGTTCGGCTAGAGATTTGGTAGAGACTAGAGAGTGAAAAAAAAAAAAAAACACTGTATCGAGTACGTTATTTACAGGTCCATTTTAGCAATTATAGAGGGTTTAAAAATGGTACCGGATATGCAGCTCGGCAAATAAAAGGTGAATTGATCCCAGTGCATGATGGAGGACGATTCCACGATACATTTAAATCTCCACGATAAGGTTATTGCGATTTTTTATCACGATAATAGCGAATATCGTCCCATCCCTACGAGACTGTCCACCATCTAGTCTGTCCCCGCCTAGATTGTCCCCCATATTATGGACTGAATGAATCCTCCGCTGACTCGCTGCTCATCAGAGACTGATCCCTGTCCCCCATCGAGTCCTTCCCCATGCACATAGACTGTCCCCCGATATAGACCCAATGAATCGTCCACTGACTGAGTTATCTGTGGATAAACTGATACTCTGACTGACTATGCTTCCAGACTGTCTAGAAACACCAGACAGACAGACTGTGTTTTGACTACTGAAGAAGAGAATGACGTGCCAATAGAAATGGACTGAACTCAACGTTGGTTTGACCCATGCGCCAACAGTAGTTGCTAGCGCCATGGCTAACCATAGGCTAGCTAGTGCTGGCGGGGGAGTGGAGCTGTAATGATCTGTTTACTAGCCTTATTTGCTGTCTTGGCTAGCTGTGCTAAAGGCTGGCTAGCTCTAGTAATCAATGCAGTGAAAACCAGATACTTAATGTCCTGTAGAATAGTGGTCCCTACCTTTTCAGGACGCAACCCCCAAAATAATCATATTTGAACTGGGGACCACCCCACTCTGACAACACTTAGAGTTGAGGCTTTACATTTTGTATAACACAGTTCTATGCTCACAACACCTCGCGTTGCGAGGCGTTGTGAGCATGTAGATCTGCTATTTTCACAATGTCTGCCTCTAATATTTGACAATTTGACCAATGTTTAATTCGTCATTTTAGAGGTATTTAAAAGTCCTTAAATTGTCACTTTAGAAATGTGCACATAGCCTCTATACACTTAAACTTTATGTTGATTTGTTTACTGTTGAGTGAGAAAACAATGTTGCACATTAAGTTAATCAGCTGGGGACCCCCCAAAATAATTTGGGGACCCCCTGGGGGTCCCGACCCACAGGTTGAGATCCACTGCTGTAGTCGCTTAAAGAGGCGACCTGCGAGCTTGACCATCTGCTATTTTCGCTATATTTGAACATTTATGAAAGTGAAAGTGGTTCAGTGTGTGGGTTTTATGAATACTGAACCAATGATGATGAAGTATTAACGAGAGTTTGTGACAAAATAATAGTTACATTGGATGCATTGGAATGCAACCTTTTGACACTTCTTGAAAGGTTTTTGGACATCATAGTTTTCCATCTGAAAGCAGCTATGTTATAGACGGGTGACAGACAATAACCTCCGACAATAAGAAGTCACTGTCGGGGTGGCGACATGTCGGAATGGAGAGCACCCTCCGTTATAGACCAGTGGTTCTCAACCTGTGGGTCGGGTCCCCAGATTATTAACTTAATGTGCAACATTGTTTAAGTGTATAGAGTGTATCTGCACATTTCTATAAAGTGACAATTTAAGGACTTTTTAACACCTCTAAAATGACAAATTAAACATTGGCCAAATTGTGAAAATAGCCGATCTGCTATTTACACAATAGAACCGTGTTTGCGAAAATAGACAATCTACATGCTCACTTGCGAGGCGTTGTGAGCATGTAGATCTGCTATTTTCACAATAGAACCGTGTTATACAAAATATAATGCCTCAACTCTTAGTGCTCATCAGGGTGGAGGGAGGTCACCAGTTAAAATATGATTATTTGGGGGGTCGCGGCCTGAAAAGGTTGAGAACCACTGATATAGACAGTATTTCCATGTGTGTCACAAGTTATACACAATTTAAACTCTGTGTAACGCAACGGTATTCTGTTGCAGGGTTGGGATTCTTCATGATTTTAACGGTTCCCTCTTAAACCATTTAGGGTTAGAATTATTGAATGCTTTAACTATTGAAAAAGAGCAGATATACAAGCTTGTAGATCTGCTATTTTTGAAAAAGTTGTGAAAATGTGTGCAAATCTTTGAATATATGTATTTTTAAAGCGAACGTTTGTAACTCAAATTTTGCTTCTGGGGGGTCCCTGGAACTAGATATTTTGAGATGGGGGTCCGTGGTCAAATAATTATCAGTTTGGGGGTCCTTCACATGAAAAAGTTGGAGAACCACTGACATAGTAGTCTCTCAAGAACAGACTGAGCAACAGTTAAGTGAAAATTACCTTTTCTTTGACGATGGCTAGCCAGATTGCTGACATAGAAACATAGGTTTTTCAAAAAACCTTAGAAGGATTCAAAAGACACAGAATCGGGTCAATATTCTAATTTTCACAATTTTTCAAAAATAGCAGATCTGAGCTTGTATATCTGCAATTTTTCAATAGTTAAAGCATAAAATAATGATACACAATAATGTGTACCCGTTCTAAATGGGTTAAATGTCTCATTACTTAAAGGAGTAGTTCGCCGGTTTTCAACCAAGTCTGTGTTCTTTTAGTCAACTACGTTCATGCTAAAACGCGTCTATTTCCTTACATTACTGTTCTGTGGCCAGTAGGGGGCCTACTACCACGTACGTCATAGACGGATTCGGCCAATGGAACGCCTGGGTTCCCGGGGCTATGACGTAGGTGGTAGTGGGTCGTGTCGGTCGTTGTAGCTACGGAAACTACAGTAGGATTGACCCGGAACGGCTACCGTAGTAGGCTAGCAGTTTACAGCGAACCCTAAACAAAAACAAAGCTAGCAGTAGCAGCAGCAGTAGTAAAAGATGGCTTCAGAGACAGATTTCGAGTATTTCGACGAGGAGGAGGACTTTTTAAATGTGTTGGCTGAATCTGCTGTTCAGCCATACATGTTTGAGCCTGAGTACACGCAGGAAGAATTGAGGGAAAGAGAAGAACAAGAGAGACAGAGAGACGCGTCCAGAGCTGCAGCCCCACCGGAGCCAGAGGGACCACCCAGAGCCAACAACACGGACTGGTGTGTGTGTGGACACTGTCAGGCCATGCCTTCAGAAAGGGAATCTCTATGTTGCAACCCATGGCCCCGTGTCCAGTTCTTGTTAGAAGAGCTTCCAGACACAGAGACAGCGTGTGTTACGGAGCACCCCAGCTTCTCTGCCCACCTTGACAGTGGTGTACTTCAAACGTACTTCAGAATACCCAAGCTGAATTGGAAAAAGCAGCCGAAACCCAATGGACCAAGAGGGACGATGAGTTTGAAGTAAGCGATCAATTTATTTACTCACTCTCTTTCTCTTTCTCTCTCTCTCTCTCTGTGTGTGTGTGTGTGTGTGTGTGTGTGTGTGTGTGTGTGTGTGTGTGTGTGTGACCGTGCCTTCCACAACTTTAAACAATTTGACATATTTAGCTATAGACCAGATGATAAAAGACACAGTGCAACGTGAATTGATTCTAGTCTATAGAAGTAGTACAATTCAACGACTGGTGCACTGAGATGCAGACAGGGCCATCTCAGTGCTAATCTCCACCCCATCGTTTTATCTCGTTTCACACATTCCTTTACCATATATGAAAATGTCTCTATAGAGGAATAAATGTCCTGTAAATGTAGTTCAGTATAACATCACATAGCTGATGTACACGCATAGCTAGGCAAAGGAAGGACAACACTTTAGTGTACAATGTATGATTCCTTGGTTTACCTTTTAAAAAGAGGAACCACAGCTATAGGCTAATGATGGTAAAAACTCCTTTGTTACAGTGACAACACAGTGACATTGAGTTATCCACCCTCATTATGCACTTATTGCACTACTGAATTACACATGAATGTAAAAGATATAACCCAATCACTGACCAATGAGCCATCATCATACACCAACACGGAGCTTTGTCATCAGCGCGTCATAGCTGGGGGCGGAGTCAAGCGTGGGGGAAATATTTAACAACCCCCATTAGTAGAATGGGGTTTTCCGTGTTTTCAAATCCGATTTTTTAATAGTATAGCGATGTTTTAATTAATTGCAATGTCTTACATTGATTCCTTGGTTGCCAATGGACAAAAAATGATGCATTTAAAATTAAACAGCTTTGGGATTAAATATTGTCTGATATTATTAAGGACAGGTCGCATCATCAAAGACCATGGGTTATCTAGACTATCCGTCTGGTATTAGACACTGTTACATTTTTTTTATGATAAATTAAACTTATCGTATCAAAAAACGAAAAGCATTAATTAATCAATGATGGTTATAGAGCACATTAAATGAATTCCAGTTGTCTACAGCCATTAACAGCTTGTTATCATGCAAGGATTTACACACTGACACAACGCAACACAACACAATCCTATCCTAAATAGTTTCAAACCTGCAGAAAATACTTTTAAACTGGCGTCGATCCTGCCATATATTCAAAGATCAGGTCTCTATCCTACTTGAACTCACTACGATGTGTTCTATAAACAACATTGACGATTTAACGACTGTTGTTTTTGGATATTAGAGTAAGTTTAATTGATCATATATTGTAATTGTGTCTGTGAAAGACATAATGTAAACAGGTTTTGTAGCATAGAGGGAAGAGGGGGACCACGGGTGCTTATATTGTGCAACTCGACACATGCACGGGGGATAATCTGAGTCTGATTATAAACCACTTAATTACATTGATTCCTTACTGCAAATGCCTGGACAAAAAACTATCTGCAATAGCATCGGGATTAATTGTTGTCCTTATAGGACTGGTCGGATCAATGCCATGGTTATCTGACTGATTTAATCACCTGGTAAGAGACACACTTTCACATTTTCATGAACATGATCAATTACACTAATCACAATATCAAAAAACAAAGGCCATTAATTCAGCAATGATGTTCATGGAACACGTACGGGAAGGACACAGGAGGAGGATGCCATTGTAAGTGTATTAGGCAATGGGAATGGATTTAGACCATATTCACGTTTCAAATCTATTGACGACTAATGGGCCTGGCTGTTGGATTTATATTGTGGCACGTTTAATTGATCATATCTCATATTAATATTAGTGTCTCTACCAGTATTGAAATGAACACTGGATGTGCAAACATGTTTTTTTTGTAACACAGGGAGTAGAGTAGATGGAGAGAAAAACAGATCTCCGATCTCATCTCATGGTTGTGTAACTTGGATAGCCTACAGAAACGACAGATCTCCATCTCAGTCAGTGCTTGTGTAATTTGCGGGGAATATATTAATCTGACTCTGATTACAAACCACTTGAACTCCGACTTCTATATCCTATATGCCAGGGAGAAGATAACCGGGGTCCTAGCTTGTTGATTTTTGGCACGGCATAGATTGGCAAAAATAGATTTGGTGTAGTAGACTGAATATGTGGTCAACGTATAAAGAGTAAAATTGGGTCCCGTTTTATTCCAGAGGTTTTGATGAGGCAGGAGTAGTAGTTTAGACGAGGTGGCGAGGTACAGTTATAGCTCCATGCTGCACAGCGGTGCGTTCAATCAATCAATCAGTCATCCATAATAGGCTTGTTATCTTAATAATAAGTGAACTTTACGACGGCGAGTGAACGATTGCGTTCCAGAAGTCCTTCTGATGGATTTGTCTTGGCTGTCGAGTGTTTTATCGTCCAAAAAATCGCTCTGAACGTGATTAAAACGATAGTGTACTGTTTACGCTGTATTAACTCAATGGGGAAAGGCGGTTTGTTTTCCCCCACGCTCAAAGCGGATGTGACGTTTATGGGCGTTCCTTTCTAGCTCCGTGTTGGTGTATTACACATTGTTCTCTTCAGGCAAAATAATTACAATGACTGACTTTTAATGACAATGGAACGCCACTGAATTACATGTGAATGGTAAAGCCATAGACACGTCAATGACAACGTGTCACACCCACCCAACAATGAATCAGGATTTATGAAAGAACAGTATGAGAGAGACTACACAACATGCATGCTACAATACTACTGTATACAGTCTGCAACTTTTCTTCTTTCTTCTGACTGCAGGCAATATCGCCTGGCGGGATACCGGCACATCTTGGAGTGGATCCTTCGGGGGGAAAAACTCGGAATAGGGAATCGCATTGTCCTGCCAGCTTGCATAATTCACCAGGTAAAACTAACATATTACTTCAGACAATTTTGCTTTTTTTTCCACTCAACCTAGAAAGGATAGTTCACCCCATGACATGTTTTCTATTGATTAGTCACCCCATGGAGACACGAGTTGAATAATATTATTTTTGTTGCATTCCTAAGACAATACTTTGATTACTATAGATTTACTAAATTTACTATAGGCCTACTCATAATTTCGTTTTAGGAATGCAACTAAAACTAAACAGATATTATTGAACTCAAGTCTCCATGGGCTGACAAATCAATAGAAAAAATGTCATTTTGAGAGCTTTAAGCTGAAAGCTGTTAAATACCTAAATTGAAAATCTTCTTCCTTCTTCAGGTCAGGCAGCGATTCCCCGAACCTAGTGGGGTGTACAAGGGCTTTTGTGAAGCAGATGATCTTTTTGATGAGCTGCAATAAAGATACATTAATTTAAGACATTGGACTTTTTATTTACTTGATGTACACAGTTGTACCCAACAAAGTGAAATAATAAATTGTTGCCTACAGCAGTTGTTCTCAAATGGGGTTACGTGTACACCTAGGGGTACATAGAGGTACTACGGGGGCACATGAAAGTGAAAAATGAACACCATTTAGAGTAACTGTGTTTGGATGCTGTAATTTAAAGTCTTTCACTCCTTTTTCTTTGAAATGTTATATTATCGATATATTCTTCAAAAGTGGGTTTCATTCATAGCATCAGGTGGACACCTCATGTCCGAAATGGCAACTTTTCAGGATTCAAAATCAAAAGTAGAAGATCTACAAGCTAAAAATGCAACATCCTTTGAGCTTGTGGATCTTCTACTTTTGTATGGCACTAGTATAGCATAGTAGGGCATTCATGACTCTAAATAGATTTAGGCTGTTAATAAGTTCATTTTTGTATAAGTCAGAGTTGTGTAGTTTTTAGAGTGGGCTTAGGAATCAATGTGTGTGCTTTGTTATGTCTGTTTATGTAAAACCAAGGACCATTTATCATAATATACAATTGAAAAGGCGACTGAAAGCACGCCTCAAAAGTCCAAATATCAGTGATAGATCAAAGAAAGGGGTCCCACACACAGCCTGGACCTGGCAAAGATTTCTTATTTTCGATGGTGCAGAGGGAAAAAGGAGCAAACCAAATACAGAGAGCCAAAGGTCAAGTTTACTTAGTATTTAGGGTTTGAGTGGTTAAACGTCTGAATATACACCTTAATCCAATCCATGAACCAATTTAGAGAGACAATAGAACAAACACTAACACATTGCTGTACATGATAGTGCTGTCAAACAAGTCTATGACGCTATCAAGGAAAAGTGTGAACCCTATGGCAGGTGAAGTTTGCTTTCAGGTTGCCCAACCGGGCAAGTGCTCATTTGAGAGAAGATGCAACCGTCTGTCCATCTGTCTAATCACCTGAACATGGCCAGCACGCACTGTCTTCTGTTCTGTAAAATAAGTGCACCGTTTACCTACAATCTTTTGTGCACTTAAAAATATAAAACAACAAGTATGTAACCACAGACATATTCAATCATAGCTATGTAGGTATTTGGTATTTTTATGTGGAGGTATTGAGGTATGACATTAAAATTAAATAAGTGTTACATTGAGTGATAATTAAACCCTGTATAATATTATAATGGACGATTGAATTTTTGGACAAGTTGGCATGACCTTTGGGCAAGTAGAACATGACCTGTACCTGCCTCTGAGACCTTAGTGTCAACCTGCTTGTTTGAGAACCACTATCCTAGTGGACTCCTAATGTACCGTGTAGTGTCATAGTAAATCAGTGTCATACATTTGACAGGCGATTTTAAGGGGTGTCTATGGGTGCACTTGCACTGGCGGCCAAGTGCAAAATGTATTTTACACACAAGTTGTTGCAAAAAATAAGTAAATAAACCATATAGACATATGCTCATGGTGTCTAGAAAAAGCACAGTTTATATTGTGTTACAATTAGGTAAAAAAAATAAACCTTACAAAGGCCTAACCTAGTTAGGGCAAAATCAGAAAGTAGCCTACAAAAACAAATATGTTGCTATACTGTACATGTACTGTAAGCCCCTCCCAAACAGCAACATGTGTTCCCGGCCTGAATGGGTTAAAACAACAGGATAAACCGTACAAAATCCGAAAATGTTCACACGTGCGCAAGCGTGCGTGCATGAGGAACCCAGTCTTGCACCCCCTGCTAGAAGAGGCTAGAATCGCCTATGGTCCTGGTTAAATCTGGACTGGTGTTCAAGAACTGCCTTCTCCTTTGGAGGCTTGGGCGTTCTGGCAATGTTGGGTGGTAGAGATGGCCGATCGAGAGAAGAAGTTGGCACTTGGTAGGGCACTGTCACATCCTTTCTCCGCTTGATGGCGAGACGGACCAGTGTCTCTCGGAAGAGTTGTGTGTGGGGCACGTACTGCTTCTTCACAGCCCACCTCCCTGTCCGCTTGCAGTTCTCCTGTTTGGTGCAGAGTTCACCTGAAATGTATTTATTTTTTCTTGTCATTGAGCAAGTCATATATTTGTTCTGATCCTAACCCTTGGCCAGGGGTCTTCAACAGGGGTTCCGGGACCCCTAGGGGGTCCTCCAAATCTTAGAATATAGATAGAATGTTTTTTTCTCCTTTTTTATATTAACCACTTGAACCCTATGTGTCCAACAACAGAACTTTAGCCAAAAATAGCAGATCTACAAGCTCACAACACCTCGCGCTGCAAGGCGTTGTGAGCTTGTAGATCGGCTATTTTTTGCAAAGAGCTTTGGTGTAAAGGGGAAAAAGAGCACAGTGAAAAGGTCAACCCGGGTCAACACAAATTGAAATGAATCCAAAATACACTGATGATTGTGCTGTCAAACGATGAAACTATATGGAATCTATGAACAGGTTGTGGGGGTCCCTGATTCATCTCTCTCTCAACTAAGGGGTCCTTGGCCTGAAAATGTTGAAGACCCCTGCCCTAGGCACTTTCACATTTAGAAATACAGCTAGTGCTGTAATGTATATAGAGGACAGGCAGAAATTGATCTTTACAGAAGGAGAGTAGGTTCACACTATGGACAAATATGAATAACCTGTGGCACTTGTGGCTTGTTTCCGCTTCACAATGTTTTCATTGTGCTCGAGGACAGCTAGCATTCCCCTCTCTTTCATGCCAGTGTAGGAAAAGGCTAACCTTTTTGGCAAATATTTCAGGAGAGCAGAATGGAATACTTCTAGGCCACCTATAGGAACATAATAACAAAATGTGCACATCAAAAACATTTTTTTTTTTTTTTTTTAGATTTTCTCTTTTTTTTTTTTTTTTTTTTTTCAAATAATGCAGGTAAATATGGAAATCGGGAAAAGTTCACATCACATCTACATGTTTTGGCTTTCCACAGCATGTGATGACAATGTCAGTTTACCTGTGTGTTTGAAGAGGCCCAAATATTCTAGGTCTCCCAACAGCAGCTTGCCACAGACCAGCTTCTCCAAATCCTGGTATACCTGCAGTCCCAATGTAGGCATTTAGTAGACGCTCTTTATCCAGAGCGATTTACAGTAGGCAAGGTAACCACAAGATAATACATCAAATGCATAGATCTAATAATACATCAAGAAAAAACAGGAACCTACTGTCAGTCTAAACAGTATATTATCAAAACATTATTCTATAAATTCCTATTCCATTAATCTATAAAACCTTTTGTTAGCTGATCTACTGTAAAGTATTGTAGGGTTGGATCAGGCTGGGAAGATTTTGCTATACATTTTGTTGTAGGGCAACATCGGTGTTTTGTACTCTCAGTAACTGGGAGCCAATGGAGGGAATTTAGCAAGGTGTAAATGATGATGGGGAACTTATTTCAATAACAAGCTCATAACAACCTCCGGTCATCGAATGACAGTCTCTCTTGACTGTCAGTCAACACTAAGTGTATATAGCAGTGAAGGCAACGTAACACTATAGTTACAAGAGTGCTTACTGCTTAGAGTAGTACATGTTCAATATTTTAAAATGAGATCACATTGATGTAATACTCGAGACTGTGTGTAGTTTCTTTATAGCCCTAACAGTAACATACAAAGACTAGATTCTATCTAAATAATACAGTACCTGTGAATCCCTGGAAAGCCACTTCTTCTTCTTCCTCGTCTCTTGGTCCAGAGGGGGATGAAAACACCTGTACCTCCGCCCTCCCTCAGTCCAGCTATGGATGTCTCGGACATGGTACAGTATGGACAGCCAACGACGCTTCAGCTCCTGAAATAAATACATTGATATGCAATTATGGGCCTCTGTGACAAATAAGAAAGCATATGGTAAACAATAAGGCAACAAAGATAAGGAAAACAAATTCTCTCTTGCTAAACAGGCCAAAGCAAAGGTTTTACAGTTAGATGAATAGGCCAGACATAACAAGGAGGGCAGACAGTAATGTAAAATATGATGATCACATACCTCTGTGTTGCCTCCGCAGGAAGCAGAACAGAACCACAAATGATTCCTCAGAGACCTAATTGGTGAAATACAATAGTACATAGGTTACACTCCTGTGTAACGCTCAACTTACTCAACATGAGTATTTGTGTGGCTGTAGGTGTCTTGAACATAAACATCTGCACTTACATTGACCAGTCCGCTAGATCTCCCCGACCCTTCTTCTTGGCTATAGCCATCAGCTTGCTATGGAAACCTGAAATAGTAATTTAAATATTAAAACAATCTGAACTATTTGGGTGTCACCTCCGGTAAAAAGAAAATACATTGCAGATGTGACATACACAAATATGTAGTCACATTTTGTGTATGATTTGATTGTAATTCTATGGAGCCTTATTGTATCTGAATGAACAGAACACATATGTATTTTAGGAACAGACCTATACCACTTTCCGCCACAAGGTGGCAAAAGCCATTGGTGAGACAGGTAGAAGTAGGTGGTCAGGTGACGTTTCCTTCAGATCATACATGGGCAACTGGCGGCCCAGGGGCCACATGCGGCCCTCACCTTGACTTAATGCGGCCCTCAGGTTAATATCGGAAAACTGATATATTATTGATTTCAGCTGTTACAATTCCAAACATGACCTGCTTTAATTCTGTCAGCCTATATTAGTAGATTAATGACTATAGTAGTATGTCCAATGTAGGTATTTGTACAAAGTATTTAGGTTCATAGAGTCAACATGAATATATAACTAAATGTGTTTGAAATTAAATCAAAATGTTACATTTCAGGATTCCAATTAAAAAATTACAACAAATAATTCAGGATTCCAATTCAAAAGAAGCAAAAATAGCCGATCTACAAGCTCAAAACGCATCGCAGTATTTTTGCTTTTGCATGAGATACTAGAATGACAAAGTAGGAAGTAGCAATATGCAATGTGGCCCTCTGGAGTGAAGGTGGACATATAGCGGCTCTCGCCATCATCAAAGTTGCCCACCCCTGCTTCAGATGAACAAGGAAGGAGAAAGGAACTACACCTAAAACTGACTCTGTCTCCCTTTGTCCTGTTTATTCAGGTGAACGCTGCAGAGCAGTTTTAAAAATCTTATCTGTATACACTAGCCACACCCCTTGGGCGTGTAACACAGACAACATAGAAAATGTAAAATCAGAGATTATGGAACACAATCCATTATCCAGTATCTTGCACTTGCCTTTGACCGTGTGCCAAAGGTCAAATTGATGGTCGATTTCAGGATAGTTTTCCCTCATCTTCTTTCTCACTGATCGTGAGCGGTCCGTTGCTACCACCTCCACCTGTAGTCCCACATCAAGCAGCGTGTCGAGGGCCCGTTTGAAGCCTTCTGCTTCCATGGCAGATGAACTTGATGCTTCTGTGACCTACAAGAAGTTAGAGGGATGAAGGGTAGTAAAAGATACATAGAGTAACCAGCCGTTATGCCACAATGTTATGCAATAACACAACTCAAATTACCTGCACTAGGTTAGTCTGCAAAATCTCTCCAGTGGCATCCAGCATCATGGTGTAATGGCAGTATTTTGCTGAAAACCCTGGTGAGTCACATCTGAGTAAAACAAATATATACATATTAAAATAATTATTTCAATCAATGCAATAAATCCCAAACTAATGATCAATACTGATTTCAATGTATATACACTACTACTACTACTACTACTTCTGCTGTTTCTTTTACATTCTTCATACACACCTTCCATCCCCAGACAGGTGGACTGGCATGTACGGTTCTCCCCTCTCCTCCTTTTCCACCGCTTCAATGTAGAGTCTGGCCAGGATGGAATCCCTCTGTCTTGCGTACATGCTCTCAATGACAGGACCTAGATATGACTTCTGCATGTCATAAAAGGTGGTGTGTTTGATCATCCTCAAGTTCATTAATGCAGACCAATCCTCCAACTCTGTGATGGTGCTCCCCGTGAACAGCACAGAGGCAGCACTAAGCAGGTTCACCTCAGGCATCCCTCTGACTTCAGGAGATGAAGACCAGGTACCAGAGTGTCCTTCAAGGCAGTCCCACCTAACCTTCATCTGTGCCCCGACATAGAACACGTGTGTTTCATTTATGGGCTTTCCACAGCACTGACACTTCCTGAAGAGTTCTAGGATACTGGACTCATAAACGATGACCTTAGGCTCCTTCCAACGATGACGATCTGGATCCTCCTCCTCATCATCATCATCATCATCATCATCCTTCTTCTTCACACGTTTCTCCTGAGATGAAGCTGGGGTGGTGGTGGTGGATGAATCATCCTCGGGACAATAGTCTGAATCCATGGGGTCAAATACTTCCCAACTGCTGCTACTTGTGTCCATGAGAGCCTAATTTTAAACGAAAATGGAGAAATAAACCAACACGCTGACCACACTAACATTGGCAGTTGATAACATGTCATTAAGACCTGGAATTATTTATTTATACTTTAGCTATTGAAAAATAGCAAATATACAAGCTCACAGCTCTGCTGACCACTTGTAGATCTGCTATTTGTTGTTGTGAAAATATTTGTAAATCTTTGTATATATATTTTTCAAAGCAAACTTCTGTAACTCAAATCTCTGCTTCTGGGGGTCCCTGGAACAACATTTTGAGATGGGGATCAGCTGCCAAACACAAAATACAAATTTGGGGGGTCCTTGACATCAAAAAGTTTGAGAACCACTGATTTAGAAGACATTCATAGAATTGGGTCAAAATATTCAAAGACTTGTCCATATACAAGCACACAGCGCAGCATTCAGTGCTGCATAGTATTCCACAATTGCCTTCTAAATCAGTAGTCACACTTTCAAGATTTTTCCATTCGTAACCATAGTGAATACTTACTGATTGACGCAGACGACGTAGCCCAAGTGGGCTTGCAGTGTGTGGCGTAGATGACAAGGGTCCAGCTACAAACTAAACAACAACAAAAAGGTCTCAGCATCCTCATTGTAAGCATCATAGACTCTCAGTAGGCCAATTAATTTGCAACATTTACAAACACCACAATAACATCTCTGTAATGCAATCGCCATTTGTCAGTGTCTGTTACTTGTTCCTTCTACTCCTCAGGGCAGTGAGTCTCAACAAATGTTCTTACATCTTGAAAGAGGACACCTTTATGTGAAGCCTGTCTATATGTAGGTGCACGTGTTGCCAAGTATGGCATTTGAACCCTAACCATACCTCTTTTCTTCTTCTTTTGGCCATGGTTGATGCTGTGGGTCTCAAAGTAGGGTTTGGACCTCCCCTCTCCAATCTCATGGACCCCTGAGGATCCCAGCAGAAATGAGGAAGAATGTAATCACTATTATTTTACAAGCTAAAAGATAATCCAAGACAGAATGTATAACAGGGGTTCCCAAACTTTTTTTTGTCTCAGGGCACCCCATAAATATTTGTTTTAATCCGAGGCACCCCTAAATTATAATTTTCACTCCCAGCAAATATATTTATAGCATATCGTCGTTACCGGGTGGAAACCTTGTATGTCCAAAACCGTTCGTTTTGTATTTATCATCTATAAAATGTACTAAACTAGTGAAAACAGCAGATCTACAAGCACACAACGCCTCGCATTGCGAGGCGTTTTGTGCTGGTAGTGCAGTTTTCACTAGTTTGTGCGACAGTCTTGTATGGTGAACCAGGGCTTTGCTTTACCAAAAGATGTACACCTTTGAAACTTGGAGATATGAGGTTTCTGTCTTGACAGTGAAGATATTTTAGTGATTATGTTGCAAGGAAAACGCTGAGATAACAGCCATTTTGGTTAGAACTGACTGAAAATAAATTTGTACTTCAAGTTTAAAACGATACTAAATATTTTTTCAAGTGTCCAAATAAATTCCAAATATTATCAAATGATCTCGCCCCGTCAGCTACTTTGAAAACCCCTGGTATAAGAATCAATCAATCCACATAAAATATTCCACTCTGATGACTTATTTCACCAGTCTCTCTCAAATGGAGTAGGCTGTGTGTTCTATAATATAATTATGCATTTACATGACAGTGTTATAAAGCACTGTGTTCTGTCACTGATGCTATGTTCTGTTCTGCTCTGCTCTGTGATTGTAGTGATATTTAAAAAATAATGATAAATGATGAGCCCAAAGAAACGTTTTTAACAAAGTTTACTGAAACTTCTTGCAAGTGGAGAAAAATACCAACAAAGAAAAAGTATACAGAATATGGCTTGAAGGCTCACAGCAGTGTAGTGGGTCTCTTTTCTGTAGCTAGTAACACAATCGCGACATCTAGTGACATTTTCTGTGACATCACTCACAGTCAGACAGAAAAGCAACTTCCCGTTAGGTTCTTCAGAATAAAGTGTCTAAGCTTGTGCCAGATAATCTGAAACCATAAACACGCATGCAGTAAATGATGCGTTTCCGAAATGTTTTTACATTGTAAATAGTACTTATATTTTTAACAGTTGGGATTACTATACATGTTTATCATTATCATGAAATAATTCACAACAATGATCCTCTGTTCGATTGTGCTGCGTATGTGATGCCTTGCCTAGCTGTGTTGTGATTTCACTCAGGGTCTTACGTTGTCATGTGATTCTAATGTTGTGCTACTCAAAGTTTGTTGATAAGTGAAGTTCTCTGCTAAACGGTGTCATGGCCTAATCATTCTCCAACACAATACAACACTACACTGCTGATTATGCACCACAAGGCAAATTATGACAGGCTAAAGATTAGCATAGCAATGACAATAGAGGTCAGCTCAGCACAATGACAACACATACATTCATAAGATTGACTTCCATTATTCTAAACGGAGGTGTCACCTAAACCCAACCTAAACCCTAACCTCAGTGGGGCATTTCTGAATGTTTCTACCTGGGGGTGTTTTCTGAATGGAGGTCTGCCCCCCACCTTGCACTCGGGGATAAAGAAACCTACATCCTAGCACTAAACGTGTCTCAAACAACAAGGCTAAATAATTGACTTCTTCCAAATAAAAGATGCTTACCCCTTCAACGACTGCAACTTCATCTGAAGCCTCTGCAGGTGACAGGCTCTAAAGAAAAGTGACAACATAAATATAGCTAGTCAAATGTATAGCGTACTAGCGTTTGCTATAATCTATAATTACATATTTCACAAGTTGCTTATGGCATTTTAACTCCAGTCCAAACATACCTCTGGTCTGCTTCTTTTGGCCGACAGGGGTTGAACAGTAGTTGCAGTGGACACCTCAGGCTCAATGTCGACAGTCTCGTCTTGGGGGAATATGGATGGAACCGCGTTGTCCCTCAGGAAAGACCGCGCTTTCCTGGTCTTTCCCTTGTCCATCATTTCTGCCATGAGATTTCTCTCGAAATCATCTGCAGTAAAATGTTCACCACAGACACGCAGACCTCCGAGTATAGCTGGAGCTGTGTTTTCGTCATAACGTGGGTGTTTGATTGCTCTCAGCCATTGTCTACAAAGGTCCCATCTAGTATCCACGTTTGGGAGACGGTGATAAGACACGGGTCCTTTCGCTTTCTGCCTCTTTCTGGCCCCAGAACACCCAGGTACAAAACAATTCGGCGCCATCGTTTCACCGACACAGACACGGACACACACGAAACTACTGCAAAAGAAAAAAACAACAACGACAACAACTACTGCTGCTGCTACTATTACAATGACTGCTGCTGCTGCTACTACTACCACTACTACTACTAGGCTACTACTATTATTACTACTACTATAACTAATACTACTTCCAATAACAACTGCTTCCAAATACACGACCAATGCTTTCCACCAACAAGCCCCTACAATGCGCGCTGTTGTTTCGAGCGGGAGGAAGGGGTTGGGCGAGTCGCGCAAAGCACCGTGGGTAGTGTAGTGTATTTACAGGACGCGCCCTAGGAAGTGAGGTCATAGCTTCGCGTTTCCAAAAAAATGTCAATATACCTCCAAAATAAAATTCCTTTTGGTTTCCATGTTAGAATATGATAATATGGGGTTACAAAAGCCCTTGAAAACGACCGGAGCTCCCCTTTAATGGTTACCTTTCACGATTCCTATATATTCATTTGTTAATTTTTGATTAACACTAATTCAATCATACTATACAGTATTGCATACGTTATTGTTGTGGTTCTCAACGTGAGCTCCAGGGAACCCTTGAGGGGTTCCAAATGGACCATTACAGGTCTGCAACTGTGTGAGTGTACAAATGGAACCAAATGGACCCTTTGGTTCATTTGGTTCATGGTCCATTTGGTTCCATTCGTACACTCTCAGATGTTTGTCCTTGAAATGTAAGAGTTTGAGAACCATCATTATTGTAATTGTATTGCACAGTGGTTCTCAACCTGTGGGTCGTGACCCCCAGAGGAGTCCCCAAATTATTTTGGGGGGTATGATCAACTTAATGTGCAACTGTTAAAACTGGGTCCCCAGTTAAAATGTGATTATTTTGGGGGTCGCGGCCTGAAAAGGTTGAGAACCCCTGGTATAGCAGACATGAAGTCCACATACCAGATAAAAACAAACCGAAACAGTTCCTAAATTTAAAGGAATCAATAGGCTCTATGCATATACGCCATTTTGTTCTACTTCCGGGTGTCTTTCGACTTCCTTCACAGGTGTTACCGATGATACTAATGAAGGGTCTGTTCCATTCTGCTCAAACAGAGTCAGGGTGCTGATATTGTGCATGTTGGCTCACTGGAAACACTGCTACACCAGTGGGTCTCAAAGTGTCCCCATACAGGTGTGTAACTCTGAGAGTGTACAAATGGAAGCAAATGGACCCGCAAGGGTCCATTTGATTCCATTTGTTGATTCCATTTGTACAGAGTTATGGGGGTCCTTGAAATTAAAGAACCACTGTACAATAAATCAAACAGAGCCTTCATTAGTATCATCAGTAACACCTGTGAAGGAAGTCGAAAGACACCCGGAAGTAGAACAAAATGGCGTATATGCATAGAGCCTATTACATTTTTTCCGGTTCCAGATCCCAACCCTAGCTGTGACACACTGACACTTAAGGCTGAAGTCTGTTTAATTTCAACTCTTCACGAGTGCCCGCATTTCCACCTGTTTTAGCTATAGCCTAGAGATTTTGTTTTGGGATGGCGAGATATGTCCCTGTGAATTTCATGCAATTAAGTTGCTATTAAGTTAATGAAATGCCACCCCGTTTTTTTTCAGTGCAAAATGCCAAAATGGCCACCGTGTGAATATGGTCGAAAAGTGCAGGGACACCAAAATGTAACCACCAACTGGGGTGTTTATATTTAGTCTCTCTGTTAGTTATGTTGTATTAACATACCATACAGACTGATTCAAATAATGCTTTATTCACTATATATATATATATCGTCGTTGTCCGATAAAAACCTTGTATGTCCAAAACCATTCGTTTGGAGTTAATCATTTTAAAAATGATTTAAACTAGTGAAAACAGCCGATCTACAAGCACACAACGCCTCGCACCGCAGATTGTAGATCTGCTGTTTTCACTACTTTTGTGCAACGGCCTTGTCTGATGAAGTGGGGCTTTACTTTGCGAAAGAACGTACAAATTTGAAACTTGGAGATACGAGGTTTCTGCCCGACAAACCTCATTTCTGTCTACTCAGTCTGTTTCTCATTGGTGGGCTGTGGACAGTTCAGAAACCTGCCTACCAGTATCATCATCATTCCTTGCGATTAAAGGGGATTTATATTCCAGGGAAGTTGGCATGCTGAAATAGAAGCCATTGTTCTTGCATTTATAAAAACAAAATATAAAGTAAAAACATGTTGACATGTTTGAAATTACCGAACCTTCCTAGGGATGATGTCGGCGGGTTTCTGTGAGTAGACAGAAATGGTAATGATCTTTATAATGAGTGAGGACCCATTATATGAAGTTGAGGTTGAAAATGGATGAAGTGCTCCTTGAATGATTGCAGCTTTAAGTCACATACATACTGTATATGGTAAAGCTATTGAAGCATACAAACACATCAAATGACCATTGAATGGTGTGCATTTTCATCCACTGTATTACTAGGACTGTGGTACTACAATTATACACTAAACATGAATTATTTGCACAAAGTTTATTTTTATTTTTTATACTACAGTTCAGTTACCCTTTGCCATTGATCTCAATATAAGAGATATTTTTTGTGCTAACATGATAAAAAAAAAAAAACTGAATGATTTGAGAAAATATTTGAAGAAGATATGCGTATGTGATTGTTGTCAAACCTCAAACCAAGAATCTGAGTAAAATGCTCTCAAAGTTTGTGATTATAATTTTTTTCACACTATACTTGCAGCCAGGTAAGGCCGTGTTTTCCAAACAGTGGGTCGTGGATCCATTTCCGTGGGCCACGAGTGAATATATATATATATATATATTTTTTTGTTTTCTAAATGTTCTCAATTATTATCCACAACTTTCCAACATCCCATCGTGCATTGCGCAGAAGTTGCACGGAGCTTCCGGCGCCGCAACCGAGTGTGATCTACAAGCTCACAACGGCTGCATCTGCGACGCGACGTGATCTTGTATGTCTGCTGTTAACCGGAAGTGTCCTACACATAATGCTCCAGTAAATGTTTGCGGAGACAGGTGGATTTCCACACAAACAAATCCCACACATTTTCATGAGCTGAAAACAAATTCAAACATTCTTCAAAAAGAATGTCAGGAATAACATTTAAATAATCAAAGAAAAGACCTAAATTAGAAAACAAATGTTTTAGAAGTGAAAATGGCAGATCTGCAAGCTCTTTCGTGCCGCGTTGTGAGCTTGTAGATGCGCTATTTTCACTATAGTCAGGGAAAATTTGCAGAATACCTGTCAAATCTGGGAATAAATTCCTTGCCAAACAATTTCTTCACCAATGTGTTCGTAAAGGTGTCTAGTAACATATCTAACAAAGATTGAAATTCAACATCCCTAGCAACATGTTTGACAGCTATAGGGTAATTCTGGGTCTTATTCACTTACTAGATACACTATACTATAAGGGAAAAAATGACTCCCAAAAATATGCTTTAAGTGGGATGTGAGGGGTCTAACTATGTGTTTTTAATTATTCTGAATCCATTGCAAGCATTTGTTTTGCTTGGGCCAAAAATGTGATGACTCATCACTAAACCATAGTTTATTTTTTGGGTCTGTTTTTAGCCCAATGAATGTTTTTTTTTTTTTTTTTTTCGTGTAAAACAAATGCTTGCAATGGATTTAGAATAATTAAAAACACATAGTTAGACCCCTAACATGCTACTTAAAGCATATTTGTGGGAGTATTTTTTTTCCCTTAGTGTATAGTAAGTGAATGAGACCCAGAATTACCCTAGCTGTCAAACATGTTGCTAGAGATGTTGAATTTCAATCTTTGTTAGATATACCTGGGGCGTACCTGGGGCGACAGAGCTTTCACTTTTGCTGCCCCAACCCTTTGGAATGCACTCCCCAAAACCCTCAGAAACGCCCCCACCATCCAAACCTTCAAAACCGGTCTCAAAACCCACCTCTTTCATATTGCCTTCCCCAGCTAATTCTACCTTATGTCAATTGTTTTTAATTGGTTTTATTAGTCTTAGTGTTTTTTTTTATTCTTTAATAAAGTTGTTTATTCTGTTCTTTTTTGCCCCATGTAAAGTGTCTTTGGGTACTTATAAAAGCGCTATATAAATTTGAGATATTATTATTATTATTATTATTATTATATATTACTAGACGCCTTTACGAACACATTGGTGAAGAAATTGTTTGGTAAGGAATTTATTCCCAGGTTTTATTAATATTCCCTGACGACTAGTTTGGCAAACATCTGATTTCTCTTTTGGGTCTCCAAAGGAAACCCTAACGCCAGACAAAAGGAGCGGAACATAATATTACCAGAAGCAGATAAATAGATAGTCGTGAATGACCATAACAGGTCTGTAACTCTGAGAGTGTACAAATGGAACCAAATGGAGCCGTAAAATTGGGTCCATTTGGTTTCATGTGTACAGTCTTGAGTTGCGGGGGTCCCTGCAAATGAAACAATAGTAACAGTGGACTCCTAACCATGGATCATCATTGGATCTTAGGATCAAAATAAGAACATTATAATGGTGTGTAAAACAGGAAATCTAAACTTCACACAGGACAAGGCCACGGTTTTGCCACTGATAAATTTGTCCGTGTATGGACATGTTGATGACCCCTGGCCGCTATCCCCCTTGGTCACGTCATTGTGTTCGTTAATAAGAAGCTTTTTTATCTGATATTTTTCGATATGTATTTCCGGACCCATTTTTGCAAGGCCACGGCCACATCTCAGTGTTCAATAGATGGGGTTGGTGCGCATGGCATGGGGAACACCAGGAAATGCATGGGAAAACATAAAAATATTGGATAAAAAGGCTTCTTATTACCGAACACAATGCCGGCCAGTATTTATACAATGATGTATAACTGGTTGTGAATTTATAAAGCAATTTGTTTGTGAAATTTGACTGTTGGTGTAGTTTGTACAGGGCAGTGATATTCAACTGGCGGCCCGCGGGCCAAATGCGGCCCCAGCAGAGCTTTCTTGTGGCCCCTGGCAAACATTCCATATTCCAATGGAAAAATAAATGTAGTAAGTACCAGTAAGACTCCCTAATCGGGAGATAAGCGACCGTTGGTCGCTTATCTCCACAAATAGGCCAAAAGTTTGTTTTACCAATTATCAAGACATACGGGCAGTTGACAGTTTGCCATGGTTACTCATTGAAGTTGAATCTCCATATATGGAGATAACCTACGCATCACACTAAGTCTGACCTCACCAGCCCATATTTGGGCATGAGCAACTTATGTCTCCATATATGGAGATATGATGACATCACACAGTCCTCAGCCGATGATGTGGCGTGATGTCATACAATACACAAACGAGCCCTACAGTATAAAGGGGCAATTCTTGCCAGGAAAGAAGCATTTCTTCGACTCAGACCTTATTGCCAGGGTTGGCTTATAGCAGCTGTCGGTAGGACCATATATGGATTCTGTTAGTGTGGATCTCCTAACAGGGCATCATCTGGGATACAATCCCTTTTATGCCCATATATGGAGATCCCTAACAGAATCCCTTTCATGCCCATATATGGAGATCCCTAACAGAATCCCTTTTATGCCCATATATGGAGATCCCTAACAGCATCCCTTTTATGCCCATATATGGAGATCACTAACAGCTAACAGAATCCCTTTTATGCCCATATATGGAGATCCCTAACAGAATCCCTTTTATGCCCATATATGGAGATCCCTAACAGAATCCCTTTTATGCCCATATATGGAGATCCCTAACAGAATCCCTTTTATGCCCATATATGGAGATCCCTAACAGAATCCCTTGTATGCCCATATATGGAGATCCCTAACAGAATCCCTTTTATGCCCATATATGGAGATCCCTAACAGAATCCCTTTTATGCCCATATATTATGGAGAAATCCCTGCTCTGAGTATCTGACATCAGTGTGATGTCACCTGTTTATGCCCATATATGGAGATCCCTGCTCTGCGTATCTGGTTGCTATGGTAAACAGTTGGTTGCTAGGGTAAAAAAAACATGGTTGCTATGGTAAACAGTTGGTTGCTTGGGTAAACAGTTGGTTGCTAGGGTAAAACCATGGTTGCTAAGGTGGTTGCTAACGTACACTAACAGACCAGCAACAACAGACTGTTGCCACAGCAACGTACACAAAGGTTTGTGTACACATGTGGTGTGATGTCATACTGATGCGGAGATATGAGCAGGGCAAAGGTGTGACGTGTGACCGACGGACGGACGGACGGTGGAGGTTTTCATAGTAAACTGCTCCCTGACGGTCGCAATTATTGGATGGTTGGTTGTACAGGATGACCACTTTGAATGTTGCTAGGCAGCTCGGCAACATGGTGAAAACAAGATGAGTTCTGAGTGCAGTTCAACCATCCATTTGAATGTCTGGGTCTTGAGAGGATGTTGTCCATTTTCCCCAAAGACATAATTCACCTGGATTGTGTACATATTCTCCATCATCAAAATCTAAGCCTGTGCTCTATAAAGGTCTGGCACAAAAACATCAAAATGCATGAATGCAGTATGAAGCAGGGCCTAATAAGTTACCATATAGCCTAATGGACATACCGGTACATGTCCATTTCTAGGTCTTGAGTGGATGCTGTCCCTTTACCCCAAAGAAATAATTCACCTGGATTTGGTCCATCTTTCATCTTCTCCATCATCATTAACTTCAAGCACATCTTGAGCTCTTATCAGTCGGGTGCTCAAAACAAAAGCAAAAAACCTTTCATTCATACGAACATGTAAACACTTTGCCAGACGCTTCCATGCCAATGACCCATGTAGATCACACTGAAATACTGTATCAACTTCCTCTTTTCTTAATATCAAAATCTAATCCTGTGCTCTGTAAAGGACTGACACAGCAAACATTATGCTGTGTCAGTTATTAACATTATTATGAAGCATGGCCTAATAAGGTACCATAGCCTAATATGCAGCGATGGGCACAAAATCCAAAAAAGTATTTGAAATACAAATACTATGTGAAATACTTACCAGGATACTGTCAACAGGATAGTATCTTGGTGACAGTATCCTGGTCAGTATTAGACGAAGTTCTGACCAAGTATTTCGATTTTTGTTTTTGTGCCCCGTCTCTGCATGCCTAATGGACATACATGTCCATTGTTGTGTCTTATCTGACATATAGCGAACAACAAACGGTGAAACGGTTAACCATGAACATTTCCGTTTCTGTTCTGTTGTCACAGTCTTGTGGCCCCCGACTTCAATTGAGGCCCACTGCCTAATCTAGTTGAATACCCCTGGTATAGGGCTTTTGAATTCGCCTCCACCAACACAGGGAAATCCTGACCCATGACGGTCATACGTCAGATTATCAACGACCGTCACGTTTCAGGGCTACCAGAGAGTAAGAAAAGAATCTAATAAAAATCTTACACAGACAGTCAAATGGTACATACCTAACAGAATCGCCGGGCTGATTTGTTCATTTTTGCATCTGTTTGCCTGTGTCCATTTATGCCCATATATGGAGATATCTGTCTGTCTGCATCCATTTTATGCCCATATATGGAGATATATGCAGACACAGTGCCAGTTCCGGAAAATCCTGATGTCAGACATCAGAATCCGAACCTTTCGTGCTGGTTCCAGAAAATCGTGTATCGGGTCGGGTCGAGGCCGAGCACTGCACTACCTGCTGCGGTGGGGAACGCGCGTGCCGAATTTGAAATAGGGAATGAATGCCCACCCTTTAATGCAAACCCCATGAATGCCCCACCCTTTAATGCAAACCCCAATATACCTGTTGTCATAGGACCCGTTTTGACCATCTGTTTGTCTTTGTCCACTTATGCCAATATATGAAGATCTCTGCACACACAGTACCGGTTGCGGAAAACTCTGATGTCAGACATCAGCTCCGCATACGGGCATTCATTTTATTCCCATATATGGAGAACGCGCGTGCCGGTGGGACGAATGGTTCTCAAGATATGCCCATATATCTGCCTGTGTCCCTTTTATGCCCATATACGGAGATATCTGTCAGGTCGAGGCAAGGCCCGGCACTGCAGTGATGTCACAATGAGTCAGCGCTTGCGCCGATTTCCTCCGGAACAGCCTGATGTCAACAATCAGCCCGCATAAGGAGATTCCGAACGTTTCGCGCCGGTTAGGGAAAACCGCGCGTCGGGTCGGGTCGAGGCCCGGCACTGCACTCCGCGTCGCGGCGGGGAACGCGCGTGCCGAATCTGAAGCCGGTGGGACAAACGGTTCTCGAGATACGCGGATTACAGACACGCAGACAGACACACACGCAGAGACTTCTCGCATTTATAGATAGATGGGGATTTCCACATTTTTCAAATCAGATGTTTTAACAGTACAGCGATGTTCTAATTAATTACAGTGTCTCACATTGATTCCTTGGTTGCCAATGGACAAAAAAACAATGCATTAAATTAAACAGCATCATTATTGTCTTTATATCATTAAGGACAGGTCAGATCATCCAAGACCAGGGTTATCTGATATATCCGTCTGATAAGAGACACTAGTAGGCTATTACATTTTCTATATGATCATTTAAACTTATATAAAAAAACAAAAAGCATTAATTCATCAATGAGATTTTTATAGAACACATTAATTGAATTCCAGAAGGCTACAGCCATTAACAGTGTATTATCATGCAAGGATTTACACACTGACAGACACTTATTACAACACAAGCCAAACCCTAGCCTATCCTATAGTTTCAAACCTGTAGAAAATACTTTAAAAACATGGCAATGAATACGGAGCTAAAGTAGTGTTGTAGTGTGTAAATCCTGCATGAGGTTAAATAACACGGCATTTCGCCAAACGATAATGGCGTCGATCCTTCCATATACTAACAACTCAGGTCTCTAAACTACCGGTACTTGAATTCACTATGTGCTATAAACATCATTTATGACTTAATGGCTGTTGGTTTTTAATATTATGGTTTAATTGATGAAATCTTGTAATTGTGTCTCTACCAGGCAAAGATACAATGTCCATAATGTAAATGGAGGGGAGAGGGGGAAAGACGTCTCCGATTTCAGTGGTGATTGTGCAACTTTGACACATGCATTAAAGATGGGGGATAATCTGAGACTGATTATAAACCACTTGATATAGATGGTAGGCGCATGCATAAAGTGAATGGCAAATCGAGTGGCAAATCAAGTGGCAAAGTGAGTTTAACATTGTTTAACGTCATTCAATGCAATCAGATAGGACTTTTCTGCTTGGATATATGGGCCGTCAAGGCCAGAAAGTAGTTTTTTGCCAGTCAGTAGGCGTTCCCGCATAACTTCCGGGTATGATGATTATGTCACGCGCATACCCTCTATATATTATAATGATAAAACCCACTGTTTCTATATTCTAGGCTAGGGGGGACATAAGCCAAACCTCTAGTCTACAAGATCACAATTGTGTCGCGTTCCGACGCGTTGTGAGCTGGTCGAGTTTGGGCACCCATAGATTGGCATTTTTTAGCAAAGAGATTTGGTGTACAATGAAAAAGCGGTAAATTACACAGCAAACCTGGGTCCCGTTTTAGTCCAGAGGGGTTAAGATGTGGAGACAGGCTAGTTGTAGTTGGCTCAGAGTAGCCAACTGAGGTGGGCTGCATGCAGCTACTGCTAGGCTTTTGATTGATTGAATAATTTATTAGAAGTTTGACAGTACAAATCACTGGTGCAAGGTCAACTAAAAGGAGATCCTAGTAAGCTTTTCAGCTTATTTACACAGGAACCACTTTATGTATCTCATATAACCATTCATAGTCATCTCATAACTCTAAATAATATGTTCACTTTCCAAAGGCGAGTGAACGATTGCGTTCCAGATGTCCTTCTGATGGATTTTTCTTGGCTTTCAATGTTACTTTCTATAGTCCCAAAAATCGCTCTGAACGTGATTTAAAAGATAGTGTACGATGTACGCTGTACTAACTCTATGGGGGAGACTAGTTTGTTTTTCCCCACACTAAAACCGGATGTGGCGTTTATGTGCGTCCCTTTCTAGCTCTGTGTGTGTGTGTGTGTGTGTGTGTGTGTGTGTGTGTGTGTGTGTGTGTGTGTGTGTGTGTATAGCTACGGGATATCATCATATCAGAACAGGTCAGCTATATCCTTCCGCTGAGCTGGGATGATATTGATGACATCAGGGATCTCCATACTGTATATGGGGCTATATCTCCATATATGCGGCTATATCCTATATCCGTCTGCTGAGCTGGGATGAGGTGATGTCAGAACAGGTCAGCTATATTGTGATATCATTTGATGAAATTCATTTTACACTCTCAAGTGTTAAATGATTTTTAAACACCTGTATTGCTCAATTTACAAGAAGTGTATACATTAGAGAATGTAGAATAATTGTTATTTTGATTGACCTGTTATCAGTCCTATGGAACCACATCAAAACAGCATAGAATTATTAGGGTTAGGGCTATTCTGTGGACAAAATCTTATCCAAAGATAACAAAATAGTCTTGGGTCTGAAAGGCTAAATCTCTTGGTCAGTTTTCCAAAAATATTTTTAGCATTAGAAATATTGGAATATGCTACTGTATGTTGTCGTCTGGGCCCGCATTATTGGTGCAGGCACCCTCACATTAAGGTGACCTGGATTAGGTTTAGGCATAGTTTGACTGAGGTTAGGGTTAGGGTGGGTACACACCTCCATTCCTTTCGGAATGGAGGCCCGTCCCCGGTTAGGGTTAAGGTTAGGTTTAGTGACATGGCAGTGGCACCTCCATTCCTTAGTCCTGTCCCAGAAACACACTCTTGTGTGATCTAGCGACAGTAACCATATCTACCGTATGAAGTGTATCTTCCCAAATTAAGCATCTTTGTTCATATTCATGAGCACAAGAAGGAGACCGCCGCCCCTCCACCTCTGCTCCACCAATCACAGGCTGAACAAGGGATCCAGGCAACCCTCGTGATTGGCAGAGTGTTGGCTGATTGACAGGCAGAGCCCGCAAATCAGAAACTCCCAAATATAACCGTCCCGTCTCCTGTTCACTTTCAAAATAAAAGCTCAGGATCAGTGTAGGTTGATGACGTCATCGTGGGAGGTTTTTGTTTGCATTGTGTCTAGACTCAGTTTACATGAAAACCGTCCTATGACAACAGGTATAATGGGGTTTGCATTAAAGGGTGGGGCATTCATTCCCTATTTCAAATTCGGCACGCGCGTTCCCCGCCGCAGCAGGTAGTGCAGTGCCCGGCCTCGACCCGACCCGATACGAGATTTTCTGGAACCTACACGAAAGGTTCGGATTCTGATGTCTGACATCAGGGTTTTCCGGAACCGGCACTGTGTCTGCATAGATGTCCACATGGGCATACAATGGATGCAGACATACAGATACAGATATCTCCATATATGGGCATAAATGGACACAGGCAAAGAGATGGTCAAAGCGGGTCCTATGACAACAGGTATAATGGGGTTTGCATTAAAGGGGGAACCGGTACTGTGTCTGCAACACAGTCGGAGGCACAGACAGATACAGAGATCTCCATAATGGGCATAAAGGGACACAGACAAACAGATACAGAGATCTCCATATATGGGCATAAAATGGATTCAGACAGACAGATACAGATATCTCCATATGAGCATAAATGGACACAGGCAAACAGATGGTCAATACAGGTCCTACAGAGATCTCCATATATGGGCATAACATGGACGCAGACAGACAGATAACTCCATATATGGGCATAAATGGACACGCAAACAGATGGTCAAAACAGATCCTATGACAACAGGTATAATGGGGTTTGCATTAAAGGCCAGGGCATTCATTCCCTATTTACATTGTTCCCGAGTTGGCCAGGTCGCCAACTAGACGCTAGGGGCGGCCGAGCTTCTAGTGTCTATAACCTTAACTGCTGTGCGGCCTCTGGGAAACTGATTTACGAAGTTCGCTCTATCTATCTATCTATCTATCTATCTATCTATCTATCTATCTATCTATCTATCTATCTATCTATCATACCACATCTATTGTCATATCATATTGTCATGTCTCTTGTCTATTCCCTGTTTTTGTTTTTTTTGGTATTCTGCATACATCATGTAGGCCTATGTCATACAAGGGCAACTGGCGGCCGGGGGGCCACATGCGGCCCCCACCTTCACTTAATGCGGCCCGCAGGATAATATTGGAATACTAATATATTATTGATTTCACCTGTTACAATTCCATTTCCAACCATGCAAACATGACTCGCTTTAATTACTTCAGTCTATATTAGTAGCTTAATGACTACAAGTATTCTTTATGTCCAATATATGTGTATTTAAGTTCACAAAGTTAACATAGGATGAACATATAAATGCATTTGAAATAAAACAAAACAAACAAACAAACAAACAAAAAAAAATCCTATTCAAAAATAGCAAAAATAGCAGATCTACAAGCTCAAAACGTGTCGCATATAATATAATATAGTGGCCCTTGCCATCATCAAAGTTTCCCACCTCTGGCCTATGTCGTTGGCTAATTGTCATTAGTGATCATGTAATTGGTAATCAGTTCATCATGTATGTCACTTTGCACTGTAATCATGTCATTTGTAATCATAATGTAATCATGCATGCCAACTAAGTTGGCTTATTGTCATCTGCAAACTGTCATTGGCTACTAATGCATTTACTGAGTTCATATGGATGGAGGCCTTGTATAAGCCAGTGGTTCCGAGACTTTTAGCTAAAGACCAAAATGAGAAATCAGACGTTTGCCCGGGAACCAAACAATAGTGAAAATAGCAGCTCTACAAGCTCACAACACACTTCGTCGCGCCGCGTTGTGGGCTGCAGATCTGCCATTTTTCTTAAACATTTTTGTTTTCTAATTAAAGGAAATTGAATAGTTTTATCATGAAATTCTTTTTGGAAAATGTTTGAACTTGTTTTCAACTTGTGACAAAGTGTTTTAACAAATGTATAATTAACTAGACTGCACTCTGTCGAGATATCAACTTGTGCCTTTTGTTCTCTAGCCCATGTTAACTTAATGGTAATTGGTAATGGCATGGTCATGAAAACAATATATAATAATCCACAAAACTAGTGTAGCCCCCACAGTTAGTACCAGCCATGAACCAGCGACAACAGCCCTGCTAATCGGGCTCAGCCCTATTAGCACGACTGGTTGTGCGTTGGACTGGCGAGTGGGAGTCCCGGGTTCAATCCCCGCTTCCGCGTATCACTACACTAGCGTAATTTGAATTGTGGACCTATTTCTATATAGGCTATGTATAGCACAGCCGTTTAGCACTACTTTGAATTCTTTGTATCCTTTGAAACAGGTGATGAAGCTATACTAAAAAGGGATATAAAACAGACTATTTTGTCAATAAAAAATTGTAAGACCACCCCATTGGGCTCAAATAAAATTAGCTGACCCTCCTAAAATGAAAGAGATGACCCTCCCCTATTTTCCTCAAGGGGTAGGCTAAGTAGCCTAACCCTCTTTAAAAAAACGAAATTTCCCTAAGTGACTTCTCCATTTCCTTTGTATTGTTGTATTTGACACATTGGCAACGTTACGTGCCTGTGTTTTATCATGGCAACAAGGCAAATACGCTCCTTTGAATTGAATCAAATTGAATTATTGAAAATTGAGAGAGAGAGAGAGAGAGAGAGAGAGAGAGAGAGAGAGAGAGAGAGAGAGAGAGGGAGAGAGAGAGAGAGAGAGAGAGAGAGAGAGAGAGAGAGAGAGAGAGAGAGAGAGTGTGTGTGTGTGTGTGTGTGTGTGTGTGTGTGTGTGTGTGTGTGTGTGTGTGTGTGTGCGTGCGTGCGTGCGTGTGGTCTTTAATTCCGTGCACCCCGTCACTGCGCGTGTCCACAGCCTACGTAGCGTAGCCTACACCAGCCGGCCGATGCTAGACTACCTCTTCGCGTCGGCGTGTGAGTGCGCGCGCGCGTGAACGCGCATGACCGTCGTCGGCTGTCTCAGACACACAGAGAGAGAGAGAGAGAGAGAGAGAGAGAGAGAGAGAGCAAGAGAAACGACGGGGGAAACACAAGCACACGGATCCTTTTCCTTTAAAAAAAAAAAACGTCGTTTCGCGTTCACTTCACACACAGACACACACATCCATCCGTGCATCAGTGATGGTGTGTGATGTGTTGTAACGGGCCGATGGCCGCAGCATCCTCCGCTCCGGAGCAGCAGCAGCCTCAGCCTCAGCATCAGGACCATCTCGGTACCTTCGCTGCCCGCGGGAGGAGAGCCCGGCGGCCGCCATCCAAGCAGCACAAGCATCGCTGGTAGCTATAAGGCTACTGCAGGGGCGTGACGACACCGTGAGTAATATGTCCGTTGTTTAATAGGCTATCACATCGTTGTTGTTGTCGTCGGGTGGAAACCTCGCATTTCCAAAACCCGTTCGTTTTGTATCATTAAATGATTGAAAATATAGTGAAAACAGCCGATCTACAAGCACACAACTGCTTGCAGATCGGCTGTTTTCACATGGTCTTGTAGCCTAGTGCCGATAGTCTTGTATTATGATGCATCACGTATCATGATTAGCTATAGCCCTATGTTGCTATATTATTATGTCAAATAAATAAATAAATAAATAGGCAGAATATAGCCGATCTACAAGCTCACAGTTCACAATGCACGCGTTGTGAGCTTGCAGATCGGCTATTGCATCGGCCTATAGTAGGCCTAGCCTACAGAAGAAATGTATTTAGCCTAAGAGAGAAAATGGGAAATGTCATGTCTCCTGTGTCGGTTTCCGGAGCAGACTTGGGAAGAAGCAGATTGTCCTGTCCTCCTCCCCCCCCCCCCCCCTCCCCCCCCCCCCCCCTCTCTCTCTCTCTCTCTCTCTCTCTCTCTCTCTCTCTCTCTGACGCAATTAATCTGACAGACAGATGGGGTTTGTGGGAGGAGGGGGTGGGGATAGGGATGGGGGGGGGCTCTGGTGAAAAGGATGGAGCCCCCCTGCTATGGCTTTATAGCTTTAGAATTATTCAGGCAAAAAAGGCAGAGTGAATGGAGTGAGTGAGGTTGATCTGGTCGTACCAGGCCCTCCGTTTGGGGGGCTTATTTTGGTAGTGTCTTGCTGTGTTTAGAGAAGGGAGGGTAGGGGTTGGGGGGGATGGCATTAGCCAAAAATAGCCAGATAGATCTACAAGCTCACAGCATGTTGAATGAGGGAAGGGATTTGGTGTTACGTGCTAGGCCTAGAGAGAGAGAGAGAGAGAGAGAGAGAGAGAGAGAGAGAGAGAGAGAGAGAGAGAGAGAGAGGGTTTGAGTGGTTACTGGTTAGCATGGTGTGTCATCTCTCGCGGTTGTTGTGGGCATAATGCTACTGTACTCAGCTGCTCCAACAGTGTGGTGTCATTCCCAGGGCTGCGAGGGACGATGGTGTAATGTAACGGCACAGAGGACGGTCTGAGGGTTGCGCGTGGCTTAAAATATCCGCAGGCCTCCTGCGTGTTGCTCCATTATTATGTGGGCTACCTACCTACCGTACCTACCTGTGGCGAGCTAGCCCTCTGGGAGTTGGCATGTGGTGCAGATTATGTGGGCTGTATGCCCTATCTGGCTGCCTTACATGTGCAGATTTCTTTTTTGATCGATTGAATACTGTGTTAACACGATTGCTAACAGTGCCGGTGGTACAGTCAAAGGTTATGCTAAAAGGACAGTTCCATATGTGGTCCACTCGATTCGTCAGTAATAGTCTACAATGTAATACAAATACAAAACAAATGGAAAAAAGAAATACAGCTGGGCATAGAATTTGGTCCAGTTTATGTGGCCCAATAATAATTAGACTAGGCCTATTTCATCCTGTGTCGGGGGCGACTTTTGTTTTCGACTTCAACCAGTGTGGACGAGTTGTGAGCTTGTAGGTCTGCTATTTTCGTTCTGCTGCTCAGCTGGGCTCTCTACCCGTTCAGCTATGGCCTTATGCTCTAGGGAATAGGATTTGGGCCTAGAATATACGCTGAGCTACATTTTCAATATATTTAGTACATTTTTTAGCCATCATAGTTTAGGATCTAATCTTCTATGCCAGACTCAACACAATATAAATATTTTCTTAAAAAAAAAAAAAAAAAAAAAAAAGTAAGAAAAAGGTAAACAATATTATATGCCAGTGGTTCTCAAAGTGGATTCCTGGGACTTTGTGGGTTCCTTTATGGGGGTCTAAATTGACCCATAGAAGTCTTTAACTCTAACAGCATACACATGGAACCAAATGGACCCGTATACTGTCAGAGTTAAGGGGAGACCTTGAAATGTAAAGGTTTGAGAAAAAACTGTTATACGTGTGGAAAACAGTAAACACAGACAGTATTGTCAGAATGCGGACACATTCGGACCTCGGTGTGCATGAGGTCATAGAGACACCGTGTGTCCATTTATTGTCCGTATTTTTTAACCCACGTTTTTATTTCGTTTTTGTCAGTGACCTACATTTTTCGTCATAGTTTTAGTCGATAGCGATCCTCAGAGAGTTTGAGTAGTATTTGTACAGCAGAATATTTAATCGGAGTGCTGTCTGCGGACGCTGTTTGTACAAAACCAAGCTTTGGTAACACTTTACAATAAGGTACAAATTCATACACCTAGTTAATGCTTAACTAACGCTTTATTCCTGATTAGCTAACTAAGTGTATGCATTTGTACCTTATTGTAAAGTGTTACCCAAGCTTTTAAGTCAAACACGTCAGCTGTTGGCTACAATAAAGTCACAGTAAAGCCCTTTGCACACAGGACAGTTGCGTTTTTTTCGTTTGCGGCATGAATAAAACGCATTGGATTTGGTGTGCAAGGCTGTGCGGAATCGGCGCTGCGGATCCAAAAAGGAGTCATAAAAGGAGTGATGAGTTTTTTACCGCATGCGTCAAGACGCACAAATCGAACTGGGTTTGATCGAGAAAAAAACGCACGGCGGCAGCCACTCGTCGCACGGCTAATTCGGAGCCGGTGTGCATGAGGTCATAGAGAATCATTGTTTTCTTTTCAAAAAATTATATTGTCCGTTTTATCCGTGCGGTTAAACGCGCCTGTGTGCAAAGGGCTTTAGGTGAACCAAACCTATACTAATAACTCTCCACATTTCTACAAACTATAACAATACAGTAGTTGTATTAATAACACATTGTTTCTTTCCATTTCCGTTTTATTCCTCAGTTTATTCCTCAAGGACAAGGGACGGTGTATAATAATAAATATTATGTGAAAGGTTCCAGCATTAGCCTGGAGGCTAGTTTTCATCCATATTTAAGTACCAGTTCACCCCCAAAATGACCTGCTTTCTATTGATTTCTCACGCCATGGAGACTTGAGTTGAATAATAAGGTATTTGTAGTTTTGTGTTGCATTCCTAAGACAAAAGAATTCATTACAATAAATTTACCCCCATTGATTCCCGGATGGGGACCCGAATGCATTTGGGTCCCAATCAAATTTTTGTCTTAGGAATGCGATAAATACAAAAACATATTAATGAACTTAAGGGTGCGTTCGGAAATGCACACTCAACGCACTGGTGTGCCATGTTGTCGTTCATTTATTCGGTGCACTTGGTGCGTTGTCGTTCGGAAATCCAGTGCGCGGCGCACCGGTGTGCTGAGTGCACGCACTCACCAACCCAACTCAGAAGATGGGGTTTGACGGTGTGGTGCGTTGGTGCGGTGTTTTGATTGGTTGGTTTTCATGGTGGTGTCTCGCACTTCTCAGCTGTGAACAATGGCGTAGGAAATGATACCAAAATGTACTATTTGCTGTTTATTGGTCCTTTGGGCTTTATTGTTACACACGCATCAACGTGTAAACTACAGCAGGTAGGCCAATGTTATGAATTAAATTACCTATCAATAGCAACGTTACGTTAGCACAGCGACGTGCACAGCGAGCGTGCACAGTCTGACCTCGGGCTCTGCGAGCGACACGCGTCGAGGGGGGCGAAGCCATGCCCAGGAAGCGGACGGCAGATCGACAGATCGCCCGCTGAGACCGGAGACTCTCCAGAAGTGGTGCCTGCAGAATCCTGATCCACATGACTCAGCAGCTGTTCATCCTGTGAGATTACACTGAACACTGTTGTGGGATTGTACTGAGCACACGGCTGTGAGATTACACTAGGCGCACAAGTGTGAGATCATCACTGAAGATTATCACTGAACACACAGGTGTGGGGGAGAAAAAACTTAACTTCAGTAAGTTAAAAACCACAAAAAGTGGAGGCTTTAAAACCGGGCGTCAAACAGGGCGGCCGCATCAACGTGTAAACTACAGCAGGTAGGCCAATGTTATGAATTAAATGACCTATCAATAGCAACGTTACGTTAGCAACTGCTGCTTTAAGAAAGTTTTCAGACAAAAGCACACAGTTGCCTGCTATCTGGTCGTTTGTAAATAAGCCACACTGAATACACTCTCAACGTCACCGCCCACTGCACTCACTACACTGAGCACACACCCGGTGTGCATTTCCGAACGCACCCTAAGTCTCCATGGCTCGAGTAATCAATAGAAAAAATGTCATTTTGGGGGTGAACTACTCCTTTAAGGATGCATATTTTTAATTGTCCTACATTTTGCATTGCATCGGCCAAAATGACCTGTTAGTCACCCGTGTGTTAACTGCAGCTGTTCCAATTGCCAGAAATCAATAATCTCTTCTCTTCTCTTCTCTTCTCTTCTCTTCTCTTCTCTTCTCTTCTCTTCTCTTCTCTTCTCTTCTCTTCTCTTCTCTTCTCTTCTCTTTTGTCATCCTCTCCTCTCCTCTCCTCTCCTCTCCCAGGTTAAGGAAGCCCAGAGAATGAGAGCAGTGTTTTAAATGTCTTCCTGTAGGACAAGTCTAGGATCCATAACACTGAGTGGTCTCAAGGGCCGTTCAACACAACAAAACACAACAGCAGGTCTTTCCATGACAGCGTTGTATTGGTCTCTACGGGCGGTCGGCCACACAACGGAAGACAACAGACACCTGAACATCGCCACACCCTGGTAACTGCTGAGGATGCTGTCAAAGAATAACAACAAGGCTAAAAGAAGGTAAGCACTTTATATAAAACACAGATTTGATTGTTTAGTTCATGTGGTCTTCCACGTTTTTCAGGCCTAGGACCCCTTAGCTGAGAGACAGATGAAGCAGGGACTGGGGACCCCGACTACATATTGTACAAATTGTGTTGCAGATTCCAAGCTCACAGCGCATTACTCTTTTCCCTTTATATAGATTTAATTGGCTTGTTTGATAGGACTATCATCATTGTTGTGATTATTATTACTATTTTTATGTTTATTTTCATAGATTAAATCATTTATTTGTTTAAATAAATATATGACCCTTCTATTTTGTCAGCTCTGGTTTACCTCACCAAAATGTTTTTTTTTCTTCTTTTTTTTTCTTCTGCACGTTCCCTCCAGAATAGGGAAGCTAGTGTTTAATGTAAAAAAAAAAAATAATAATAATGACAATAAACATATCACCCAAAGATTTAGCAGAAACTGGTGTATACTCTGTGGACCCCCTATGGGTCCCAGACCCCCTGTTTAAGAACCACCATGATTTAGATTTATTTCATGTAGAATTGTCTTCATTTTAATCATTATTAGTGTAATAATCTTCATAATAATAATAATAATCATTGTAATCTCTCTTTGCCAGTGCAGCGCGCATACAGGAAGGACTTCCCACTGTTCGGAAGACTCACATCTTTGATGGTTTGTGAACAACGAGAAAGATGTGGATTCACTGCTGAAGAGGATCCTTTGGCTTTGGCAGGGAATCGAACCTGTGGCCTTTCATTCCCCCCCAAAGTGACTGGAAGTCTGTGGCCCTGTGACCGAACGTGCTGGCGTGCAGCAACACCTTCAACAAAACCGAATGTGGTCAAATAGTCCATCGAATGGGTCCTGACTTCATTCAAGATTTCTCGGTTTAAAACCTGCTAATGGTCTTCAGACTAGGGCTTCTCTACTCTGTACGCACCGACAATGTACGCGAGGACAGCGCACACGATTGTTTCTTCATAGACTCTTTACTGACGGGCCAAATTGAAGCCAACAAATGAGTAACCTTTGAATGAGTAAATAAGTAGGTCGGGAGAGGCTTATTGTCGGCATCCGCGCGGGAGTCTATCCCCGTTTCACGAAGCGCTAGACCCCTTAGCGCCACAGTACTTACTGCACGGCTCGCCACACCCAAGCCACGCCACTCATGCGCAGAGTTGCCGGTGGAACCCATGACCTTGTGAATGAATACCAACACAGCAATCGGATGCATAGATGAAACCCTCTGCGACTATGATTGTGTCCTAGAGAAACAACCTGAATCTCTCATCAACACGTTTTTATTTTATCTTATTCTTTAACTTTAGGAGAAGGAATGTCTCTTAGTGATCCAGACAGCCGGGATTGAATTGAATTACGTTTGTGGACAGTGAACGTGCACAGCGACGTGCACAGCGAGCGCGCACAGTCTGACCTCGGGCTCTGCGAGCGACACGCGTCGAGGGGGGCGAAGCCATGCCCAGGAAGCGGACGGCAGATCGACAGATCGCCCGCTGAGACCGGAGACTCTCCAGAAGTGGTGCCTGCAGAATCCTGATCCACATGACTCAGCAGCTGTTCATCCTGTGAGATTACACTGAACACTGTTGTGGGATTGTACTGAGCACACGGCTGTGAGATTACACTAGGCGCACAAGTGTGAGATCATCACTGAAGATTATCACTGAACACACAGGTGTGGGGGAGAAAAAACTTAACTTCAGTAAGTTAAAAACCACAAAAAGTGGAGGCTTTAAAACCGGGCGTCAAACAGGGCGGTTTTGACCGTGAGGTGCGTGCAACAAGACGGTTTGGTCAAACAGCAACAGGGCGGGTTGGACAGTGACGTGGGCACCATGATGAACCACCTGCACGCCGGGCTGAGCCCGGAGACGACAGAGAAAGCCAGACTGGAGCTGAATGAAAACCCAGATACTCTACACCACGATATACAGCAGGTATTTACACTACTACTACTACAGTACTACTACTACTACTACCAGGGCTTGAGATTAAGGCTTGTCCTGTTGTCTGGGACAAGTAATAAATCCTTCCGGACAAGCTCATTAAAAATGTACTTGTCCGTTAGACAAGTGGCTCTTGGTTTCACTTTTTCTGTGACGCTCCTAGCAGCTTTGTGCTGTATGCAGACTATGGACTTGCAATACCTTGGAGTGGAGGGAACAAGGGGGTTGTTAGCAGTCCTTTTGTTATTTGTTCAATTTCAATGTCTGAATGTGTGAATGGGAATCTAAGCCAACAAAAGAAATTGCAATCATTCAGGGTTTTTTATGATCCTTTGGGTCATCCAAATAACATATTAAAAGTTGTGAATTATATACTTAGTGGATCAAGGTCAATTCAGGGGGTTCGAGTTTGGGTCCATTCACTTACTATACAGGAAAAAAAGACTCCCAAAAAAATCTTCTTTAAGTAGCATGTGAGGGGTCTAACTAGGGGTTTTTCATGATTCTGAATCCATTGCAAGCATTTGTTTTGCACAACAAACAAGTGATGACTCATTACTAAACCATAGTTTTGAGGGATGTTTTTAGCCCAAGAAATGTTTTTCATGCAAAACAAATGCTTGCAATGGATTCAGAATCATGGAAAAATCCCTTCACATGTTACTTAAAGAAGATTTTTCTGGGGGTCTTTTTTTTCTGTATAATAAATGAATGGACCCAAACTCGAAAGCCCTGAATTTACCTTGATCCACTAAATATATAATTCACAACTTTTAATATGTTATTTGGATGACCCAAAGGATCATAAAAACTAAAAAAAAAACTGAATGATTACCAATGCAATTTATTTTGGGTCCCCAGTTAAAATATGATTATTTTATTTTGGGCCTGAAAAGGTTGAGAACCACCTGAATCTCTCTTCAACATGCTGTTATGTTATTTTATTTTGTATCTTTGGGGAGGAGGAACGTCTCTTGGTGATGCTGGTTTAGTGATTGAATCACGTCGTGGCAGGGCCGCTGCAAACCATTTTGGTGCCTGACCCAAGACTGCTTGCTGACAGGCTCTGCCCCCAGCCCGTAGGAGTCAGAGTCAAGCCCCCAGAACGGCTTGTAAACTGTGAAGCCGGCTACCCTACTGGCCAAAGCTGGAACTGCAGGCGGGGTGAACTACATGCATAAAGCAAAAGAGCCCGCCGCTGGGGTCTACCATAGGGTTCAATAGATGTAGTTTGACGTTCGTCGACGTAAGAAGAATTGGCCCATAGATATAGGCCAGCTAACTATTATACAGGGACATGCTGGGCCCCTGATTCAGCCCGGGAAAAAGAGTTGGAGAGGCCCTCACTGCACGCTATAGAGAGAGATATCTCTCTATAGCGCTGCAAAGTGACAAGCCAGTGGGGCCAATTACATGAGTTATATTTTGTCGTTGTCGGGTGGAAACCTTGTATGTCCAAAACCGTTTGTTTTGTATTTATCATTTTAAAAATGATTTAAACTAGTGAAAACAGCCGATCTACAAGCACACAACTGCTTGTAGATCTGCTGTTTTCACTACTTTTGTGCAACGGCTTTATATGATGAAGCAGGGCTTTGCTTTGCGAAAAAAATTACAAATTTGAAACTTGGAGATACGAGATTCTGCCCGACAGCGACGATTTACTTTGTTGGCCGCCCAGCCCCCAAAATGGAACAAAGGCCGACATTTTATTTTATTTTTTTCCTAATGGCCGGCCTGGACCGGCCGGGAATGAACCGGCCGTTCGGGAGTTGTCCCGCTTTTCCCAATGGCCAGCACTTCCCTGCTATTATAACCCTTCAACTTTGACCTTGGTTGACCCCTACAGGTGCGTGACATGATTGTGACGCGGCCGGACATCGGCTTCCTGCGGACAGACGATGACTTCATCCTGCGCTTCCTGAGAGCCAGGAAGTTTGACCAATCAGAGACCTTCCGACTGCTGGCTCAGTACTTCCAGTTCAGACAGCAGAACCTGGACATGTTCCAGAGCTTTAAGGTGAGCCCTCATATTACAATCATTATGGTCACAACTTGTACATGTTCCAAAGCTTTAAAGGAGTAGTTCGCTCCCAATGACCTTTTTTCTATTGATTACTCATGCCATGGAGATTTGAGTTCAATGATCATTTTTTGTATTTGTCACATTCCTAAGACAAATATATATATATATATATAATAGTACATTTACCCCCCATTGATTCCGGATGGGGACCCAAATACATGGCCCTGGATGGGGACCCAAATTAAAGGCTTTGGATGGGACACAAGCTCAATTGATTCAGTCAGAATCAATTGGGGTAAAATTTACCTGGATTTCCCCATCCAGGGCCATGCAGTTGGGTCCCCATTCAGAATGAATGGAGGGTAAATTTACTATAATATATATATTTTGTGTCTTAGGAATGTGACAAATGCAAAAAATATTATTGAACTCAAGTCTCCATGGCAAGAGTAATCAATAGGAAAAAGGTAATGTTGGGGGTTAACTACTCCTTTAACACATGGGATGCTAAGGTTTCTAACATTTCTAGCTGTTGCTGCTGCCGCCGTTCACTCACGCTTTATTTTGAAGAGCCTCGGAAGCTTCGGGCGTGTGCACGTGAGTGTCCGCTGACGATTGAGGAAGAAAATCCATTTGTTTACAAACGCTCGCGAAACTAAAATCCAAACCGCGGCCGACCATCGCGGTAAAGTGTCGCCGTGAAAACAATCAGATCTCTGCTTCCCTGGCGTTCTTTTCACCTCATTCATAGATAAAGCCCTTTTTATGTTCCAGCCTAGAATGGAAATCAATGGAACCAGCTCGGGCCATTTTCTCTCTCTCTCTCTGAGCTACGGGGTGACGTATGGACTAGGGTCATTCACAGGGCATGCAGCTGCACGCAGAGCTGTAGAAGTTAACCACAGACATATAAAGCTAGACGCCTCCTTCGGCTAGGGGGCGTATGCATTGAGCAACTAAGGGAATCTTCGTCGCTTCCGTGTTCATTGCTTCCGCGTGCGTCACACATACGGAAGTTGGTAAGCCAATCAGAGGCAGGTAGGGGCTGGTCTTTACGTATGCAGCCTATAAGAACAGCTGAGAAGCGCAACATCGGAACTGGCTCTGTTGAATTGAATTGTGGTCCTTGGATACGTCACGGAAAAGACACGCTGTGATTGGCCAGTAGTCACTTTGACTGACAGCGTTCCCTTGGTTTTTTCAGGAAGTCCGGACTAGAACTTTTGCACATCGCTCCAATTAACTGCAGAGGCGAACGAGGCATCTAGCTCTTTATATCTGTGGAAGTTAACCCCTTGTTGCCTCGTTCAGGAACGAGACAACTCCTTTTGGCAGGGTGACCCCTAGTGGCCTTAACTCGTTACTGAACGAGTTTGGCACCCAGTTGTTAAGGTGTGCACTCATTACAATAATTATGTTTAGAACCTAAACATGTTCCGGAGCTTTAAGGTATGCACTCATGTCACAGTCATTATGGTTAGAGCTTTAAAGTCTGCCCTCATATTATAAACATTATTGTTAAAACCCGGACATATCCCAGAGCTTTAAAGTCTGCCCTCATATTATAAACATTATGGTTAGAGCTCATATTAAAATCATTGTGGTTAGAGCTTTAAGGTATGCAGTCATTATATAACCATTATGGTTGGAGCTTTAAGGTGAGCCCTCATATTACAATCATCATTCACTAGAATGGGGAATCTCACTTCCAGCTGAAACAGTGTGACTTGTAATAGTTTATGATGGCATGTGGTATCATGTTTCACAAGAGGTAGTACGTATGCGATAAGGTCTTGCTGCGCGGTCATTATGGCTTATATGGACACGACGGGGTAATAATTCCCCGAGGCGGAGCCGAGGGGAATTATCAGCCCGAAGTGTCCATATAAGCCATAATGACCAAGCAGCAAGACCTTATAGCACTTATTACCCGGCTAATACATAAAATTAATAATTTGACTCAAAACTAAAATCAAAACAAAGTGTTTCCTTGTTTACAGACGGCTGAAAGTGCGTCCCCCCGAGCGCAACACGGTCGCCTTGGAAAACAAGGAAGTGCTGAATAGAATCCATTTCTGTTACTGCGTTGTCTATTTCTCGCCTCAAATGTTTTTAAAGACATTCTTCAGAGCAACGTTTGGTTGTAAATGTCGCTGTGTGTTTGTTTACATGGCTGACATGTTGGATACGGCACGAAATCCACGCAGTGCAGCCTGAATACAGCAGCTGCTCTGAGCCTTTGATTAGGCAGCGGTGAATTATAGAGCGGAGTGGTCATTATACGCTCATAATTCACTGCTGATTTCAGCGCTCGACCAATCAGAATCAAGCATTCAACCAAGCCGGGTAATAATTGTTGATAATAGAAATCAATTGGTTGAAAATGCTATGTTACTAAGTTGTACTGTTTCAGCTGAAGTGAGATTCTTGTGATTGAGTGAGAGGGCGGGGACAACACTTTAAGTTGAGGTCAGAGGATCTCAAGGAACAGTACAAACTGATAGAATAGCATTAATAGTGTGTGTGTGTGTGTGTGTGTGTGTGTGTGTGTGTGTGTGTGTGTGTGTGTGTGTGTATGTGTGTGTGTGTGTGTGTGTGTGTGTGTGTGTGTGTGTGTGTGTGTGTGTGTGTGTGTGTGTGTGTGTGTGTGTGTCAGGTGGATGACCCAGGCATTAAGAGAGCGCTGATGGATGGGTTCCCAGGAGTCCTGGAGACCCCGGACCAACAAGGACGGAAAATACTGATCCTGTTCGCCTCCAACTGGGACCAGGGCAGGTACGCACACGTAGTTCAATTCATGTTTGGGTGCTTCTTAGCCCTTTCTCTCCCCAATGTAGTCGTTATGCCAATGCCGTTGTTGCCTATTGAGCTTGGCACATTTCCTGGGGCAAGCTGCCCAGATCACACATGTCACACGTGTCTTCTTATTTTTTTACTCTGTGCACTACATTGCGTCTGCAATGTAGTGCATTTGAAACTACATTGCAGTGCACATCATGGGGTGATCACTGCTTGCCTCCTAGCTGTGAATTGTTTTATTTTTGTTTTTGTTTATTTTCTGTTTATTTCGTTGCTGAGTGAGGTCAGCAGACAACGTGACGTGAGATGAAAAAAACCTTGGTGAAATGTGCCAATCTCAACAGGAAACAACGGTACTTTCCTCTCCAAACATATTAGCCTCTGTCTTGCCGCAAATTACACTAGATTATTTGTTTTAATATGTTGAATCTAGCGTTGCAAATACCTCCCATTGTGCATCCAAACAGTTTTTTTGCTATCTGATTGTATTAAACAACGTCGATGTTCGGCCCTCGCTGCTTGAGTCACAGCTAGGCAGACAGACAACTCCGGACAACAGTTGTAGTGTGAACAGGTGCTTTACTGTATATCCTATATATATATATATATATGGAGTAAAACTGAAAAAAAGATACAATCACAAAAAATCTATGATTGTGTTCAAACTAGGGCATTAACGACTAGTGATTTTTGCAAGTCGACTCGACTCAGTAAAAAGTTGAGTTGAAGTCGACTTTATCGTTTGATGATGTCATCACATCACACACGACCCCCAAATTATTTTGGGGGGGTCCCCAGATGATTAATTTAATGTGAAACATTGTTTTCTCACTCAACTGTAAACAAACCAACATAAAGTTTAAGTGTATAGAGCAGGGCTACTCAACTTAAGATGGCTCAGGGGCCACTCAGCAAAATATCAAAAGTCAAAGGGCCGCAAGCAAAAAAAATGACGGTCCTATTTTGGATGTGTACAATGATTTTGTAACACACTTCATAGCAAGCGTAATAATTAAGGAAACGCACAGAAAACAGCCACATTTCCATCTATATAAGCCAGGCCAAACCTCATTGAACCAAAATATTGTCATGGATGGAATGATGAAACAATCAAATGTTATCAAATTATGCAGTTTATTCACACAATGTGAAGTGAAAATTAACATTATCTGGTTGAATCTTTTTGTAACTGCCCCTTGGAAATAAATAACACTGAGACCAGAGTCAGACTAATATCCACAGCAGTTCTGTAGTCTGGGTATGAGGGCTAGTGAAATTTGGCAATGTAAAGGTTTTTTTCTCATGCAAATAAAGCTCATTTGAATTGAATTGAACAATTGTGACAGAATGCAACATACAATTCCTTGAAATAATTTCCTTGAAATATAAAACAAATAATATAAAATAAAATAAAATGAAATAAAATACAAATCTTGTTTTAAAACAAGACAAAAAGTCTCTAAGTGGTTTTTGGGAAAAAATGACATCATATGACTTCAGCTGTAGCCATGGCCTGACTGTTAATGATCCAGACCTGTAAATACAGTAAAAGACAAACAAAGAATCATGAATATGCTATCTTTCAGTCATATTAACCCATTTGTAGCCGATCCCAAGAATACTCGTGAAAAATACTCGAGTACTCGGAGTGCCGATCCTGAGTATACTCGCGCTATATACTGTATATACAGTAAACCTGGCAAGCTTACCGTACGGTCCGTTGGAAAGTGCTGGCACGATTGGACTTGCCGATTCATCATCATCGCGGATCCACGTGCACAAAATAGTAATCCCTTAACATGGTAGCCGACGGTCTATCTCATCTTTAATGTCCATTTTCTCCAAAAAACACTTTTGAAGCCAAGGATGGCATTAGATTCTCGCTATAATAACACAAGCTGAAAGGGAACGATCCGCCATTACTCCAACCGCATGGGACGATGACCACTTCCGGTGAATGACGTCATGACGTCAAACAGGAAATGTTTGCGCAATCTACTTCTGGCCTTCAAAATAAGAGACTGGCCGCGGACGGAGCAGACGAAAGGCGCGCTGGACATTTAACCCGTTCATGTCTGGAGCACTAAATGGGTTAATGACAGGCTGTTATTGATCCAGACCTGTAAATACAGTAAAAGACAAAGAATCATGAATATGCTATCTTTCAGTCATATTAATGACAGGCTGTTATTGATCCAGACCTGTAAATACAGTAGTAAAGGCAAACAAAAACAAAGAATCATGAATATATTTCAGTCATATTACTGCTTGAATATTAAAAACGAATAGTTTAATAAATCAGCTATAGGGCTACAACTTGAGTCTGCATATTCGCCACTAATCGCCCCAGGTCTGGCTGGTATGCAGAGGTTGCTGTGCGCAGACAGTCATGCAGGTGCTTGTCAGTGAGAGCGTTGCGCTGTTTTGACTTGATAATTCTCATTGTAGAAAAGGCAGAATGTCAGAATCTTCTTTGCACAAAGAGAGACAGTAGTGCTGTATGAAAGTCCAGGTACATAACGCATCCAGAAATCCACCAAGGATTCATCCTTATACTTCTGCTTCAAAGCGTTATTGTTTTTCAATTCAATAAGTTCCTCTTCAAATCTTTCCCTTGAAACCCCAAATCTGTCACAGTGCTGGGAAACATTACTCACATCAGCGCTGTATGGGTTTTCCACCATGCTAATCACTGGCATGATCACTTTTAGGTCAGTGAAACGATTTCCAAACTCAGTAGCAAGCTCGTCGAGGTATGCGACACATATCGCTGGCTGAAAGGAGACACTGCGTAGCTTACTGACTTGTGAGCGTAAGGTTGGGAAGTGCGTGAAATCAGATGCACCAAGCTGGTGTTGATAAAGGGAGAGCTTCTCTCTGAAGGCTGAAACATCATTCACTAACACAGGCAGCACTTTGTCATTTCCTTGTAGCTTCAAATTGAGGGCATTTAAGTGCTTGGTTATGTCGGCCAGAAAAGCCACATCTAGTGCGAATTTCTCATCACTGACATAATACAGATCAGCCTGCTTCTTCTGTGTAATGAACTCTTGAATCACTGGCAGCAAGTCCATAAACTTCTCTAGTACGATGCCTCTGCTCAGCCATCGGACTTCAATGTGCAATGACAGGTCTTGATATTGTGTCTCGTATTCCTCAACCAATGTGCGGAACTGGCGGTGCTCAAGAGCATGACTTCTAATGTAGTTAACAACTTTTATTACTTTACCCATCGTTGTTTTGAGTTTACCGCCCCTCAGCTTGCAGCAGAGCTGTTCCTGGTGAATAATGCAGTGGTAAGAATTGAAGTCGGGAACTGCAGTTTCTTTTCTCAGTAATGCAATAAGCCCTTTTCCCCTTCCAACCATAGAGGGCGCACCATCCGTGGTAACTGACACCAGTTTACCCAAATCAATCTCTCTCCCTGGTCCTCTGAAAAAGCCCATGAGTGTCAAACAGATGTCCTCTCCTCTTGTCTGACCTGTTAATGACAGAAGTGCAAGCAGTTCCTCCTTGAAAATATTGCCATTAAAACAACGAACCCAGATCATAAGGACTTTTTAATACCTGTAAAATGACAAATTAAACATTGGCCAAACTGTCAAATATTAGAGGCTGAAATTGTGAAAATAGCCGATCTAGATGTAGATCAGCTATTTTCACAATAGAACCGTGTTATACAAAATGTAATGCCTCAACTCTTGTGTTCGTCAGGGTGGGGGGGGGGGGGGGTCCCCAGTTAAAATATGATTATTTTTGGGGTCCCGCCGTCCGGCCTGAAAAGGTTGAGAACCACTGCGATAGAGAACCCGGCTTTTACTGTAACGGTGATAATGTCTTCATATCTCTCTCTCTCTCTCTCTGCTTCTCTCTCTCTCCGCCCCGTCAGGAACTCGTTCACGGACATCCTCCGTGCCATCCTGCTGTCGCTGGAGGTGCTGATCGAGAACCCGGAGCTCCAGATCAACGGCTTCATCCTCATCATCGACTGGAGCAACTTCTCCTTCAAGCAGGCGTCCAAGCTGACGCCCAACATCCTCAAGCTGGCCATCGAGGGCCTGCAGGTCAGTGGTGGGTGGGTGGGTGGATCAGGGGTGTCGCACCAAATTCTGGGCCCTGCGTACAAGGATTCACTGGGTTGTTTCGTGCTTTAACTATTGAAAAATAGCAGATCGACAAGCTCGCAGCGCGGCACCGAGTGCCGCGCTGCGAGCTTGAAGATCTGCTATTTTTGAAAAATCGTGAAAATGGGTGCAAGTCTTTGAATATTTCAAATCCTTCTACTTTTTTTTTTTCTTTTTTTTTTTTTTTTTAACTATGTTTCTATGTCAGTGGTGCTCAAACCTTTTCATGTGAAGGACCCCCAAAATGATATGTATTTGGCCACGGATCCTCATCTCAAAATATTTAGTTCCAGGGACCCCCCCCAGAAGCAACATTTGAGTTACAAATGTTCGCTTAAAAAATACATATATTCGAAGACACATTTTCACGACTTTTCAAAAATAGCAGATCTACAAGCTGCATGTTTCCAACAAAACAGTGGCGAGTGGAAAGCTCTCCAAGTAGCTCTCCATGGTAGCAAACTACTTTTTTGACTCTGATTGACGGCCCTGAGCGGAGCGTGGAGCGAGCGCGGAGCGAGATATGCGAAAATCAAGTTGAGCGACGGAGCGGCGGGGAGCGGAGCGGCCCGGTGGCCGACCAGAGCGACGAGCGAGTGGGACAAGAGCCCTCTGGAGCGCGGAGCGGCTTTTGTCATCGCTCCACTCCGCTCAGCGGCGGCGGACCGTACACGCAGACTACGCATGCTGCGTAGGGCCCCGCCGACCAAAAAGGCCCCCCACCGCCCCCTCCTCAGCAGAAAAGAACTACTGCTGCATGGTTAATCGTTTTCAAACCGAAATCGCGATGCGAAATCCCGCGATTAGCGAATCGCAAAGGCTTCTCTGCGAAGTAGACTTCCCAAGCAATATGGAGATATTAATTTTTGAAATCCCTTCATAATTGACTAAGGAATGATCAAATCAAACTGTGGTGACTTTCTTTGCTTCCGAGCATCCACACCGCTGAAAGTGAAAGTGAATTTGGCACAGTGGCCACTGTGCAGGACTCTGCCAGTGCGTGGGAACTAGGGGTGCTGCAGGTGTTCCAGCACCCCATGGGGAAGTTTTCATTTTTTTATTTAAATAAGAAAAGAACAAATCAAACATAGCAAAAATACGTTGCCTGTTGTTGTCGTTTTTTATTTATTCATTGATATATATATTTGTATTTATATATATATATTTCCATTATAAAATGGATTAAAAAATTATAAAAAATATTAGGCTTATTATTTTTCAAACATAGCAAAAATACGTTGCCTGTTGTTGTCGTTTTTTATTTATTCATTTATATATATATATTTTATATATATATATATATATTTCCATTATAAAATGGATTAAAAAATGATAAAAAATATTAGGCCTATTATTTTTTCGCGGGCGCTCGCTACGCTCGCGCCCGCAGGAAGGCCCCATAGCAGAATCACGCTTAGGGCCCCCATGGGCCCAGAAACGGCTCTGACTCCGCTCGTGTGCTCTAACCCCAGGTTCACCAAAAATAGCAGATCTACAAGCTCACATATCGGCTACTTTTTGGTGAAGAGAGTTGGGGTAGATGGAAAAAGAACTCATCAAGTACAGTGCTAATCAGGTCAGTTTTACTGAGCTAAGTGGTTAAACTGAAGTGATACTGATGAATTCCAAAGTATTCTGAGGCACCCCTGCACTGGCATCACAGCACCCGAGGGTGCCACGGCACCCACTTTGGGAAACCCTGGGGTATGGCGTGGCAACCGGAAACCATAAGGAACCGGATCCATACATTGAGGAGCGTTCCTTGAAAAGAGGAATCGTCTTTGGGAACTAAAAGACGTGTCTTGCAGTGGTTCTCAACCTTTTCAGGCCGTGACCGCCAAAATAATCGTATTTTAACTGGGGAACCTACCCTGATGAGCACTAAGAGTTGAGGCATAACATTTTGAATAAGCATGTAGATCTGCTATTTTCACAATTTCTGCCTCTAATATTTGACAATTTGACCAATGTTTAATTTGTCATTTTAGAGCTATTAAAAAGTCCTTAAATGTTTACTTTAGAGATACCCTCTATACACTTAAATGTTATGTTGGTTTGTTTACTGTTGAGTGATACAACTATTTTAAGTTTAAGTTTAAGTTAATCATCTGGGGGACCCCCCCAAAATAATTTGTGGAACCCCTGGGGGTCCCGACCCACAAGTTGAGAACCACTGCTTTATTGAACTGATATGGCACACACTTATGGGCTGTGGGCCATATTGGTCCAAAGGTGACTTTGAGGTGGGCCGCCACCGGTTGCGGGCACACATGAGCACTCACTCAGTTAAGTGCCGATCCCACTGAGCACCATAACTTTTGAATGCTTGATTGGTCAGTTGCTGAAATCAGCTGTGTGTTATTTCTGGATAACAGACCGCTCCGCTCTATAACAGACCACTGCCTAATCAAAGACTCAGAGCACCTGCTGCAGTCAAGCTGTACTGCGTGAATCTTGTGCTGTATCCAATATGTCAGCCATGTAAACAAACACACAGCGACATTTAGAACTAAAACGTTGCTCTCGAAGGTTTTTAAAAATATGTTAAGTGAGAAATAGACAACGTAGTATCAGAAAATGGATTCTATCTAATCAGCACTTCCTTGTTTTCCAAGGCGACCGTGTCGTGCTGGGGGGACGCCCAGCGCAACACTTGTGGAACACTTCCAGCCGTCTGTAAACAAGGATATACTTTGTTTTGTTTTTAGTTTTGAGTCAAATTATTAATTTTATTTAGTAGCCGGGTAATACGCGGGATAATGAATGGCTCCTTCGGGATTGACGATATATAACATCCCTTCGGCCTGATAACTTTATCAGGCCGTCGGTCTGTTATTGTCATTCACCGCGGAGCCATTCATTATCCCTTACCTATCATTCACCATTGTATTTTTTTATATAGTTGGTGTGAACTCTGCCATCCACTTGACTTTTCAAAACTATTTTTATAGTTATACTTACAGTGCTCAGTGAGAATGGCCCTTTGTACAGCTTTGTTTTTCAATCTGCTGTCTCAGTCACTACTATAATTAAGATTAATAGCTATTTTAGTCTATAGAACATGGCGCCGTCTTCAACAAATGAGCGATGTGGGAAAACAACAGCGAGAAAAGCCATTTTACCGAACCCAGATAGAATGGATGTGAATGAGGAAGTGGAACCGGCCCGGCACGGCTTTCGAAATGCATCATGGGATATTAGCACTGGACGTGATAACGGGGCCGTGGCGCTGCACTGCGCGTTCTTATCGCGTTCCTGGACGTTTTTGGCAGTGTAAAAGGAATACTTCGCCCAAGAAATTACTTTATTTCTATTGTTTACTTACCCCATGATGTCTTGAAGACAGAGATTGTTCGCTTGTAAAGTACTAGAGGTTCGCGGCCCTTCGGGCCGCTCACATCTAGAGTCCACGCCCGCTTCTTTACTAAAAAACTGTTTTTTTCAAAAAAAAAAAGGTTTTGAAAAAAAAAAAAGTAAAAAAAAAAAATTAAAAATAAAAAAAAAGTTAAAAAAAAAAAAAAAATTAAAAAAAAATAATAAAAAAAAAAAAAAAAAATTGGGGGGGGGAACTATTGTGGCGGAACTATTGTGGCGGAACTATTGTGGCGGAACTATTGTGGCGCAGCGCACGTTTCCGGTCAGACATATTTGACCGCCGGACGCACTTCCGGTTAAGAACTCCGTGTGCCATACGTGATCAGTCCTAGCCAAGTGGTGTATACGGATGTTACTGCGATTGAGGTGAAAGAGAAAAGTGGAAAGTTGTGAGCTAACTATTAGCTATTTTTGTGTGTGTGTGTGTGTGTGTGTGTGTGTGTGTGTGTGTGTGTGTGTGTGTGTGTGTGTGTGTTCTGGCTACGCCCCCCTCGGTTGAAATTGGATCCGCCGGTCCCATAGCTGGGAATACGAGCCAATGGACGGCGGTCACCATGGCAACGGGGGGCCAATGATAGAGTTATGGGCGGTATTCCTTACGTTCTAGCAGCTACCTATGAGTTGAAGTCGATGTGAAGTGGGCGTGAATGGGCTTGGAAGTGGGATGCGGCTTTTGAAGGAATGTATATATAAGATTCCTTAACTCACTTAGCGCCGAGCGACTTTCGGGGCGACTAACTAATGATGGCGTTTAGTGCCGAGCGACTCGGAGCGACTTTTATATAAAAGCATTGTTTAAGCTTTTAATTTGGGTTGATAGACGGAGCGGAACGGTTAGCTTACCTTCGACTAGCATACAGATGAAAACCGTGAAAAAAAAGGATACGATTATGACGTCACCTTTAAGCCATAGCTTCCTGTTTACGTAGGCCTCTGTTAGCCGCTAGGCTCAATGCAAACCATCCGACCCTCACGTAGCTTCACTAGGTCGGATTTTGATTCGGAAACTTTCTGTGTGGCATCTATATACGTTCCGATGCCCATACCAATGGTGGTTTGAGACGATCAAGCACGAATTGAGCAGTATTGAGCTCAAATGGCGGCCCGCGGCCTGTCCATTGAATGTCAATGGAGAGCATGTCATTGTACCATCCTGTTATGTCATGAACCTTGTTTTTTATTCTGACTTAACATGGGACCATGGAAAGTCTATGAGCTATGGCTCACTCTAGTGGTCATCTTGTGGCATCCGCAGGCACGTGTACCTGTTTATGTAATGTGATTTTGGGGATTCAATATAGCTATTTCCTGGCGTTATAAGCGCAGATTCATATTGAAATCTGGCTCGCTCGGCGCTAAGTGAGTTAACAGTAAATGGAGAATCCAGAAATTAAGATTAATCGATGAACTGGAGAAATCAGAGACCCGTTTTAACAACAGCAAAACTATATGAAAAAATTACTTTATAAACTCTAAAACACTGCTGAGATTTAGATTCTCGGTCCCATCCTCTTTTACAGTACACTTTAAGACATAATAAGACAGAATAAAGCCATAATAAGAAATAATGTGTTGGTAATTAGAGCTAATATATTTTATTAGACAGAAACAAAGACAGAATAGTAGAAAGAGCGACCGCCAGTAGGACCGGCGGCCGCCGCACGGACCGGCAGGTCCCGTAGCGGTAAACTGCCCGTCCGTGCGGTGGTGGCTGAGACAGAATAGCAGAAAGCGAATACATTATCTGGCACCGGCATCGCTGGTAACTGCCGCGGCAGCCACCACCGCACGGACGGGCAGATTACCGCTACGGGACCTGCCGGTCCGTGCGCGGCCGCCGGTCCTACTGGTGGGACTGCTGGTCCTATCGCCGGCGATGCAGTGCGACTGCTGGTAGAACTAGCGGTCGTGCGGCAGTGTCTGCCGCTGCAGTTCCGCGGCAGGTGACGGTGCTAGAGAATGTATTCGCTCTTTCTACTATTCTGTCTTTGTTTCTGTCTAATAAAATATATTAGCTCTAATTACCAACACATTATTTCTTATTATGGCTTTATTCTGTCTTATTATGTCTTATTATGTCTTAAAGTGTACTGTAAAAGAGGATGGGACCAGATTCTCTTCTGCCAATAACCGCTGAGAAATCTTTCCAGAGTATCACCATAGAAGAACATAACAAACTTCCGGTTCTAACAGTGACATGCACAAGCGCAGAATGCGCATGGGCGTGCCAGTGGGTTGAAGATGCGTGCGCCCAGGCGCATGCATTTTCCGTGCATGAGACCGTTTAGTCCAGAAGTGTTTCAAAAGTTTCTTTCATCTTCTATGGCGATACTTTCGAAATGTTTTTCGGAAGATTATTGCAAAGGAAAATTCTTGTCTTCAAGATATCACTGGTTAAGTAAACAAGTTTTCCGAAAAGCTTATGTTGCTATGTCAGTGTCTCAAACTTTGTTCATGTCATTGACCTCCAAAATGATATGTATTTGGCCGCCGACCCCAACTCAAAATATTATGTTCCAGGGACACACTGAAGCAAATATTTGAGTTAAACATTTTGCTTCAAAATATATTCAAAGATTTGCACAAATTTTCACGTTTTTTCAAAACTAGCAGATCTACAAACTCATAGCGTGGCACTTGTGCCACGCTATGAGTTTGTATGTATATCTGCTATTTTTTAATAGCCAAAGTATAAAATGATGGTTAAAGTGGTTTAAATCTAACATGAAATGCTGCTGACATGATGCTTTCCCGGTTTTAATGGGTTAAAGTAAAATGCCAGACGCCAGAGTATGTTGCCAGAGAGACGCAACGCTTCTCTTTTGGGTCTCTCGCAGGCTAAAAACTTTGGGAAACACAGACCTAACCTAATGCCCTCTGCTCCCCTCTCCTCCTCAGGATAGTTTTCCGGCGCGGTTTGGAGGAATCCATTTTGTGAACCAGCCGTGGTACATCCATGCCATGTACACCATCATCAAACCATTCCTCAAAGACAAAACCAGGAAACGAGTAAGTCTTTATGTCTCTCTCAACGTTTGCTACAAAATCCACAAAGCTAAGTTGAGCTGGCTGTATTTTCAAAGTGAACATTTGTAACAGAATTTTGCTTCTGGGGGGTCCCTGGAATTAAATCTTTTGAGACAGGGGTCCATGGCCAAATACATATCATTTTGGGGGTCCTTCACATGAAAAGGTTTGAGCACCACTGACATAGAAACAAGGATTTGAAATTTCCAAAGACTTGCACAAATCTTCACAATCTTTCAAAAATAGCAGATCTACAAGCTCGCAGCGCGGCACTCGGTGCCGCGCTGTGAGCTTGTATATCTGCTATTTTTCAATAGTTAAAGCACAAAATGTGAGTGGATCCTTGTACCCAGCGCCCAGAATTTGGTGTGACGCCCCTGACTGCAGCTCCAAAGGTACAAATGCACCAAGTGTTGTTTAACCCTAGGCTTTATATTTTCCTCACTCGTCCGGCGGATGCTGACGTCAACGAGTGCTGGTCAACAGCTACAGATATGATGCTTCTCTTTGTAGCTTTGCATCTTAGCTGCATGTGTTCACACACTGTCGCCAAGCAACGCTCTACCAGCGCTGCTTGCTGCTTCACGTACCAGGCTGTAGTTTACTCTGACTCACACCAGCCCTATAAGAGCATCGCAGCGGAAGTGGTTTACTGGTCCCACTAAAAAATCTCCCCTTAATTTTCCCCATAGACTTGAATGATGAACGGGAAATAAATACTTTTGTACTTTTACTTAAAAGTGTATTCAGTGATAATGAAAGTGGCCGGGGGTCATCTTGTCCCTTACTGTCCTTACAGCGTGGAAATGTTTCGTCTTTTATAGATTTTTTACACCATTATAATGTTCTCGTTTTGATCATTAGACCCAATCACTGAATATCGGTAGGCCTACGTCTCCAGCTTCAGGATATGTATGATACTGATTTACTACGAGACTGTGGCATTTTATGAGTTCAGTATAGTTTACAGGCATTTCGCAGACGTTCTTAATTCACAGCGACTGTGGTTCTCAAAACTTTTATTTTGACCATCATAACTAAACATCAACATAACTACGGCCATACTCTACCCTGATTGGTCGAGGACTGGCTGGCCACCTCTGAATACCGAATCTAGCTATGCTCATAACACGGGCCATGGTGGAAGTCCTTATATGGTCAGCACACATTCTAGCGAGGAGAATGAATGGAAAATGTACCAATTATATTTTTATTTGAATGACATACAATCACTGAATATACCTTTAAGGCTGAAGCCACACCAAAGTACCTATGAGAGTGGAATCCCCATTCTGCCAATGCATTTCAATGGGAAGGGGGCAGTTTCATGCCAGCATGTCTGCGGATATCTGCGCGTCGCCCCTCTCGGGACCCCGTTTACCTTTTTTTTGTATCTCTCGCTTCCCCATTACGTCACATGTCCCGCCTCCCCGCGGGACATGTGACTGACAGGCGCGGCACTGGCTTTGGGACAGAATGTGCTCCCTGCGTTTTTAATCAGCCACGTAAAAAAATAGTTTATCCGCTGGCGACCAGTGTTGGTACTTTTAACCCATTTAGAACAGGTACACATTATGGTGTATTATTTTATGCTTTAACTATTGAAACATAGCAGATATACAAGCTCACAGCATGGCACCGAGTGCCACGCTGCAAGCTTGTAGATCTGCTATTTTTAAAAAATTGAGAAAATTAGAATTTTGACCCGATTCTATAAGTGTCTTTTGAATCCTTCAATCTGGCCAGCCATCATCAAAGAAAAGGTCAATTTCACTTACTGTAACTGGAGCTCAGTTAGTCTGTTCTTGAGAGACTACTATGTCAGTGGTTCTCAAACCTTTTCATGTGAAGGACCCCCAAACTGATATTTATTTGGCCACGGACCCCCATCTCGAAATAGTTAGTTCCAATGACCCCCCAGAAGCAAAATTTGAGTTACAAACGTTCGCTTTAAAAATACATACATTCAAAGATTTGCACACATTTTCACAACTTTTTCAAAAATAGCAGATCTACAAGCTCGCAGCGCGGCACTCGGTGCCGTGCTGTGAGCTTCTATATCTGCTATTTTTGGAGCTGTGTGAAGCACAGGCTCCCTATACGTGGCTGTGTGGGTCTGTCTGTCTGTCTGTGTGTGTGTATGTAGCCTGAACTTCCTAAACTTCGGCACGCCACTAGTCCCACAGTTTTGCCACCACACACTCGCGCCATATGTCAAATCGACCGGCTTACTCGGGAATCGTGGGCTATTACTTTTCTAAGAGAAAGGTTCTATAGTTTAATTGATATTAATTTATTAGTGAATTAATTTTCCCCATTGACTTATAATGGAAATCGCAAAAACTCACATTCAATTATTTGTCTCTCGCAAACCATAGGGGCTATAGTTTCAAGACTTGGAGAGGAGGTTCATAATGATTTCAAGGATTAAATAAAAAATAATTGTGTCATTTGGCCGCATGGTGGCGCCATAACACCCCACTTTACGTTTTGGCCTGTAACTCTTGAACCGTAGGTCGGAAAATTAAAAATATTTTTTCCCTGGATTCTTTGGGCCATGACGCATCTCCCCATATAGGCCACGCCCATTTGCGCCATGATAGATTTTCCGCCATCTTGATTTTTCTCCAAAACACACTTTTTGCTCCTTTTCCTACATATTTTCTTCAAATGTCACAAAAATCGGTACACATGATCCACACACACACACACACACACACACACACACACACACACACACACACACACACACACACACACACACACAGCTCCACTTCACACGGGTGTGATTTTTCAATAGTTAAAGCATTCAATAATTCTAGGCCTATCAAGTAAAAAAAAAAAAAAAAAAAAGAGAGTACTTTTTCCACCACTGCATCTCTCCTCGGCTCAGATCTTCCTGCATGGCAACAACCTCAACTCGCTCCACCAGCTGATCCAGCCGGAGTGCTTGCCGTCCGAGTTCGGAGGCACGTTACCGCCGTACGACATGGGCATCTGGGCACGCACGCTGCTGGGCCCCGAGTACAACGACGAGACCGAGTACACCCTGACCTACCATGCCCTGCACGTACGGGAACACATGAAGAGGTAGGTGTGTGTGTGTGTGTGTGTGCGCGCGCGCGCGTGTGTGTGTGTGTGTGCGCGCGCGCGTGTGTGTGTGCGCACACGCATGTGTGTATGCGCTAGAGCAGGGATACTCAAACTTCTGAACCGGTTGGTTCATAAATAAATAAGTTAAAATCTTTTATTTGCTTTATTTCCACATAACTTAAGACAAGTGCAATGTGCATTATTTTATGGCTTGGAATTCCATTTATATTCTGTCAATGACACAATTTGTAATCAAAGTAATGCTGATTTTTTTTTCTCTTTTTAATAATTTTGTGAAATTAGCCTATTCCACACAAACACCAAAACAAACTTAATGTATGTTTGTCTCCTATTTGTCTGGGTTGATATCTGTCTGCCTGTTATCAAGTGGGATAATTATGATGTTGTTTATAATGTTATATCTATTTAAAATAGATTACCCAGACTGTTTAGCTACCAAATGGCTAATGATGCAGTTGTTAGGTAGAGCTACAGTACTCTTCATTAGATTTGCATTAGGCCTACAATGACGTTTTGGGTATGCTAATTAGTCAGGCAGAGGCAGATCCACTGCAAAAATCCCCCAAAAAAAGAAAACGGCGAAAAGCCGCGATTTCAATGGCCGTTTTCAAGATGTTTTGGCCGTTATCTCTGGAACGCAAGGTCCAATCTGCTCAGTTTAAAGCTTGTTTGGATGCATGACTTCGAGGACATTAAGCTGGTGGGCCAGTCAAAATTGTGCCGCGGGCCGGAAGTGGCCCGTGGGCCGGAGTTTGAGTATCACTGCCATACAGTACAATACACCAGGAAGACGCCGTAAGGGCGAGAAGCGACCTCCACTCTGAAACAGCAGAGACAGACACGAAGGGCTCTATTTTGATTGTCTTAAGTACTAGCTCTTATGCCTTAACTTAAAGGCCTGTCCACACTGTCCACCAAACTTTTCGCCAGTCCGGTTCAACTACAAAATGATGTCACTCGCATCTTCTGAAAAGCATTACCCCAAATTAGAGTTCGGAAAGCTGCACGTCGGAAAGTTAAAGGTTTGGTGGTCAGAGACAGTATGGACAGGCCTTTAAGTTAAGGCATAAGAGCTGGTACTTAAAACAATCAAAATACAGCCCAATATGTCCATAAATGCTGTATGGGAATTTCCAGATATTGATGAGATCTCCATATATGTGCATAAAAGGGACAAGGACAGAATTAATTTGCAAGTGTGAGACGCGTCGTAACAACCACACTGGTTATCATGATACTGACAAAAATATGTCCATATACAGTATGGGCATTGATGACATCAGGGATCTTGGCCATAATATGGCCAAGATCCCTGATGACCGTGACATGAGGCCAGTGGTGTAAAGTAACTAAGTACATTTACTTAAGTACTGTACTTAAAGTGATAGTTCGCCTATTTTATAAACGCAGCTGTGTAGAGTACTCACCAGTAATGGACTTGTTCCAAGGGCATGAATTGGTCAGCTGAATCCCCTGGACAGAACTGTGGTCATTTTTGTACTGAATTAAAAGTAGTTCCATTGAGTTGCTAGAACCATTTTTTTGTAATAAACTAATCCACAAAACCGCCGTCATTATTATTGTTGACATATTTCTACTTCATGGAGAAATGCTTGTTCAACTTTGACCCCTCTGTCTCATGGTACTATTTTTCCTCTCGAGTGTATCACTGCGCCGCATTCAACTCAATGGGCGCATCCCGCGGCAGCAGCAGCCGCAGCACACACCCGACCAAAACAAGCCGCTCTGCAGCCTGCACTACAGCTGGTCGCTTCTGAAAGCTAAATTCTCAAAGATGTCAGACTACGACAGTGACGATGCTTTCACCGATGAGGAGCTAAATCAAATGGAAATAGCTCGGTTTCGGTTTTTACCCACACACACGGCCACGTATAGGAGACGGTGTGACCACCGCTCAAAAAATTGTGCTATTTTATCATGAACATTAGTGAGGACCTATTATATGAAGACAGGTTGAAAAGTGGTGAACTGGTATTTCCAATTTCCAATACTTTTACTGCTACTCCACTACATATCGGATCCAAATATTGAACTTTTACTCCACTACATTTATTTGAAAACTTTAGTTACTAGTTACTTTGCAGATATAAATTATGATATTATAAAACATACATTAACCACTTTAGCCCTATTCTATACAGGTGCCATGGCTATTTGAAAATAGCCAATCTACACGCTCACAACGTGTCGCATTGCGACGCGTTGTGAGCTTGTAGATCTGCTATTTTCAAACATTTTGTACTTTTACTTTTGGCACTTTTAGTACATTTTGAGGCCAATACTTTCGCTCTTTTACTCAAGTACATTTTGAATTCTGGACTTTTACTTGTAAGGGTGCCCTCAGACCAAAATACCTATGAGAGTGGAATCCACATTACGCCAATGCATTTCAATGAGAAGGGAGCGTTTTTTGCAGAAGTCCTCTGCTGGCATGAAACCGCTTCACTCTCATTGAAATGCATTGGCGGAACGCGGATTCCACTCTTGTAGGCATTTTGGTCTACCTATGAGAGTGGAATCCGCATTCCGCCAATGCATTTCAATGAGAAGGGAGCGTTTGTTGCAGAAATCCTCTGCTGGCATGAAACCGCTTCACTCTCATTGAAATGCATTGGCGGAACGCGGATTTCAATTTCATAGGTACTTTGGTGTGAGGGCACCCTTATAGAGCATTTCTACATTGCAGTATTGATACTTTTACTCAAGTAAAAAATGTGAGTACTTTATCCACCACTGCATGAGGCGTGACGCACAGATGCACGGACGGATGGACAGACATGATCTGCAGCTTTTCATTTCACTAAATGGCTGAAATTTCATGCAAAAACATGATAGAATCAAAATAAAACAAAACAGTAGAATCATAAATAGTTCCAGAGACAGATTGTGGGAGGTCAGAGGATGTCCAAGGAGTTAAACTATGTTCACAGGAATTCCTTTAGGTTATTTAATTGTTAAATAAACCTGCCAAGGCATCTGTCTGCTCTCTGATTGATTGGACAGACAGACTGAGCGTCTGATTGAACACGAGCGCACACACACGCATGCATGTGCAATCAATATTGAATATGTACTTACGACAATATATCCATAGATCCTGGAATAGTAAATAAGACCAAAGTTAGAAGTAAAACTGTGAAACTCTTTACAGGGTTCTCACGGTCATGAAATTCCTTAACCTGACTTGCGTCAGATGGTGGCAGTAGTGCGTAGGCTACCGCTCTACTTTACCATCTGAGATCTCTCGGTGGGAGTTGATAACGCTCGTAAAGCCCCGGGCCGGACCAATCAGCGGCAGCTACGGGCGGGCTCTGAGCGGCTCTGAGCCAATAGAGTCTGATTGCAGACCACGTGGATGCAGACAGGCCAATATGAGTGGTTGGAGTTGGCACTCCCAGACTGTGACAGAGAGACGGCCACATCCAATCACCTGCTAAAGAATTTCAAAAAATGGCCCGCCCCTTACATCGAGTCTGCCCGAGAGATCTCAGATGGTAAAGTAGAGCGGTAGCCTACGCACTACTGCCACCATCTGACGCAAGTCAGGTTAGAAATTCCTGCAAATATTTTGAAATTAGAAAAATATTTTTCCAGTACTGGAAAAGTTTTCAAATTGATCAAGGGTCCTGGAAAGTCATGAAAATATATTTTTGGCTATTGATTTTGTTCAAAACTTTTTCTAAAACATCACACAAAATATGTAACATAAGCAGTTTTTCGCCGAACAGGCTGCATGATTGCAGCCTAATGTATGCAACTAGAAGCATTTTCGGTATTTCAGCATGCTACAACTGGTCATATGATGCAAAATGCATCATATGACCCGTTGTAGCATGCTACAAGCATGCTAAAATCCTAAAATATCTAAAAACACAGATTGAACACAAAAAAGTACTTAGGATTGTGTTGATCGTGTCCCAAACAACAATAAAATAAGATCTGGTTGTCCCAGAGGTGACCCGGTCCTTAACCCTTAAGAAACAGCAAGTACCCCAACAGGTTCTCACCCCTAAAGCGTCATACAACCGACGCGTTGTGAAGTACTGTACTGCGTCGAACGATAGACGCTTTGGGATTGCCTACTGTTTCACGGGTTGGACGCATTGGGTGGTCTAAGAAGAAAGAAAAAAAAAGTAGTTCCCGAAGCGGGATTCGATATCGCTTTGAAGGGTTCACTGGTTTACCAGCCACCCGTCGCTACCGCTCACGCCACTATAAACGACAGAGCAGCACCGATGAACCCCGTGAGACATCGCCGAGGGAGCGGTAGCGACCGAGTCGCCGTGGCGAACGGTGTGAACGGCGCATGAGCCGACTCAGCCGCGTTACCGAATTATGTGCCGTTATGGACAGAATAGTACATTTTGACCAGGGGACTGCTTCCGCGTCCGAATACGGCTCAAAGAAGGGACTACGTTATCATCCACGTTTTGTCAAAGATAAAAGCACAAAAAAAAAGGAATTTCCCAGTCGTCTGGTTAGCTCAGTCGGTAGAGCATGGTGACACAAATCCGGGGTTCGATTCCCCGTGACGGCCGTCATCGTAAAATAGACGCAGTAGGTGTTCCCAAAGCGTCGCACGGGTGAAGCAGAAAGCGAATTAGGAACGCGTCGGACGGGTGAAGCAGAGGGGGTGAGAATGGGTTGAGTACCCGGAACACCCTGGAGTGGCCATTGCTGAGTGCAACGAGACATTCTCTTTTGCCGTGAAAAAAATGCGGTTCTAGGTGATCATCGCCCAATGGAAAGTGATCCACGAGTCTGGCTTCACATACGGACTCCCCTGACAGTACAGTAAGGATTAATAATATAACATGTTCTACTGTATACCGGTATATCCCCAAGATCTACCGGCCGTCTTTATTTTCCTGCAGTACTCCGGGATAGGCACCAAAACCAAAACCAACCAACCGCAACTCGAATCACACTTGCAAATAAATTCCGTCCTGTGCGAATTCCGTCCTGCTTTTCGCCCTTAGGCGTCTTACTGGTAATAATAATGATAATAATTATTATTATACTAACAATGGCAACAATAATGTGTTTCAGGTCTCAGTCTGCGGTGGAACCAGGAACTCTGAGACAGACGGACAGAGAGACCAGTACTGCCCCCCTACTGGCCCTGGACTGACACTCACACACACACACACACACACGCACACGCACACACACGCGCACGTACACACACATACACACACACACACCATTCTCTTTATTTACCTTGTCTTTCACATATACACTCTCAAATGTGCGCGTGCACGCAGGCACACACACACACACACACACACACACACACACACACACACACACACACACACACACACACACACACACACACACACAGACTGCAAAGCTGGGATTTGAACCTGCGTCCTTTTAAGCTGAACTTTGACCTGATCGAACAAAACGGCAATCCTTGCTAGCCAATCACAATCCATCACACGCACGCACGCTTGCGCGCGCACACACACACACACACACACACACACACACACACACACACACACACACACACACACACACACACACACACTGAGCCATTTGTATTTCTCGGCAGCCAATCAGCATTAAGCAGCGCTACGCTCTGACGGGACTAGACCGTTTGTGACGTGTGTGTGTGTTTGTGTGTGTAGGCTACATGTTGTGTTGTAAGGCAAACACTAACACTGTGTGTGTATGTGTGTGTGCGTGTGCGTGTGTGTGTGTTAGCCACACAACTAGTTGCCATTTCAACATGCCCACACACACACACACACACACACACACACACACACACACACACACACACACACACACACCCACATACATCGTTTCGTTTACAACCACATGTTAAAGGTACAGTCCATACGTTGTATTTCCTCTCGCGACGGAGAGAGTTAGTTACTAACTGTAACACCGGGGATTCGAACGTGAAAAGACCAACGCGTGAAAGACCAACCGGCTACCCTACCGCTCGACCAGGAGGCAATCCCCACTTCGCCACTTGTGGAGACGTCTCACGCGACACAGGAGCCCTCTGTCGTGCCGTTATTGGACGCCCCCCGTAACCCCGCCCCCACACTGGAACGAGAGGGTGGCGTTCTCAAACTCTCAATCGCATAGAGAGAGACTGTGACGACTCAGCTAAAAAAACTAAACCTGCTCAAACCACGGAGGAGGAGCGGGCCGCCCGAAGCGGACCGGAATCGCGAGAGGCACGGCGGAACGAGCGAGATCCTTTTAGGGCAGGGGTCTTCAACAGGGGGTCCGGGACCCCTAGGGGGTCCTCAGAGTTACTACAGGGGGTCCTCCAAATCTTCCAATCCTTTTTATATTAACAACTTGAACCCTAGCGTCCATATTCGCCAAACTTTAGCCAAAAATAGCCGATCTACAAGCTCACAACGCCTCGCGCTGCGAGGCGTTGTGAGCTTGTAGATCGGCTATTTTCGGCAAAGAGCTTTGGAGTAGAGGGGAAAAAGAGCAGTCTAAGTATAGAGTGAAAGGTTACGTTTTATAAGTATTGACGGTTCAAGTGGTTAAATATCTGAAAACACAAATTGACATGAATCCAAAATACACTGACGATTGTGCTGTCAAACGATGAAACTATATGGAATCTATGAAAAGGTTGTGGGGGTCCCTGCTTCATCTCTCTCCCAACTAAGGGGTCACTGGCCTGAAAACGTTGAAGACCTCTGTTTTAGGGTCCTAACAATTCCGCTTCCTTAACAATTCCCTCCTACGGTTCCCTTTAAAACCATTACCACACGCATTTATTTATTTCTAAATCTATATCATTTTGGCCTTTATTGTGACTTTTTGATAAACACACATCACGCATACAGTATTGCATAATTGCATACATATTATTGTAGTGGTTCCCAAAGTGAGGTCCAGGGACCCTCTGGGTTACTTGAGGGGGTTCTAAATGGACCCTTATAAGTCTGTAACTCTGAAAGTGTACAAATGGAACCAAATGGACTCCAACACTCAAAGGAGTTACGGTGATCCTAGAAACCGGTATTGTAATTGTATAGCAGACATTCAAGTCCACAATATACCAGCTCAGACAGTGTGATAAAACCTGGTTCCCGGAAACGGTTCCTAGTTCCACAATGTTGGATCCGGTACCTCGGATTCCTCTGGTTCCGGGCCCCAAGCCACCCTGTCAACGTGTGACATTGCAGGCTGTAGCTTTAACGTGTGGTCATTATGCAGTTTGCTGCTTCACACACTATTCTCATCATATTATATCATACATGAATAATAATGTCAATGTGCCAATAGATTGTGTCATGTGTTGTAATAAAACACATGCTGTTTAAACAACATAATGTGAACAACTATGTATGTACAGTATAGTTTCACACCTGTTGAAAATTAACACGCCACAACGTCAGATGTAACGTGTTGCTGAAATGTGTTTTTTTTATTAAGGATTCACCCCTATATGGAACTTCTGGGCTTGATACTGATGTACAAAAGAATAGTTGGCCGATAGCTGATACAGATATATGTTTATTTGTTTTTTTTATTGTTATTTATTCCCCCTTTTTGTGCAACAAATAGTCTTTAAATAGTGGTGGACCAAGTACTCAACCGCAGTACTCGCGTCAAAGTATGGATACTCCTGGTCAAATATTACTCTGCTACAAGTGAAAGTTGCTCTGTCACATTTGTACTTGATTTGAAAAGAATACTTTGTTAGTTACACATGAGTTCATTTTCTGGTTACTATTCAACACGCTGCTGTGTTGACATTTAAACACAAGCAAACTGAACATTTCGAAAGACATATCTGCTCTATTTTCACTGTTTTGAAACGTGGCTTCCTTTCCTCGGTTGCTACTTGTACACACACACACACACACACACACACACACACACACACACACACACACACACACACACACACACACACACACACACACACACACACACTCGTCTGGCATCCTTGCTTCCTTTCCTTGGACTGTGTCACCTTTGTGTTTTTTTTAAGAGTTGGCCGCTAGACGCCACACGCTCAACACCCATAAGGTTCCTTATTTCCCTGACTCACCTCTGGAAGGCAGCGGTTAGGCTGTTTGGATCTTACCAACTTGTAATGATTATTTTACAGTGATGAGCTGCATTTATTTATCTATCTATCTATTTATTTAATTTATTTATTTAATTTATTTATTTAACGTATTTATTAATTTCCTTTATTTATTTATTTTTGGGGGGGGGCTCACCTTTTTTAAAAGCTTTGCATTTTGTATCATTTTCACAGTTTTAGTCGAAGGAAGGACATATTTGAAGACTTTGTGTCACTTTGGCTAAGTAGTTTCTTTCTTTTCTTTCTTTTTTATGCAAACGATTTATTCCAAACCGACATGAAATACCGGGTCATGTTTTCCGACACGTTTTTCCAAGTAAGTCACATGTAGTAAAATGATCCGGTCTTTCAAAAATAAAAGCTCGCTACACGTGACTAGAAGAGCCGAAACAACCAAATCTGTTTCACTTTAATGTAATTTTTTACATAAATGCATAAAATGTCATGTTATGCAATGAAAAAAGAGGAAGTAATTCCTGCCAAAGTGACACATGGCTTTGAGAATGTATTACATTTCATTTGAATTCATTTTATATTTACTGAATGTATTAAAACAGTATTTGTTGTCGCTATCGGGTGGAAACCTTGAATGTCTAAATCACATTTTATGAATGAATTTTCTGAAAATGGTTGAACTATTGGAGATATAAGGTTTCTACCCGATAGAAATGGTTTACTGGATGCCAAAACAACACTTCCACTGCACTGCAGCTTTATGTCTATGAAAGTAATTTATTTGAAGATTGTACTTTATTTATTATTATTGTTATTATTATTGCACAGTGTAATCTGACAAACCTAGCAAGTTGTTTTATTTTGTAATCAGTATCATTATCATTACTGTTGGGCAGAAACCTTGTATCTCCATGTTTAAGCCTTTGTGTGTGTTTTTTTTATTTCTCAATTTTTTTGTCAATTAATACCCTACATCATCCTTCTGTAGTGTGACTGTCCACCAAAAAGTAGCAAAAATGGCAGATCTACAAGCTCACAAGAACGTGTGTGAAAAGTGAAAAAATGTGGTTAAGTGTTTGTAAACACTTTTATACATATTGAACCAATGAAAAGTAATAAGAAGAGCTTGTGACTAAATAACTGTATTGGATCCATTATAACAGGGATGGAGCTCAAAACCAAGGGCCCGCTACAAACTCCATAACAAATGCATATGCGGGATCAATAAGCTTTGGGCTTATCAAGCTTGTTATCGAGCATAGCGGCCCATGCCGTCATGTTTAAAGAGGCGATCAAGAAATGATTACAGTACTATTCATAATATAAAGCCATTTAACACTTATTGCACAGTAATGAATGATTGTTTTAATGATATTTAATGATAATAGTTGTTACTTTTGTCAATTGTCATCTTCATAGATGATGGACAGCCACAAACTCACAGTCACAAGTCTCACAACAACTGGCCAATAAAGAAAGTTCTGTTCAGAATTTGTCTCACATCTTTCCACAAAATATTAGAAAACGCTCAATAGTGGGCTCGATAAAAGCCCGGCTCAATAAGCAGGATCGATAAGCTGTTCATTATCAATAACGAGCTCCATCCCTAATTGGAACGCAGCTTTTCTTTTATTTATGTTTACATTTCCCTGAAAAGGGAACAGTTTTGGACATACAAGGTTTCAGTCCGACAGTGATGATGTGATGATGTATTTACTTAATTCTCACTGGCAGACAGATGCATTTCACCTGCTCATGGAAAATGACCAGAAGTACGAACCGTTTTAATGAAGAGGTCAGTGAATGTTTAAAACTAATCACTAATTTAATCTCCCACGTTGATTGTTTAATAGCTGGAATGAGCAGTTTGGTCATTCTGGGACGGAAGTCCTTTGCTGAGGTTGTCATATAAACTGCAGTGTGACATGGTCTCATGTATCTGACCTCCTCTCTACTGTAAAAAAAAAAAACACTCTTTACTGTCAATGAATGTACAGATTAAATCTACATTTACACCTGCATGTTTATGAGCTCTTCATTCATAAAAATGTGTCTGCTTCTCACAGAGGTGTGTGGACTAGGGCAGTGGTTCTCAACCTTTTCAGGCCGTGACCCCCGAAATAATGTAGATCTGCTATTTTCACAATTTCTGCCTCTGATATTTGACAAATTGGCCAATGTTTAATTTTTTATTTTAGTGGTATTAAAAAGTCCTTAAATTGTCACTTTAGAAATGCGTAGACACCCTCTATACACTTAAACTTTATGTTGGTTTGTTTACTGTTCAGTGAGAAAACAACAGTGTACATTGAGCTAAACATCTGGGGACCCCCAAAATAATTTGGGGACCCCCCTGGGGGTCCCGACCCACAGGTTGAGAACCACTGGACTAGGGCTGCACGATATGGTCCAAATTTCATATCTCGGTATTTATGCCCAATATTTCGATATCGATACAATATACGATAATACCGTACACATTTCATATTCAATAGTTTAAGTGTTGCAACAGTGAAAACTAATCATTATTCAAAAAACTGTATAATAACTAGTCACTATCACTCTTGATTTTAAGTGCTATTGGGTTCCCAGTTCCCACACTTGTTGTTTGATATTCTAATTGTAGCAACGAAATGAGGGCGAAAGATCACGTTATTAGCCTACCCGGCTTGTTTGAAATCTTGACATTTAGAACTAAACATTGCTCTCGGATGTTTAAAAAAATATTTTAAACGCGAAATAGATGACATAGTATCAGAAAATTGATTCTATCTAATCAGCACTTCCTTGTTTTCCAAGGCGATCGTGTTGCGCTGGGGGGGACGCCCAGCGCAACACTTGTGGAACACTTTCAGCCGTAAGGAAATACTTTGTTTTGTTTTTAGTTTTGAGTCAAATTATTAATTTTATTTCGTAGCCGGGTAATAACATTGAATGCCACCTCCGCTATCGCATCGCAGCCCTACAACCTGTACGGCTCCTATCACTAGATAACGAGATGTTATCCCTTACATATCGTTGCGTTTTACGATACTGATATTGCACATCTTCATACCCCGATAAAGGTACAATAACGATATATTGTGCAGCACTAGTGTGGACTCCAGACTTTAGACTCGAGTAGCCTAGCCTACCAAATGTGATGACTTTAGCCTTACTTGATCAAATACAAATAAAAATAAAGACTTGGACTTCAACACGGGACTGTACGTATGTTCCCCAGGTTCTATGTTCCCCAGGTTCTATCTTTCCCCATTTACCCCCCCAAAAAAGGTTCTATGTTCCCCGCTTATCCAAAAAAGGTCTTATGTTCCCCAGGTTCTATGTTCCCCACTTACCCCCACAAAAAAGGTTATATGTTCCCCCCTCAACTTACAATAGGTTCTATGTTCCCCACTTATCCAACAATGCAGGAAACATTCCTTTATAATTATTAATAACAACTCAAAACACCCAATAATGGGGAGAGATTACGAATACTAGTGGGACAGGGGGCACTAGTAGGGACATCTGGACACTATACTTTTGTTATGTCTGGCATCTGGACGAGTGGGCACCTGGACATCTGGGCAATAGATATGTGGGCATTTGGACGAGTGGGCACATAGACGAGTGGGCACTTAGGGGTGGAGACATCTGGGCACCTGGGCAAGATGTCCCACCATTTCCTGCATTTGAGTGGGGAACATACATTTTTTTTTGTGGGGAACATACAGTAGATCCTGTTTTTGGTTGAGAGGGGAATATAGAACCTTTTTGTGGGGAGGGTGGGTGGGGAACATAGAACCTGGGGAACATAGAACCTTTTTGGGGTGTAAGTGGGGAACATAGAACCTGGGGAACATAGAACCTGGGGAACATAGGGTGGACCCCTTTAGCTAAGCCTTATATTATATCCTATTAGTACACACTTCAAACACATCAAGGCTGCTCAACAGCGCCACTTGGAGGTTGGTCACCCAGCGGTATTGCAGCTGTTGAAGCCATACTGCCAGACAGATAGATATGGACGGGGACACACACACACACACACACACACACACACACACACACACACACACACACACACACACACACACACACACACACACACACACACACACACACACGCACACACACACACACAAATACTGTGAGCATCTGGCCCAGTATGTTAGATGTGGATAAACTAATATAAAGTAATCAGACAGATGGACCATGCAGGCCACACAGTGTTCTTTCAAACTGTTGTTTCATCTACTAGCACTATCACGAACACGAGGCAACTTGTGGTATCTCACCATTAATAATAATCTCAATTAAGTACGATTTTTTTTAGAAACTTTCTGTCTGAGACAAGGGTAGCATGGAAGGTAATTGCTAACAGTGGGCATCAGGTATTTGGGAACCATGCAATACATACATGTTTTAATAAGGGTAATAATAGGGGTAATAATAATAATAACTAGCTGTATCTTTAATTAATTACAGGCTTAACGTTGTGGGATCATGCCGATCTGCAAAAGAACATAGGAAAAACTCCAAAGCCCTTCACTCACATAGTTGCATCTGAATCGATTGAGGACAAAACAAAATCACTGGATGTTAACGCGGACTTAAAAGCAAGTTTCTTGGGTGGATTGGTAAAACTTGAGGGCTCTGCCAAATATCTCAACGATAGTAAGACTTCCCAAAATCAGGACAGAGTAACAACAAAACTACCACAGAGTTCAGACAACTGTCAATGGAACATCTTGCCCATGTGGACTATCCACATGTCATTGATAAAGACCAAGCAACACATGTTGTAACTGGTATCCTTTATGGAGCACAAGCCTTCTTTGTATTTGACCGTGAAGTGTCTGCTGAAGAGAATCATCAAGAAATTGAAGGAAACATGAAGGTAGTAATCAAAAGGTTCCCATCCATTGCAATAAGTGGTGAAGCTATTGCAAAAGTGGGTCAAGAATACAACACAAAAGTTGAAAAATTATCCTGCAAATCTTTCAGGGACTACTACTACTACTAAAGACAAATCCAGTGTCTTTTGAGGATGCTATGAAAACCTACAAAGACCTGCCAACGTTACTGGGAAAGAATGGAGAGAATGCTGTACCAATCACAGTCAAGCTGTTGCCTTTGCACATATTAGATTCTAAACATTTCCAGCTGGTCCGTGAGATTAGCATTGATTTAGTGAATGATGCTCAAAGTGTCCTGGAGGAGTTCCATGAACTGGAACTGAGATACAATGATGCTCTGAAGAGTACTGTCGCAAAACAGTTCCCACAGATTAGCGATACTCTTGACACTTTCAGAGATCTGTTTAATGAGAACAAGCACGGCTTTCAGAAAGCCTTGGCAGATATAGGCTACTACCTTCAATCAGAGGAAGTGGGGAAGAGGAGAGTGTTCTCGCAGAGATCCTGAAAAAAAGATCTACGTCTCCTTTCAACAACAAAGACCTAAATGAGTGGATACGCGGCAAAGAGAGAGAAATAAACGTCATGAGCTCCCTCATCGACATGATGGAAGACACAAAGGTTTTGTATTATCCTCAGTCAAACAACCAAGCAAGCTGTAGGCTTTGCATTCACCTCACTAAAAAGAAAAGGATCAATACCTGATAGCTTTAGACCAGGACCGACATTTGGATCCCCACGATGTAGAAGGGGAACCATGGTACTCTTCAACAAATTTGAAATCAATCCGAGAAAAAGCTAAACTTTTCAAAGAGGCCAATAAGGACAACAAGAATATGCAGTTCCTCATAACAGCTACAGCCAACGACCAACGAAAGTGTCTACATTCATAAGGATGGCGGAATGTTGTGGAATGACAATTTTCAGATACCTTCAAAACCTGAAACACCAGAGGCAAGAGACATAACCCACAACAGTGTAAGACTCAAGATGGTCCCAATCCCACCAAGATCTGGAGCAGAAGACATCAGCCACTACTCTATGGAGTACTGTGTTCGCTGGACAAAAAGAGACAAAGTGGCAGCAACATACTGTGGCCGAAGCTGATGACGTCACAACAGTGTCCAATCTGACCGTTAACCAAGAGTACACGTTCAGATACAGAGCAGTGTACCCAGATTGCAACAGCCCATTCAGTGATGTCTTTGAGATTAAAACGTTATCCACAAGTCCACCTGAAATAGTTAAAGCTAGCTCACTCGGAACTGACATAGACATTGGGTGGAAGCCACCCAATGTGGTTGGAAAGGTGGTCACTGTAGAGAGCTACATTGTGGAGTATGCAAAAATGTGGAACTGGAAACTTGGAACAAATCCAATTGGAAAAGAATACCATAGACCAAAACCTGAACAACTGAAATGGAGCAAAGTGACATCAAAATCTGAACAGGACAAACATACTGATCTTGAACCATATGCGATGTATGCAATTAGAGTCTTGTGTGATTGTGGTGCAGATGGCAGAAGCAAGCCAAGCGCTGAAAACCAAATGCCGTCATACAATAAGCGTCAATGAGATTTAATGGCATGTTTTCACCTCCATGAAGAAGTAATTCATGATTTTGCACCTTTGATGTGCTCTCTCAACTCAGAGAGAGCGGGGAATTGTAACATAATTATTTTTGGATTAGGTAGCCCTGATAAAACCTTTACCTGGAACCATATCACAAAAGTAGAATTAAGACATCCGGGATATAAGAAACACGGAGGCTTGACAAAGTCTATTCATTACATCCTGGTTTATTGTTTTTCATGTAGGCCAAGCTAGGTTGAGGAGTCACGACCAGGTGAAGCTGTGCTAAATTAAATGAATGTGTTCCTTTAAAAACAGTATGAGGAATTTGTTAGAATTTATACATTGTATACATCCTATATAATAGCCTATCTACTTAAATATAATCTGCTGTGCTGTCTCTGGCACCTGAATTTCCCCCTTGCTTAATTTGTCATTAAGCACATTTAGAAATGTGCAAAAAACACTACACTTATACTGTTTTTTTTTTTTTTTTTTTTTTTGAGAAAATACCTGCAATGTTGCACATTAAGCTAATCATTTGGGAACCGCTGGCCTGCAGCACCCAGTTTGTTTGGTCAGGTTTAGACAGCCTTTTCTTTTAGCTTGTTTTATTTTAGTCTGTTATTTTAGTTTGGCCTGGAGATGAGCGGTAGTTGTGTTAAACTCGTTAGATTGTAGTTTAGAGATGAATGTTTTCTAGTCAGGGAGGGGGGCTAGCTCCAACGGCCCTATAGGGGCTGGCCTAGCTCCCCCTCCTTTATTTTCAGTTTGGCCGGCGTCTTCAGGCCTTTTTGGTTATTTGATGAATTCATTTATTCTCTTGTTGGGATTGACATGATTTTCTGGTGTGGTTAAAACAATAAAAACACTTCAACGCGTGTTCCTCCTCTGGCATCCTTCCTTTATGTTGAGGTCCTTCACTTTTGAGCCTTCTGAGTGTTTCTGGTTATTGTTGGTTCCTCTTATTGGAAGCAGTAACATCCTCACACGGAGAAGACATACGTATGAATAAGTAAACCATGAACACTCTCTCCAGGGACGTGCTGGCCATTGGGAAAAGCGGAACAACTCCCGAACGGCCGGTTCATTCTCGGCCGGTCCAGGCTGGCCATTAGGGAAAATTTTTACTGTTTGCACAAAAGTAAAAATTAAACTGTTTGCACAAAAGTAGTGAAAACAGCAGATCTACAAGCACACAACGCCTCGCACCGCAAGGCGTTGTGTGCTTGTAGATCGGCTGTTTTCACTAGTTTAAATCATTTTTTAAATGATAAATACAAAACTAACGGTTTTGGACATACAAGGTTTCCACCCAACAACAACGAAATATAGGCCAAATATTCATGTAATTGGCCCACTGGCTAGTCACTTGTCATGATCTGAAATGGCAAATCTTTGAGTAGCAGAAGCGCAATAGAGAGAGATCTCTATAGCGCGCAATGAGGGCCTCTCCAACTCTTTTCCCCGGGCTGAATCAGGGGCCCAGCACGTCCCTGACTCTCTCCATGAAAGAAAATGAACAGTGAACGCAGATTATGTAACAAAACTGTGAGAGTAAACTATAGAATCCCAAGGAGAATCCCCAATGAAAATATGAATGCATATAATTACAACAGTTTCATGATGAAATGGAAATAAAATAAAACAAAATAAAAGGACAAATGATATAGCTCTGAGGATATAGTTTTATAAGAATATATTCAATAGATCTGATCACACCGGTCATCGCTGCTTTAAGTGTAAGTAGGCGTAGGAGTGTTCGGTTGGAGCTACTGGCAAACTTTAAAAAAAAAGCTATTGTGCACACTGAAATAAAAAAACAGGAGATCAGAAAACATGTGTTTTTTTGTAATTTCCTGAACTGATTATTTGGCAAAAGTTACAACAATGAAAATATGCATTTGAAGCGTGTAGCGCCAGCTTAGAAGATGACATACAGTATATGATGTATTCTTCTTCTCCATGTTCATTTCAGAACTCAACCTTTTCAGTTCTAAGAACTGGTCAACAACTGTTGTTATTCTTTCTCATGACCACCACTAGGTGGCAGTGTTTCTCTGTAATAATAATGCATTTTATTTGAAGGCGCCTTTCAAGACACTCAAGGTCGCCCTTACAGTTTAAAAACAGTCATTAAAAACAGGCAAATAAAGCATACATCAACATGTTAATTACAAAATACACAATATATCAAAACACAAATAAAAAATAGAACACTGAAAATAGGGAAAGTAATACAAATACATCATAACAAGAATCAATAGTAAAAGAGGAGTGAGGGTAAGTGAGCAGATAAAAGGGGTGATGTGGGTATGTTAAAGAAATATTCAATGACTTGCAAAAAAAAAATCACGATTCAAAAATAGCAGATCTACAAGCTCGCAGCGTGGCACTCTGTGCCGCACTCTGAGCTTGTATATCTGCTAATTTGCAATAGTTAAAGCTTTAAATAATTCTTGGCCTAAATGGTTAATGTAACATTCCCTGGAGATCCTCACTGTAGGGCGGCTCGGTGTAATGAGACAACACTCGTGTACGGTGTAATCTTATCGATCACGGTCAGCGTCAGTCTGGAAAGCGTCAATCTGAAACAAAACCACTGCCTGTCAGTCACTAGGGCACTGGACGAGGGAAGCATTTTGAGCGCCGTTTTTAATAGGAGAAAAGTGGCCTAATTTAGAGAGACACATGCAGCAGCTGTGGTGCAGAGGGATTATCAAGCAACTCTGATGCAGGGATTGTCATTGATTGGATTGAAAATAGTTGTAATCCTTTGAAAACCTCATTGCCTATCTTAACTCATTAACAAAATGGTGTGCTCTCTCTCATGTGGTCACAATCAAAGAAGGTACATTTGCAGTGGTAGACAAGCTACTTTCTGGCAGATGACATGCGGATGATGGTGCATATTTTGTGACCAAATTCTGAGTAGCCTATGAGGCACGCTCTTAATTTGTGCAAATCCTTAATGTCCTTAGCGTTCAGCACACTATCGTGTACACCAGGGGTCTTCACCTTAGCTGAGAGGGAGACAAAGCAGGGACCCCCCATTACATATTGTATTAAATTGTGTTGCAGATTTTCATCAACTTGTTTGACAGCACCGTCATCAGTATATGTTGGATTCGTGTTAATGTGTTTTTTCAGACATTTAACCACTTAAATCGTCGATACCTAGTAAATTTGACTTTTCACTCTGTACTTGGTCTTTTTTTTACCTCTACACCAAACCTATTTGCCAAAAATAGACGATCTACAAGCTTGTAGATCGGCTATTTTTTGGCTAAGGTTCTCCTCAGAATATGGATGCGAGGGTTCAAGTTGTTCATTTAAAATAACGATCCTATCACACAGAGATTTGGCGGCCCCCCTGTAGTAACTCTGAGTATCCCCTAGGGGTCCCGGACCCCCTGTTGAAGACCCCTGGTGTACATCATCAATAGCCATTAATCATCTCTTTGAAGCACTTGACGAAAGAAAACGGGCAAATGTGTTGATAGTAATGAACTGTAACAAAACCTTCTTAAAAGCACTGACATGATTGATTGCATTTTGGGGGACAGGATTTCACCAATGTGCCATGTCCATAATTGACTGTCGGAGCTGGGCTGTGTGAATGTGAGACTTCTTGGCAGGAAGAAATTAACAGCTCTTGTCCACAAGGCTGTTTTAAAGTGACTGGATCCAGACGGAGGAGGAACAGGCTCTGGTTGCACCAATAACACTCTTAAATATTTAATGGTCTTCTGTCACCAGATCTCACTTCTGACATTGACATCAACCTCTGCTGTACATGATGAGCTGCCAAGTGCTTATTGAAAAAGCAGATATACAATCTCACGAGTTTGTAGATTGTAGAAAAATCTTGTTTTTTTTTTGCAATTCTTTGAATATATCATTTCAAAAGCGAACATTTGTAACTCAAATATTTGCTTCTGGGTGGTCCCTGGAACAAAGAATTTTGAGATCGGGGGTCCATGGCCAAATGCATGTAATTTGGGGGGTCCTTCACATGAAAAAGTTTGAGAACCACTGATTTAGAAGAAGGATTTAGAAGACATTTATAGAATCGGGTCAAAGATATTTGAACATTTGTGCAAGATTTGCACAAATGTTCACGATTTTTCAAAATTGCCGCGCTGTGAGCTTGTATATCTGCTATTTTGTAATAGTTAAAGCATAACATAATGGTTAAAGTGGTTCAAATCAAAGTTAACACATATTGGCATATTAACGAGAGCATATTCGACTGGCTTGTCATATAGTCGCATTTAATAGATGCAGGAATTTTAAATGAGGGTATAGATAGGGAAAAGTTTGAGAAGCCATAAGGTTCTTTTTGGAACGTTTTGGTGTGGGTGCCAAAAACCACACAGATTCTCATTCAACATTAAAAACTCAAAACATGATTTTGTGTGGAGTGGGACTTTAAGTGTCTCAACAACGCAGTTTTACTAATTCATCAATGTCATGAGAACCATCAGAAATAGTCTACAGGGGTCTTCAACGTTTTCAGGCCAAGGACCCCTTAGTTGAGAGAGAGATGAAGCAGGGACCCCCCACAACCTGTTCATAGATTCCATATAGTTTCATCGTTTGACAGCACTATCATCAGTGTATTTTGGATTCATGTTAATTTCAGATATTTAAACACTCGAACCGTCAATACTTAATAAACTTGACCTTACACTCTGTACTTAGTCTGCTCTTTTTTCCCCATCTACACCAAACCTCTTTGACGAAAATAGCCGATCTACAAGCTCACAACGCCTCGCACTGCGAGGTGTTGTGAGCTTGTAGATCTGCTATTTTTGGCTTAAATTCTCAGAATATGGACGCTATAGTTCAAGTGGTTAATATAAAAAGTGATTGGAAGATTTGGAGGACCCCCTGTAGTAACTCTGAGGACCCCCTAGGGGTCCCGGACCCCCTGTTGAAGACCCCTGGTCTACATGTCTCTCAGGCTCTTTATTAAACTGAAAATACTTTTTCGGGTCGTATCCAATGTTATCCAATCAGGATAGAGAACTGATACAGGATACAGATCAAACATGTGTTCAAAGTGATGACACCAAGACATGAGCAGACACAATTGGAACACAATAGAAATTAAGCTGATAAGCTCTGATTGGCTGACATTGTGTCACCTACAGTTTACAGTTTACAGTTTAGGCATTTAGCAGACGCTTTTAATCCAAAGCGACTTACAAAAAAGCGGATAATACAATATACAATCACTATAATAAACAAGGTGTCAGAATATCAACAACAATATAGCATATGCATATGAATATAAATCTAAAAACAATATAATCAGTAAAGAAAAGGATTCTAAAAAACCTACAAAAAAGGCTAACTAGCTTCATATATGGTCATTGAGTGTTTCATTAGTGCTAAGAAAGGTAGCAAGTGAGTCCGTTGTTCAACTACCTGAAACTGCTAATTAAAGAGAGACTTCTGTTACCATACAAACACTCTATAGCAATGATGTGTGTGTGTGTGTGTGTGTGTGTGTGTGTGTGTGTGTGTGTGTGTGTGTGTGTGTGTGTGTGTGTGTGTGTGTGTGTGTGTGTGTGTGTGTGTGTGTGTGTGTGTGTGTGCGTGCGCGTGCGTGCGCGTGCACACAAACTTTTACTGGAAGGCAGGTTTGATTCAAATTACAAGCTGGAAATCAACCTGTTTGCATTGCAATCACATCCTTTTAACACAGAGACAGAATAAATGATGAATTACATATTTCTACATACATCAACATTTTCTATGTTTACTAAAACATTCACTGCCTATTTATTTTAGCCATCATTCTTTCAGAGCTTGTTTTTGTTTTATTAATCGGGTCAAACTTGCAATCTAATCTCCATTGCAAATGAGCAGTCGGTGTTGCTACCCTTCCTTCTATTTGAAATCCCTGCCAATCCTGCCTCTCATATTTGGCAGCACTTCATTTCTGCTCTCTTTTTTTTTACGACATGCAGCAGTTCAATATCTCAGCCTCATTAAGATGTTACAAGGACCATGGTTCCTCTGTCCACAATAATTATAAACTTGATGACTGAACTGTGCACAGTAAATTATTTTATTTGAGGAGCATAATTATGTCTCCTGAAAAAAATAAAAAATCACACCCAATGTGAAGTGAGCGGTGGTCGTGCTTGCATAACGTCTTCAGATTTGAGTCTAGGATGTACAGGCTATGCTACACACACATGCTATGGCAAGACGCTGAGGAAAAAGGCTACAGACATATGACATCACTAGACAAACATGATGCTACGTACACACATTTTACTATGGCAAAACCGCTCAAAAATACAAAAATAAATGCACGGCTTGTAGAATTTTTTTTTGTAAATTGTATTGTAAATTACGTGGGGAAGCTTAATGGGTCATTTTAGCGAGCACTACCGAACTTTATTATCATCTGGAATAATAAGTTATAGGATCATCTGCTGAATCCTGATGAAAACTAGAACTAGAACTTTATTGTCTCCACCAGCCGAAGGCAGTACAGGGGGAGAGTATGTTTTCGCCCCTGTCCGTGCGTCTGTCCGTCCGTGCGTCCGTCCGTCCTCCGAGTTTGTGTACAGCTAATCTCCGGCGCCATTGGCCCGGTCGCTGCCAAAATGAGCACACACACTCCCTGGATGCCAATTCAGAACCTCTGCCCCACATTTTTCAAATGGCCCTGTTCTAGCGCCACCATGAGGCCGATGTTTGCAAAACACATTTCTGAACACTACTTTTTGTTTTGATTGATTGAAGAATTTATTAGAAGTTTGCAATAGAAAAAAGTACAGTTTCATGACAGTACAAATCACTGGTACAAGGTCAACTAAAAGGAGATCCTAGAAAGCCGAGGCTTATTTCCACAGGAACCACACTTTAAGTATCTCATATAACATTGAAAGACAGACGGATAGAACATAGTACTTTATCTAGGATAATATCAGTTTCAAAAGCATAACATCAAATACAAAAGGCAGAATACAAAGAAAAAGGGGGGGGGGGAGCATGGGGGCTTAGTCTGTTTACAAGTCACGGGTAGCTGCTGTCTGAAGGTGACTTTTCATACCAATTTTGAAGGAGGCTAGGGATTTGCTCTCCTTTAGGGCTTGTGGAAGGGCGTTCCACATGTTGATGGTATAGCAGGAGAACGAGTTAGCGCCTTGTTTAGTGTTAAATCTACGCTGATGATGATTAGTGGAGCTGCCTCTGGTGTTATGATCGTGAACATCCTTGACCTTTAAGAAGTAGTTTGTCAGGTACATGGGAATCTTGGAGGTGTAGTGTATCTTGTACACCAGGCCCATTGCAAGATGCTGTACTCTGTCAGCTACTTTGAGCCACCCCACGCTTTCGTGGTGATGCTCGGTAAGGTGGGTCAGAGGAGGGAGACCAAGCACAACCCTAATTAGTTTGTTTTGGGCTGTTTGGAGCTTTAGCTTTAAGGCAGCTGGGGCGTCGCGATACCAGACAAGGACTCCGTAATCAATGAGGGGCCCAATAAGAGCACCTCCTAGTGTCTTTCGGGATTTAATATTGATCAGTGGGGCAACTCTTTGCAAGAAGCGAATTCGTTGATTGACTTTATTGATTACCTTGGTGGTAATTTTTTCACTGGATAGGTTAGCCTCCAGGATGCAACCCAGGTAGCAGATGTGGTTTTGTCTTTCTATCACAGTGTCACCTACTTTAATTGTGAAGTTCTCAACTACTCCTACAGATTTTGTCCAAAAATCACGCAAATCGGTAGACAGTGTCTCTACAGTCATGTGATCGACACAGATCTGTCTGATTGTCCATATTCCATCCTGATTGGCTGATATTGGCTTTCAAAGTTTGTAAGATTGGTCCATTTTGGACAAAATGCCTCAAATCACAAATGCAGAGTGCAATTAACATGAAATCGCGCACACACGTTCCCACTAGGCCGAGGAAGAAATGCCACTTCAATGTTTTGAAATCAGCCTCATGGTGGCACTATAACTATTCGTGGTTTTACCTATAACTCCACCGATCAGTTTCAAACTTTGTAAGCGCACTCCCTATAGGCCAAGGAAAAACCCTTTCCTTGTATTTTTCACATCAGCCTTTTATAGTGCCACCAGGAGGCCGACTTATGTAAGACACATTTTTGGATATTACTCCTCCAGATTTTACCCAAAATTAACACAAATCAGTACACAGTATCTCTACAATCATATGATCAAGACGGATCTGTCCCGTATTAAATATTCAATCCTGATTGGCTAAGATTGGCCAAACTTTGCAGGATTGATCCGTTTCGAACAATCAAATGCCTCAAATCAAACACAGCGTGCAACTGTAATGAAATTGTGAACGCACATTCGCAAAAGGCCAAGGAAGAAATTACACTACAAAATGTTCAAATCAGCCTCATGGTGGCGCCATGAAAGGTCTAAGATTGGTGAAGAACACATGCCACCCTTTTTACATTGGCCTATTATAGCACCACCAGGACACGTGGCTGGTGGAGACCTGTGCTCGGAAGAGCACTTCTTCTAGTTATCATCTGGAATAATAAGTTATAGGATCCTCTGCTGAATCCTGATGACAACTAGAAAGACAGACAATTATTATCATCTGGAATAATAAGTTATAGGATCCTCTGCTGAATCCTGATGAAAACTAGAACTTTATTATCATCTGGAATAATAAGTTATAGGATCCTCTGCAGAATCCCGATGACAACTAGAACGATGCAATTCTGGGAAGTTGCAAGTGTGGTTGCCCTGAAGCGAGTCACAAGGATTGAGCTGGGAAATGTATTCCGTCTTGCATTTGTCCTTTTCATGCCCATATATGGATATCTCTGTATCTGTCAGTCCTTGTCCCTATTTGAGTGGTGCTAACTCAGGGTTCTTCTCCCTTTTATGGCCGTATACAGTCTGGAGATCCCTGATGTCATCGATATTAAGCCCATATCTGGGAATACTGTATGGACATACTGCGTAAGTCTCATGTGGTCTATGATGTCAGTCAGCTATGATGTCAGTCCATTCATCCATCTTCAACTGCTTATCCGGAGCCGGGTCGTGGGGGCAACAGTTCCAGACAGTAGAGAGCTCCAGCCTTTCCTCTCCCGAGCTACATTAGCCACTTCCCGGGGCATTCCCAGGCCAGTGTGAAGATGCACTGTAATCCCCCCGTCTTGGTTTGGTCTGCCCGGGATCTCCTTTCCAAGCGAATAGGAGCATCGGCTCATAACCAAAATAGGTTTTAAGAGCTAGTAGTTAAATATGGCCATATTCTTCCCCAACAATGAGTTAAATTTGCAATACTGTGTTAAATATTTACGCACCGCATTGTTCGTAGGTCTATAACTAAAGAACGGATGATCGCGAATATAACTTTTATTTTCTGGTTGAAAGAAGAAAAGATCGTCGTACAGACAGCCTTTGTTAACATCCCGCTCACATGGTACGTTCCTTGTGTCTGCGAAATAGGGTAAAAACACTGAAAAAGCATGGCAGGCGGATTCATTAATTAATTAATACCTGGCAGTGAATGTTTTAAAGTCATCGGGGAGTCATCAGATGGTTATGTATTTCACTCTACACTAGTCTATTTCTTGAAATCGGCTGCCATATATCGTTGTGGTTTTCACGCTATACGATTGATCACCGACAAGGGATCAGATCAGGGATCACACACTGCAAGATATTTCACCATGGATGCGATCCAAACCCGATACGTACTTTTGCTTTTATTCAAAAGGTCACAGACAACTGTAACATTACATTAATTGCAAAGAGTATCAGTAGCCTATAATGAGGGAGGCTGCTTTGATCTCTGCCGTACCTCGACTTGGAAAGTGTTGACCTTTCTTTCCTTCTTTATTTTGAATTACTCATCTGCCTCTCTGGCTGCTTCCAACTAGAGTGGGAGCAGTTTAGCTCAGTTTTAAGTTAATCCTTTATTGAATCGAGCAGTACAGTGTACAGTATATGTACTGAACATAACATTTTACCATATACCCTTTAATACCCCTAAAAATGCTTTGAACCATCTTCTGGCAAGTTTGACAGCAAACACACATGGCAATGTTTAACACATGCCAAGATCTGACACCACACTCTGATACAAAGAGAGGACGAGACCGACAGCATATGCCTGAGAGCATCCCTTCTCATTAAGTTGGTGTCCAGGAACTCAGCCTGAGCTTATGGAGCAGGAAGAGAAAGATCCTACTGTGTTTGAATTCCTGCATCTCATCCCCTTCCAGTTCTAAGACAGGCTGGCTTAAATATTCTAACAGTCAGAGATGTAACAGAATCCACTGTGGCAGTGGGACACCGTCCACTGTGGCAGGGGGCCACGGCTCACCAGTCCAGGTGTCCATAGTCTTGCGTGGCCAGACTGTTGCCTAACGCGATTTGCGAATGCTCCCGGCATACAGTCTGGGGCACGGAAATAGAAACGATGAGTGCGAGATAAAGCGGATGTGACGCAAGCACTCCCTTGGTGGTCCTACTGGAAGCGTTATGTCTTCTTTCAATATTTTTGGGGGTTATATTTCGTCTTTCTCTGGTGTTGTTGGTGTTACTTCCATGATGTTTTCAAACGTTTTCTTAAACAAAACACCCATAACCAGAATATGCCGCTCGACGGACTCTGTCTGTGCTAGTGTGTTTCTGTTATGTTTCCATTGGGACAACTGTTCCGTGCCGCACGGGCCACTTCCGATACTCGCCATTCGGGAGCTACCGTTCCAGACTCTATATAGCATTCGGAGATTGTGGAGAAGTTGTCTGGCTACGCGAGACTAAGGTGTGACGAGTGCGACAGGTGGCTCTGCCTGCCAGCTCAGAGGCAGCACAGTAGATACTTATTATTACCAATTACAAGGGCTGTATTAAAGGCAACTAAACACCTGCACCTGTGAGTTGGCAGAGGCTCCTGTCACCCCCAAGGTGGCACCTATAGGCCATGCCCCCCTGGCACAGATTCTGTCAAAGTGCCACCATTGCCCTAATTAGGCTCCTTGAATTAAAACCAGCATTTGTATATTATTGGCAGATGAGCGTACTTTCCTGGTTAGCATTATTAACACTTGGCATAATATTGGCTTCCGATAATGAGAACGTTCTGCGTCAGGAGGTTGGGTGCAATGGAGCTCAAAGTATATCTTTTTTTCTCCCCCTCGCGTTCTTTCCCTATGAAACATCCTCGCCAATAAGCTTGATGAATGTCTACGGGAAGCTGGCACAGAGACCAGCGAACGCACACACTGCTGCTAACTATCGAAATTACCTCTGGCAGTGCAATTATACCACACTGAGAGCCCTGATCAAAACTGACATTAAATCAAGAAAATCGGATTTTTGCAGCTCTTCAGGGATGATTCTCACATTACACTCTCTGAGCAAGTGAGTGAGTGAATGAGAATATTCTAGACCGAACTGTGAGGAGTAGGCTACATTATTTTATATGGGGAGCATAATTATGTCTCCAAAAATTCACAGCTTGTAGACAATCAAATAGGAAACTTTAAATTCTTGAGGGTCTTAATGGGTCATTTGCCAGCACCACCAGACTTTAATATCATCTGCAATAAGTTTGGATCCTCTGTTGAATCCAGGTGAAAATGAGTGTCCGGCTCATCGTGTATTTTATCTCCAGGTGAACATGAGATGTGGCTGATTTTTAAAATATCAAGTTAAAGGTAGGCTACTATAGGGTCGAGATGAACTCAGATTGATTGATTGATTGATTGATTGATTGATTGATTGATTGATTGGCCTGGTCGGTCGGTCTGTCGCTCGCTCGCTCGATCGATCGATGATAAATGTGCTGTGAAATATAATGCTAAAAAGAGTGTCATCATGATCTGTAGAACAAGAGAGGACAAGGACCTTTCTTTTCCTTCATTCTATCTGTTAGGTCAGGTTCTGGCCGTGTGTGATAGAACAAAGTATTTGGCTATCTGGGTCACATCAATACTGACCAATTGAGTGATGCTGATGACCTATACAGGCAGCAGCCTATGCTGTATATGCTCAAGCCATCATGCTGAGGATGATGTTAAGATAAACTGTTAGCCTTGTCCAGTGAAGACACATGAACATTTCATTATATGCTATACTACATTTAATATATGTATATATATATATATATATATATATATATATATATATATATATATATATATATATATATATATATATGTGTTGTTCAAGGCCAAATATCCACAAATACAGCAGGGTAAGCACTGAAGAAAATGTGCAAAAGCGGACACACGCACGTGCGCACAGGAACTGGTGACATAATGCAAAAGGATAATCAAAGATTCGTCTCTGAATATTAAAGCATTTGCAGATCATTAACATTACACCATTTTATTGTTCATATAATGCATATAGTGTACAGTTATGTGTTGGTTATGTTCTAATCGCTCGAGCTGGATTAATTAAACATGTTCAATTCACTAATACATGTCGTTTTTATCCCTTTTACCAATCAGCTTGATGAATGTCTACGGGAAGTTGGCGGGTTATTTTGATAGTTCGACGTCCCATTAGTTTGGCATACGGTTAGGGTTAGGGTTAGGGTTAGGGTTGATTGATTGATTGATTGATTGATTGAAGAATTTATTAGAAGTTTGCAATAGGAAAAATTACAGTTTCATGACAGCACAAATCACTGGTACAAGGTCAACTAAAAGGAGATCCTAATAAGCTTTACGGCTTATTTACACAGGAACCACGTTATGTATCTCATATAACATTGAAAGACAGACAGATAGACAGAGTACTTTGCATAGGCATCAATAATTACGAAAAAGCAGAAAAATGGGGGGGGTGGAAACATGGGGGCTTTAGTCTATTTACAAGTCTCGAGTAGTGGCCGTCTGAAGGTGACTTTTCAGACCAATTTTGAAGGAGGCTAGTTTTATAGAGTTAAGCAACACCGCCGGACTTCTGCTGCCTGCTAACCAGGCTGGTATCCACATTACCTGACAGTAATTTTAACACGCTAGCAACCCTGATCAAAACTGACATGAAATCAAGATTCTCTTTTTTTTTTCTTCTTCTTCTTTTTTTTCAGCTCTTCTGGGATGGTTCTCACGTTACACAGACTGACAGAGTGAGTAAGAATATGTTTTTGTACAACACCATGAGAAAGAGAAAACTGATAAAATATCACGTCCCACATTGTTTGATGTTAATCCAAGCCAATTATTTTCCTCAATAAACTCACATCAGGTAACGACTTACTGAAAATAATCCATCTTTTCGCAGCAACATCCAGTTAGCAAAAACATCCAGTCTGATTATTTTGCCTCTCGTATTCAGTTCGCTTCAATTTGATAAATATAAAACCCACATAGAAATAGGCGTCCATGCATAGTCAACGATCAAGGGTCGAAGTTATTCTCGGCAGAGAACGTATGTTAACTTGTCTAATCGTAGCTGAGTATAAACAACATTAGCAGCCAAAACAACAACACGGGCCAACAATCTTAAAAGGAATCGCATTGATTTTCCGAGGAATAGAAGGTGTTATACTGCAGTTAATGGTCTTGAGATAAACAAGAATCCATTAGAAGAGGCCACAAGAACGGCAAGTTAAAAGCTCTATCACTGACGTGTCCATTTAATAGTTTAATGTGTAATGCTTTAACTATTGAAAAATAACAGATCTACAAGAATCTTTGAATATATCTTTTTAAAAGCAAACATTTGCAACTCAAATATTTGCTTCTGGATGGTCCCTGGAACAACATATTTTGAGATGGGGGTCTGCGGCCAAATACATATAATTGTGGGGGTCCTTGACATGAAAAAAGTTTGAGAACTACTGATTTAGAAGAAGGATTTAGAAGACATTTATAGAATTGGGTCAAAAATATTCAAAGACATTTCTTTCAAAAACAGCAGATCTACCAAGCTCGCTTGTACAGTATATCTGCTATTTTTAATAGCATAAAATAATGGTTAAAGTGGTTCAAATCTAAAGTGACACAGATTTGCGTATAGGCCCAAATAGGTTAAAAGGTGTTAGGGTGTCCTCACATTTGCAGTTCATTTGTGCTTTTAAATCAATCAGTGTTTAAATTACTGGGTGTTACTCATGATGACATGTCATGTTCCCAACTTCCCATGGTGTAACCTCTGACAGATGTTGATGGCTGTTATTGGAAGCCCAGTGTTAAAGAGTGTGAAGCTAGAATGTGCATGCTCAACAATAATGGGACCGCTGTATTTGATTGCTTTTGTGTTTTGTTAATTCATTTTGTGTCATGCGGTTCATCTCTTGACAGCTGCATCGTTTATTTACAGCGGTCCGGGCAACAACAAACCTCCAAGGCAGTGGCGTAAATATGGAGGTGCAGCTGGTACAGCCGCACCAGGGCCCACACACACAGGGGCCCATGAAGGAAGAGGGAAAAAAAAAAGAAAAAAAAATCTGTCTGCGCGACCACACTTGGTAATACGGTAATGACGTTCGGCGGTGGAATGCATCTGCGCGGCCGCAACAAGTATTACGGTAATGGGTTTAGGTGCTGAGTAGCTGCCTAGGCTAGGCCCTAGCTGGTGGAGTGCCGAGTGAATGATAATTTGTCCAATCATCCTTTGAGACCTGTCAGCTGTGTGTCAATCAGTCAGGATGGGTCGTGTCTATTTAATGTGCAGCACTGAAAGGCTTGCATTGTAGACCTAGTGTTCTATTTATTTGGTCATGTCAGAGCCCTGGTCATGTTTATAGGCCTATTTAAAAAAAAGGTGCGCACCAAGCAACATATCCAGGTCCTCCCCTGAAGCCCCAAAGACACCCGAAAATGACTTAATAAAGGTAAACCGTTTTAGTTGACTTTATACCCAAAAATACCCATAGTGGGGACAGAGTTAGGCGCCAGTGCTTACTGCAATGATATTGTTTATGTCCTTTGTACATTCTTGTACTTCTGCTTATGTGGACATAAATAAACATTTCAAATGTCACTTGCGCTTGTGTATATAGGGGTGGGTGGGTTGGGTTGGGGGGCCCACAACAAATATCTGCACCAGGGCCTATCACAATGTTGTTACGCCACTGCTCCAAGGAGATGAGAAATGCACCACACGCTCCTCTATGTGTGTGTTATTATCATTGATGCTAATCAACATTCTGCACTGTGTAGCTTTATATTAGTACTCTCACTCATAATTTACCTGCAAGAATGATATGAATAATTCAGACTGTGTTTGGTGTTTGCATGTCTGCGCAGTGTTGCTGAGGTTGTTTTCAATTAATCAAGGCTCGCTCATCAATATTGCTCCCCCCCTGCAATCACTCTTCAGCCATTTAATGAGTTCCTAGTATCTTTCCAGTTCTCACTCCTCCTAAATGTTGTGCCAAGCAGAATAGGAACGCTGGGTCTCTGAGGAGTGTGAGCAGAGGAACGTGGGATACAACCATCTGGCTTCATCTGCTGTAAAGTTACTGTTTTTCTTTTTCGGTGGAGGAACAGGACAAACACCCCTAGGGAACAGCAGAGGAAGAACATCAGTGATAATACACTCAATCTAAAGCCAAACTAAGCGTATACCTAGTTGTGCGGCAGTGTCGCGTGCAAAAATAGCAGATCTACAAGCTCACGGCGGTGTGTTGTGCAAAAAAAACAAAAACGTTTTGGACTCTCTCTCTCCCTCTCTCTCTCTCTTTGGAGGTGGGGGGGGGGGGGTCCCAAGTTCAAACATGATTATTGTGGGAGGTCGCGGCCTGAAAAGGTTGACATCCACTGACTGGCCTATAATAGTGACTTCTTTAGTTTCTGCCAATTTGTTTTACTGTCATGGACGATTCCATGGTGACTTCAGACAACATGACTCACCGACTCCAATAGCCTGCAAAGTGACAATGCCCTCACAAGTCACCTCCTATTAATCACATCCATGGCTCCACATCTCCAAACACAGCCATGTCATCTGCTTTACATCATTTAAACAGTGTGCGATGTAAGGGGATTATATCTGCCCAAGTATTATAGCCATAGGTGAGAATTATTACTGCAATGTGTGTGAATTGTGTTTGCCATCTGCTTGCACCCTGTCAATACCTATAATCCACATGTACATAAAAAGCTCCTGCTGGCTCTCTCTCTCTCTCTCTCTCTCTCTCTCTCTCTCTCTCTCTTTCTCTCTCTCTCTCTCTCTCTCTCTCCATCTGTCTTCTCAAGGACAAACATCATCACAAGGTGCTGCGGTGAGCTTATTGTTGCTTCACACATTTCTACCTCATACTTGAGATGAGAGTAATTCTTAATCTAAAAAAGAATATGCTGCTAGTTTCCATGTTTTCTTTCAGGCCAAGGACACCTTAGCTGAAATGTGGGCACTGTTTAGTATCAGTGATGTACTGTACACACATTGCACTTAAACAGTCGAATGAGCTCCTCATTGCAAGGCAGTGTGTGATACACTACAGTCACGCACCCATGTCACCCACATGTGACATTTGTGCGACTTTGTGCCGGTCGCTCTCAAGCAATACAACGAGACTCATGATGGTCGCTTGCCGAGGCCTAATTGGATTACCTAGGACAACTGTTACCTTGCACTACTGGAACAAAAGTTGTACTGACTCTGACCTCTAACGTACTGTTCCCTGAGAGGGTTGCTGTGGCGTCTTGCTGTGGCCCCCATTATTGCTTTAAAAGGAAAAATTATTATTATTATTATTGCTTTAAAAGGAAAAAAAATGTATATATATATTCTTGACTTATTTGCGCTGACTTTGGTCACTTTTTTTCTGGTCATGCACTATTGGGTTGTGTTGGTTGTACTGTGTATTATTGCGGTGTTGATATGGCGGTGTGATACTGTTGCATGACTGCATTGACTAGCAGTGACTGTTATGTGCACTCTTTTGTTTGGCACTGTTTGTTAAGTTATGCTTGAGTATAGCTTTTTTTGTGTGTGTGACGTGTCACTTATGAGCGTTGAATGTTTCGTGGTCACTTTATGTATATATTCTTCTTCTTTTTTGCAATAGCTTTCGACACTTTATGTTTTATTTATCTTTTTTTGTGCTTGACTGTATACTACAGTACTCTTTTTCTTTTTCTTACTTCTCTGTAACTTGTAACCTTAACTGCTGTGCTGCCTCTGGGCAACTGAATTTCCCCCGTGGTATAATAAAGGTATCTATCTATCTATCTATCTATCTATCTACCCACGCGCGCACACACCTCTCCTACTTTGTACCTCTTTGTAGCACAGTGTCTCTGCAAAATCATACAAGTTTGCCGGGCACCTCTAGTGTCGTTGCGTCGCGGCTATAGGATAATATTATTCCTCAAATACAAACACCTCGGTACAGGGTGGCTTGCGCTGTGTTGGCTTAAAGCAGCAGGTAGACATTGTAAACGCTAACAACACCGCTGCCGATGGACACACACACTGGGCAGCGATGCTGTGGATAGACAACTTTTGTCACATGCAGACAGATTCTCTGCGTGTGTGTGAGTACAAAGCGCGTCGCGAGCTGCACTGTTGTGTGCGCCGATAGAAGACGCAGTTACACAACATGTTGTTTACCTATCGAATTCAGTTCACCTGCCGTTGGATCCACGCGTCATCTACTCTTTAATGGATAGCGAAGCAATGTTTTGGTGAAGGGAGATCCTAGGTGTTGTTGATCAATGGAAAGGACACACAGACAGCAAGGTTTGTCTCGCAGCCTATCAATGATGATTGGATTCCTTATCTATTCCAGAAGAGGCCTCTACTCTCTGCCTGATTGCAGCAGCACTTAAGGGTTAATTAATGAGATGTAGTGAGTGACTGCTGCCGGCAAGGGAGACATACCCCTGGGTCCTAGAGAGAGCCAGCTATGGCAGAGGAGGATACAGGTTGAACATGGAGAGGGTGTACTGTATGACACCTCAGTCTCTTATTACAGCTGCTTGAGGGGAGGTCTGTCTGTCTGAGATATAAGATGCTTCTACTGCGCACACACACACACATATGTTTTCATCGAGTTCTCAACAACCTCCTTTAATGCATGGATTATGGTATCACTTATCAGACATCAGACGGAGAGCGAGGCATCTCTCCACCAAATGAACTCTCTGTGTGCAGTTTATCTGAGGCAGATTTCAGATGAGGAATTCACAGGAACTCAAGTTATATTGTCGCGAAGCGACACATTTTGAGCTTATAGATCTGCTACTTTTCATGTATTTGAATTTGAATCCGGAATAGTAACAATTTTGGACATAATTAAGAGGTTTTACACCCGACAAAGATAAGGATTTAATTGTTAAAGGATCCAGCAGGTTGTCATACTCTAGTAATTCTACTAATCTGCTGAGTGATGACGCTTAGGATGCAAAGCAAGGTGCTTAAAGTCAGCCACACTAGTGAAGTACTGGTTTGTTGTGAACCCCCCCCCCCTTCTTCCAATATAGCTTTTGCATACAGTAGGCTAGTGGTTTAAAATTAAAAATGTGTGCGTTTGCATGGAAGGATTAGAAGGCATGTTTGAGAGTCCCCACCAAGCACCACCCGGGCAGTTAGAGCAGTAGTAGCCTGGAACCAGACAAACTGCCAGGGCAAAGAAACTTGCTTTGGCGAATATGGGTCTGGCCCCGCTCAATTGTTAATCCATTTCCTCTTCCCCAAAATGTGGGGGAACCAATCAGGGTCCAGCATTGTTCTGGTCTAACCAATCGTGTCCAGAGCCATTTATTTAACCCACCCCTTGGAAATGAAAATTCTGCTCATGAGTCTAATATCCGATACGCAGTGAGGAATTAGTATGAGCAATGCCAGGCTAGAGCAGTAGAGCAATTGCAGCTATAGAGCTCAAGAACAAAATGAGTATAAATTATTGACTTGTGGAGGCAATTAGACAAAGCATGCACACTCCATAATCCTGCTCCAGTAAAGACATGTTTAACGCCCACAAAGAGCTCATACAGCCATACAGGTCACAGTCATGTAAGCGTGACACAACAAGCATTTGATTTGCATGACAACTTTTTAATTATTGACTCTCACACATGCGTGTTATATTATACCCATAAAGCATGGGCAGTTAGGCTTCTGTCATCCGTGTCCTATCCATACCGCAGCCTCTGCACACATCTGCATTCAGGGGGGTCACAAGGGAGGGAAAAGTGGGACTGGGTTGCTAGGGCCCAAGGTGGAGGGGCCTTATTATTTTATACTTTAGCTATTGAAAAATAGCAGATATACAAGCTCACGGCACGGCACCGAGTGCTGCGCTGAGCTTGTAGATCTTGTAGATTTTTTCTTGTAGATTTTTGAAAAGTCGTGAAAATGTGCGCAAATCATTGAATATATGTATTTTTTAAGCGAACATGTTTTGAGATCGGGGGTCCGCGGGCCAAATGCATGTAATTTTGGGGGTCCTCGACATGAACACGTTTGAGCACCACTGACATAGGAACATAGTTTTTTTTTTAAAGGATTTGAAATATTCAAAGACTTGCACAAAATTTCAAGATTTAAAAAGAAAAAATAGCAGATCTACGAGCTTGTATATCTTGCGTTCCCCCTGGGGGGCCCGCAGTGAATTCTTGTACCCAGGGCCCAGAATTTGGTGTGACGCCCCTGGCATTATGTAAGTAGAAACTACTTCCGTGGTATCCATAAAGAACATAAAGACTCTCCTGCGTGTCTCTTGTGACAGCAGCACGTTGTCTGGCGTGAATATGACAGTAATGCATGTTGCAGTTAATGAGATGTTACCTATAATAACATGGTACACATACTATAATCATAATGGGCCTACGCTACTCACTACATCAATCTCCAATATCATTTACGCTTCACCAGGGACATGCTGGGCCCTTGATTCAGCCCGGGAAAAAGAGTTGGAGAGGCCCTCATTGTGCGCTGTAGAGAGAGAGATCTCTCTCTATAGCGCTGCTGCTACTCAAAGATTTGCCATTTCAGATCATGACAAGTGACAAGCCAGTGGGCCAATTACATGAGTTATATTTTGTCGTTGTCGGGTGGAAACCTTGTATGTCCAAAACCGTTTGTTTTGTATTTATCATTTTAAAAATGATTTAAACTAGTGAAAACAGCCGATCTACAAGCACACAACGCCTCGCGGTGCGAGGCGTTGTGTGCTTGTAGATCTGCTGTTTTCACTACTTTTGTGCGACGGCCTTGTATGATGAAGCAGGGCTTTGCTTTGCGAAAAAATCTACAAATTTGAAACTTTGAGATACAAGGTTTTTGCCCGACAGTGACGATTTACTTTGTTGGCTGCCCAGCCCCCAAAATGGAACGAAGGCAGACATTTTATTTATTTATTTTTCCTAATGGCCAGCCTGGACCGGCCGGGAATGAACCGGCCATTCGGGAGTTGTCCCGCTTTTCCCAATGGCCAGCACATCCCTGCGCTTCACATTGTGTCATAGTAAAAAGGGTGTTGTACAGTAATTGTGAACACACTGAAAAAGAGTCCCTGGTTGCCAGTATCTTTAAGAATGTATTATTGTCTTAACATGGTCTCCACCTCCTTTCCTTTCACACAGGCAGAGCCCACAGAGAAAACAGCATTAAGACAGAAAGGAATTGTAATTCAAGGCCACCGAAGTTGGTAACAGGATTGCAACAGTGTGAAAATCAATTGTTGCCGAGTCTAACGCGTTCAAAGACCACAAAACATCAAACAGGGTTTCCAAGCTGTCAAGGGTTTCAATGTTCAGAGGGACGACGACAAAAGAAAAAATGAAAACAGTTTCTTGCTGAAAATTAGGGATTTTTGACCCATTAAATCCGGGAAAGCATCCGTGTCATTCTAGATGTCTTTGGCTATTCAAGAATATCAGCTAACAAGCTCATAGCGTGTCACTTTGTGCCGCACAATGAGCTTATAGATTTGATATATTTTTTTAAACAAAATATTAACTCAAATCTTTGCTTCTGGAGGTCCCTGGAACAAGATATCTTCAGAAATATTATATAACATATTTTGGCGTCCTTGACATGACAAGATTTGAGAACCACTGATATAGCAACATACCGGTAGGTTTTTCTGTTAGGATTTAGAAAACATTTTGTAGAATCGGCCTAAAGTCTAAAAATGGCAATATGTTTAGTTTACGGAAGCCCATAAGCTTGTATCATCTTATATGAATGATTTATTATTAATTTACAGTATGGTTTAACTGTTTACAGCCAGACGACGTCAAAGGTTGCCAAGGCGCATAGATTTTGCTCACAATATTAGCGCAACCCCACAGTCTTTGATTTGATTTTTCTGTGCTCAATATGCATGGTCCAGTTTGCTGCTGCTTTCTGAACCCTTTCAAGATGAAGGCCTAAGACGGTGGTTCTCAAACCTTTTAGCTCAAGACCCAAAAGAGAAATTAAGACGTTTTCCCGGGGACTCAAACTAGGGAAAATAGCAGATCTACAAGCTCATTTTGTGTTGCGGTATTAGCTTCTCCATCTGCTATTTTCACTATTTCTTAAAAAGAAAAAGTAATACATTTCATAATTCATGACATTTATAGATTTATTTTATGTCATTCATGAAATTCTTGAAAAGAATGTTTGATGTTATTTTTTTTTTAAATGTATTTATTTATTTATTTTTTGTAAATCTTTGGAAATAATGATAACAAAAAACTAAATGTAGGAAACGAAAAGAAAAAATGCGATACCTAATCGCAACCAATAAAAATGGGTCCGCGGCCCAAAGATGTATCCCAACCCACTGTTTGGGAACCACTGGCCTCAGATTGAGCATGACATAACATGCATTTCCTCCTGCATTGCATTGCCTCCTCCTCCTCTCTGTTGAAGATTACACAGCAATGAAACACTATAAGCCTCAGTTAAGGCTTCTTCTTCTTCCTTCATTCAGATTAACTCTCAAAGACCTGGAACGTGCCCGAGTCGCGTTAGATTTGAACCATTTTAACCATTATTTTATGTTTTAACTATTGAAAAATAGCAGACATAGGCCTACAAGCTCACAGCGCGGCACCGAGTTGCTGCGCTGCGAGCTTGTACCGGTACATCTGCTATTTTTGAAAAATCGTGAAAATGTGTGCAAGCCTTTGAATTTGACCCGTTCCATGTCAAGGACCCTCAAAATTACAGGTATTTGGCCGCGAACCCCCATCTCAAAATATGTTGTTCCAGGAACCACCCAGAAGCAAATATTTGAGTTACAAATGTTCGCTTTTAAATAGATATATTCAAAAACAAATCATGATTTAAAAAAAAATAGCAGATCTACAAGCTTGCAGCGCTGTGAGCTTGTATATCTGCTATTTAGGCAATATTACACGAGAGGGTGTGCATTAACAAGGTTATCCGGCACGACAGCCTTGCCGCCGGAACGAGCCGACATGCGAGGTCCGTAGGCAGGGCTGGAGTGCCGGATAACCGTGTTAATGCAGACCCTCAAGTGTAATATTGCGATTATACAACTGTTGCCCTTAAAAAAAAAAAAAACATGTCAACTTAATTTCATTGTAATTAAGATATTCGATGGGAATTTGTAATTTTTTAATGCCACATTTAGCTACTATGTCCCTGAACGTCACATGAAAACCGCTAGCCTAGCCGCCTAGCATAGTGTGGGCAGAGAGGAGGGCTTGCTGTCTTTCGTGACCAACGCAGCTGATTTCTTTACTTGATGAGAGACAGTGCAGTAGTGCTCGTTATATGCATGGTTGGAGAGCCTGTTTTCCATTGAGAGCCAGACTACCTGTTGTATAATTTTCAATAGTTAAAGCATTAAATAATTATAATCCGAAATGGCTTAATATGGGTAGCTGAAGGGAATGCTTTGTAAATGGCTTTGACTGTAAATGTGTCAAGGCTGTCAGTTTTCCGTCAGTTTGATGCCTATTGAGCACTTTCCCTGTGATCTAACTCAATAAAACGCCAAAGGGAGTTAAAATAATCACATTCAACTCTGATCCTCTCAGACGTCTCCCTTTTATGCACCATAAATACTTCCTACTTTCTTCAGTTCTAGAAATACGTCTCTTTCAGAGGCTCCAGGCTTCCAAGTAAATGTATAAGTGGCATACAGAGACGTTGATATCCCAGGCTATGAAATGCACACAATCCGACATATACAGTTGAGAGCATTTGCTGTGTGATGCCTGATTTAAACTCGGTTGTGTGCCAGAAATAGCAGCACCACTTAGCTCCCGCGACACATTGCATGGCAACACATTGTGAGCTTGTAGACCTGCTATTTATTAACAAGCGACACTGACACACACTGACACAATTACTGTATGCTAAAGATAAACCACTGACATTTCATGACATCTGGTAGGCCTTATAGGGATGGGACGATACGCGATATTATCGTTTATCAGGATAAAAAACACTCAAAATAATCGTATCGTGGAGAGTTAATTCATCGTGATATCTTCCTCTGTAATGCACTGGGATCAATTCACCTTTTATTTGCCGAGCTGCATATCCGGTACCATTTAAAGTTTAAATGGTACCGGAGTATCAAGTACGTTTAGAGAGGGTTTAAATTTTAAACCCTCTCTAAAGGTACTTATAATAAACGTACTTGATACAGTCTTTTTTCACTCTCTATCAAATGTCTTTGCCAAAAAATAGGCGATCTACAAGCTCACAATGCGTCGCATTGCGACGCGTTGTGAGCTTGTAGATCTGCAATCTTTTGGCAAATGTTCCGCCCCAGGATAATGGATTTTGATTATTGCGATAATATCGTAAATCGCGATTTCTTTTGTCACAATCATCGTGATATTAAATGTTCATATCGTCCCATCCCCAGTAGGCCTGCCTAGCAAATCAATGCTTCAAACCACGCATGGCACATTAATTAGGATACATTTATATGAAAATACAGTCGGCATGATTCATATTTGAGCAATGAAGCACCACCACCATCCTTTATCGTCTGCCAAGCAGATTTGCTAAAAATAGACACTGCAGACTTTTGTAGATCCCATAATAAAGGGGAGCAGCACTCAAAGAATGCGCATCATTTATAATTCATTAACAATCTAACCAGCACTTTTACACACAAGAACAATTCTTTCTCCAAAGTTAAATAAATAAACGTTATAAATATATTAAAACTCCTTGAAACATTTTAATGTAAAACATTTTTCCCTTTTCAAACATAGGTTTGTCCTATAACGAGAATAAGGGCCCTATCTTGCGCGCTGCCTCACCCCCTTAAACTTTTTAGGCATTGCTTTTACTATTTTGAAAAGACATTTTGAAACAGTTCAATTAGCCAATTTGCATCGCAAGTGAGCGTGTAGATTGGCTATTTCAGTGGTCTTCAACGTTTTCAGGCCAAGGACCCCAAGCAGGGACCCCCACTACCTTTTCATGGATTCCATAGTTTCATCGTTTGACGGCACAATCATCAGTGTATTTTGGATTCATGTCAATTTGTGTCTTCAGATATTTAACCACTTGAACCGTCAATACATAATAAACTTGACCTTTCACTCTGTACTTAGTCTGCTCTTTTTCCCCTCTACACCAAACCTCTTTGCCGAAAATAGCCGATCTACAAGATCACAACGCCTCGCAAGCTTGTAGATCTGCTACTTTTGTCTAAAGTTCTCAGAATAAGGACACTAGGGTTCAAGTGGTTAATATAAAAAAGGGGAACCCAAAGATTCTATCACACAAAGATTTGGAGGCCCCCCTGTAGTGACTCTGAGGACCCCCTAGGGGCCCCGGACCCCCTGTTGAAGACCCCTGGGCTATTTGAACTATTTACAATATGTTTTTTCTCAAAATAGTCAAAAAGAAAAATCCCTAAATAGTTAGTGATAAGGTAAGAGCTCATGTACAACCAAACAAATACAATATAAGATACAGAGCTTGAACACAGAGATGATAAAGCTACCCTTTTTTGTTTTTCCTTAAGGAGTAGCTCACCCATAAAATGACTTTTTTTCCCCTATCAATTACAAACCCCATGAAGCTTTGAATTCATGGATGTTTCCTCAGCTGGTAGGGTCCATTTGGTTCCATTTGTACACTCTCAGAGTTATGGTGGTCCATAAGTTTGAGAACCAGCGGTATTGTAATTGTAATAATAATATAATAACTTGCATTTATATAGCGCCTTTCATAAACCCAAGGCGCTTTACAAAACTCTATACATTTTGTACCAGACGTGAAGTCCACATAACCAGCTCTGCCAGTGCAATAAAACATTTTTTGATCCAGAAACGGTTCCTAAATGTGATGGAACCGATTCCAGTTCCTCAATGTTGGATCCTGTCCCTTCCGATTCCTTCGGTCACAAATCTTAACTCTAAGATAAGTAGTTTTTTTTGGGGTGAACTATTCCTTTAAGCATATATTTTCGTACAATATATAAATAATCTGTTATCTTTTATATATCTTTTTTTAAATTTACATCAACGCTCAGTGAAAAATAGGACTTTTTAGGGAGAGATGGGAAGCTACAGTAAACAAGACACCTCTGTGTCAGTGCAGCTGAACCTGCAGCAGCAGCAGTAATAGTAGGGACTTTAAGCTTGGACGGTTTTCAGGACGGCTCCGTCAGGCGGAAGTACAGCTGCTATGACGCGATCGGCGTAGCAGTCAAAATCGTTAAGCAAACAGCCGTCGGCGACGGGTTCCCACCCCTATCACTGAACTCTTTGGTTCCCATGGTGACGCGTCTATGCAGCAGATGTTGTAGGCGCTACGTGGAAAGGTAGCTTCTGCCGTAGTAGGAAGGGCTACGACGGCAAGCAGATTGACACTGATCCATGTCCGGTTACCATAGCGCACTGCCGTCATTGCTTAAAGTCACTAATGTTAACTGTCCAAGCGGTCGTAACCCAGCCTCCCCATCACACTGCCACACGTGTCCTCTATCAAGTGCACATCCTTCCGGGACATGTTCTCCCTCCACGCGTTAATGCTGTCCACTGAGACGTCCCCCTCGTGCATGAGGTTGGACAGGTTGGCGGAGGTGGCCAACAGGAGCTGGTTGAGGGCGGCCGGCGCCAGCGGCGTCCCCAGGAAGGCGTGTATCCTCTGGGCCGTCTCCCGCGGCCAGAGCACCACGTCCTCCAGCCTCACCCGGAGCGGGCGGGCCTCCGCGGGCAGCAGAGCCTCGTCGTCGTCGCCCGTGACCCGCAGCGAGGCGGCCGTGTGCGCCAGCCACAGGTGGGCGAGCAGCAGCACAGCTTTGGCGTTGGCCGAGGCCAGCAGCTTGGGTATAGTTCTGAACTCTGGCGCCAGAGTAGGGCATCCGTCGCCCTCCTTGAACATCAAGGACAGCTGCTGGCGGAGGTTCTGGAGCGTGTACAGGCTGGGCTTACTGTCGTACAGCATGCGGTAGATCCACGCCCGGGGGTCTCTGACCACGTAGATGGACCTCAGCGAGGGTCCCACCACCTGTATGGTATAGCATTTACAAAGCACACCATAATCGACTCCCAGTTCTGCACTGAGAGACTGTTTGAAGCCAAAAAGAGCAGGTATTGGTTGAGGGGAACACATTATTATTAAAGCAACTATAGGGACAGAATAAATATTAAAAAGCAAATGTGCATCTGCAAAAAGTGATACAAATATGGAATAGCCGTGAGAATTATTTTAAAATGGGTAGCTCTATTTGCAAATGTAAGAACATTTATGAAATTAATATGGTTATGAAATATTATGCGTTACTATAATATTGTCTTTGTTTTTGTTTCTACCCATTATTCAGCAATTGTTTTTCTGTTTTATATACAGTAGTTTATTTAAAGTAAGAAGGGTAGGCGATGGCATAAACTAAAGCTTCAGCCTACCAGCTTTTTGGTATAGCTGCCTTGCGCTGTTTTTTTGTTTTGTTTATATTGTATGAAATGTCATATTGTACAATATGGCTCATCATGACCGAAACTATAAACTATAACTAACTAACTAACCTCCTGGATGAAGGGCAGCTTCAGGGTCCAGCTCCCACTCTGCATGCCGAGGACCACCCTGGCGTTGGGGAACTGGGCCACGTGGCGTCTCATCTCCCGGACGTCCTCTGCGTCTCGCTCTAGGCTGGCTCGCCGCTTGGCCTTCAGCTGGCTCCTCCCCCCCGTCCTCTTCCTCCTGTCCCGGGAGGAGGAAGAGGAGAAGGCTCTGATTGTCTGCCTGACCCGGGCCCCGCCCTCGCTCTGCAGCGGGACGTTGTGCAGGTGCTGCTGGGTGTTGTGGACCAGCGAGTGCAGCCAGCCCTGGATGGACAGCAGGACAGTCTCCATTAGTACATCATCGTCTAATTCAGTGGTTCTCAAACTTTTCGAACATCGTTTTCCCCCGAAATTCTCCTTTAAAGTGTCAACTTAAAGTAGTAATCATGACAGCCCTATACCTGGACCATGGTAAAGCGCCCCGCCGCGGCGTCTGACCGCGACCACTGGCAGGCGTCGGCCAGCGGGTGGAGCTGGAAGTCGGTCTCGGGGATGTCCAGGAGGTGCTCCGTGGGGACCCGGACGTAGAGGAAGTCGGAGGAGTTGTGGAAAAGGTGCTGGAGTATCTCTGAGCCAGAGCCTGGCAGGGAGGTTATGAGCACCGTGGGGAGGGGGAAGGGATGCTGATTGTACGGGTGTTGAACACTGCGCTCGCTGCTGGCATCAGCATCACCGCTGATGCTGCTGACACGCGTCTTCCACTTCACCTTCACATAGAAACAACACAACAGCATAAAAACTATTTGTATTGTCAGGACAAAATTCCACTCGTCCTAGACAATTTGCCCTCTTGGCCCCCAAACTGTGGAATAAACTCCCTGTTGCACTTAGAACCACAGACTCACTCCCTAGCTTCCACCGTGGCCTGAAGACTCACCTCTTCAGACTCCACCTATAGGCCTGTATAGCACTTACCTACCCCCCAATGACCATACATAAAAGCTAGATAGCATTTTTCAGGTTTTGTACAGCTTGGTCTACCTACGTTATTTTTGTCTAGATTGATATTTCTATGTATTTGATGTATTGATGTATTGATGTATTACCTTGCTTATTGTAAGTCACTCTGGATTAAGAGTGTCAGCTAAATGCCTAAATTGTAAATTGTATTTAATGAAACGTATCTCTTAACTTGTCTCTTAGCTTGACATTTTTATTAGTTTTAACATATCCAATGTTTTCAGTTTTCGTTCAACCAATGTTTGGTTTCGAAACTTTTGTTACTTTTCAGATAGGGTAGACAAAATCTAAGTCTCTTGCTTAGATTATTATTTTTTAGATATTTTCAATTTAGTTAAACCAATGTTTGAAACTGCGCTATTACGCTTTGTTTAAAAAATAAAAATAAAATAAAAAAAGTTTTCAAATAGGGTACACAAAAATGGGTCCGCATCAATATGCTGACGGGCCGGTATGCCGACACAAAAACTAACCCTAACCCTAAACCTAACCTCAGTAACCGTGACGAGTAACTAACCTGCCGACGCTACTCGGAACAACGGACCGGCGGAACAATGAGCGGACCCCCACAAAAATAAGCCTCAGCTTAGTCAGCCCGCACCTTTTCGGACCACTAACATTAGTATAGACTTAACTATATGTATGTCTATACATCTGTTCTGTTAACTGGAAAGAAATAAATGCATGAACTGACCCCACAGAGCAGCTGATCACAGCTGTTGGAGACCAGCAGCAGCTCAGTGATCCACAGCAGCAGCACCGTCAGGAGGGCGTAGCGCATCAGCCTGCTGAAGCACACGTAGAACCTCCTCTGCACGCTCACAAACCCCACGGCCGCGCAGAGCACCACCCCCGCCACCACGTTGACCGTGAAGCCAAAATCAAACAGCTGATTGTCGTCGCTGCCGCCACCGATCGGCGGCTTGGGAACGAGCTGCCGCGTCGTCCCCAGGCCGTACCGCACGGTCCGACGTCCGCCCTCCACTTTGGCGTGACCTCCGAAGCCCAGATAGCTCCACCGGGCTCCGATGTCTTTGTGGTTCGTGGCGATGGAGACTATTTTCTCTGTGCCGTTTACGATCAGAGAGAGCCTCACCCCGTCCCGGCTGCTGTCCGTAAACCTGCAGCCGGACACCTTGACGTAGGGCCCGTGCATCACGTACGCCACCCGGCTGACCGCGCCTGTGGCGGGGAAGGTGACGTTGACGTACTGCGTCCATCTCTTCTTGAACTCGGCCGCCTGCTCTGCCTCCTGGATGCTGGGGGCGGGGCTGCGGCCCTCGGCGTCCAACCAGAACATCTCGTAGTGGGCGTCCCACACGTCCATCAGCGCGCCGTGGTAGCGGTCCAGGGAGCGGTGGGCCACGTACTTGAAGTCGATGTCCAGGTTGTGGAAGAAGGCGCTGAGCGACGACACGGGCGAGTCGTCCCGCTTCTCCACGTGGTCGAGCACCAGCAGCGTCTGCGAGTCGAGCAGGACCAGCGCCCTGGATCACAATCACAACCAGATTCATCAGCTTTACAAAAGTAAAAAGAAAGTGGGTGAAATATAGTTTTCATGACAGTTATTTCCATAGCAAAACAACAAAGGGAAGTTTGTCGCTGTTACTACATGTGTCGCTGTTACTACATGGGGATCACTTACAACATGTCATCTTTTCGACACCCGACTCTAACCCTGACCCTAACCCTAACCTCCGTGGGGTGAGTCGCTAACGCTCCGGTCGAAATGATGGTCGTTCGAAAAAGCGCGATTTTCCCAAGGGGGAAGGGAGCTACTGTAGATCAATCAGATAGAATGATCAGGGGTCCTCAAAATGTTTTAGGCCAAGGACCCCTTAGCTGAGAGAGATGAAGCAGGGACCCTCCCCTGCTGAAGTCCTGTTATATATGGACTTAATATTGATGACATCAGGGATCTCCATATATGGGCATAGAGTGGTTCCCATGACATCACAACATACAAGCCCCTACATGGAGATCCCTGTCTGAACCAGCCACACCACTGTGATGTCACCTGTTTATGCCCATATATGGAGATCCCTGCTCTGAGTATCTGACATCACTGTGATGTCACCTTTGATGTCACCTGTGATGTCACAGTGATGTGTCAGGGGAACCACAGTATCAGGTGTTACCCGTCCGGACGGATATGGACAAGCTGTGCCGGTTCTGAGAGTAAACTGCGACCTACGGTCGCAATTTATCTTGAATGCTGAATAAAAATATCGTATATATAAAAAATAAAAAAAAGATCGGTACCTGTACACACTCTTCAGCCCCATGGAGGGAGAGTAGGCGCCCGCCGCCTCGCCACTCACAAACATGGTGTCCTTGTGGGCGGAGGAGGCGACCAGCTCCCCCTGGGCGTCGCCCACCCCGGGGTCGGTCCAGCGCAGCCACTTGGCGCACTCCCCCAGCTGCCCCTCCCACGGGGCGTTGCACTGGCTGCTGGGGGAGGGCCCGAACACCAGCACGTTGTTCAGGTAGCTGTGCTTGGGTCCGTAGAGCGCTTCAGACACAAACACCTGTTGGACAAAATCACCAAGTCAGTCTACCATCATCTAAAACAGTGGTTCTCAACCTTTTCAGGCCGCAACCCCCCCCAAATAATCATATTTTAACTATGTTTCACCAGTTTCAATTGAAACGGGCCCTGCGGCCAGGGGGGCCTCCGACTGCCGGTCTGTCAAAGTCCAAATGACGGTCAATGCGACTGACCGTCCATCGGAATCCCCCCTCGCAATGCGGCCCCCTTTCTCTATCGCGTTGCGGTGCTGCATATTTCCGCGGCCAGGGGGGACTCCAAATTAGATCTTGAAACGGGCCTCCAGAGAGAGTTGTTCAGACAGTTGACAAAGACGGTCGCATAGACTACAGCAAATTGACGAATTTGCTGACTAAACAACAGGATACACTATCCGACCTGATGAAGGAGGTCTTGGCTTTGAAGGCGACGGTCAAGGAAAGAGATCAAAAGATTGAAGAATTGGAGAAAAGATTGGATGAAATGGAACAGTTATGCTCAAGAAACAGAAAAAAAGGTACTTGGAGCAGAAATTGCAAAGTGATTATTAAACCAAATGGAGATACTGCCAAGATAACAGTGGTACGTGATTTGAAGGAACTGGACAATTATAAATGAAAGGTGCTGAAATGGACACAAACACTGCTGTATGTGAGAGTTTTATTCTTTCTGCCATTTGCTGCATAGTTTTTAGGTTGGCCTCTTCTGTACATGAGACTGTAAAACTCAAGGACTCTTGCAGCTTTGACTACCCTGGCTCGACGTACCAACAGCGTGATAGCATAAACTCCATTACAGTTAAAAGTCGAACTGACCCAGATAAAAAATTCAAAACAAGGACCTACATTGAAGCTTCCTGACCTAGTCGAGTTCAAAACTGCTCAACTGATGTTCAAGGCAAGAAATAAACTACTTCCAGCTAACATTCTTGACATGTTTAGTGATGGGGAGGGGTAGCCTGACTGCAAGCGCCAGACTCAATCACACACTTCGTTTTGGGATTGAGTCTGAGCCTGGGGACGGAGATTCTACTTCAGCGGGGACGGGGTAAAGCCTATTGACGTCACACACACACACACACATACACACACACACACACACAGCCCCGTGTGTCGCCGACGGCAACGCGGCGTGACATTGCAAAAATACGTTATTTCTCATAACATATTATATGACTGCATGTTTACGTTAGTGCAAAATGGTATTAAAACGTAATGAAACGGCACTATTGTATTGTTTATTAAAAGAATTCGAGTCGAGTCTGACTCCGCCATGACAGTTTTCACGGACCAAACAGAGTCCACTAGCGGCTCACGTGGGCAGAAGAGCACCAATCAGAGTCCACTACGGAATCTCACGTGGGCAGAACAGCTCCGAAGGGAGGGGGCTGGGACCGGACCAGCATACCACGTGCCTCAAGTCTACAGCCCTGGTTGGCCCATTCAATGCGCCCGCTCTTCAGGCGCGCTTGAAATAAAATAAAATATCTCCGGGTTCAGTCCACACTACACACCACCCACCAACAGGGGGTGGTGATGTGCGGACTGAAGTATCAGGCTAAGGGAGGGGGGCTATAACCTATGGTGGGAACTCAATTTTAAACAAGCAACTCTTCAGACCACCCGCAAAAGTATGTGCATTTCTGTTTGTGGAGTAAAGATTTGGAATAGTTTGACTGAAGAGATTAAACACAGTAAGAACATTTTAAAAAGATACTCAAATTAAATATCCTGGCTAAATACAGCAACACAGTAAGAACATCTTACAATTTAAAAAGATACTCAAATTAAATATCCTGGCTAAATACAGCAAAACATAGTCTTCATTTTTATTATCATTTTTTATTTGTTTTTCTCCTACTAATACTTTGTACCTACGTTCTTCCACTATCATTCTCTAGACGGTAACCTTGTATACTCTTATAACATATCTCTGTTTCTTGAATTATTATTATGAATTGTTATAATTATGAAATGGGTATTTTTATCAAGTCCATTATCTATATACATTCTTGTTTTTGGTTTTTCTCTTTTTCTTTCTTCCTTTTTTCTTTCTTCTTCTTTTCTTCTTTTCTTTTTTCTTTTGTTGTTTTCTTTTTATGACGGAAACGAAAAAAAAAAAAAAAAATCTGAACACTCTTATAACTAATCAATGTCTTAACTCACCCACTGCATAGGACGAGTTTGACGAGCTATATTTATGGGTCCACTCTGCTTATGACGAATATGACGAGTTATCAATTAGCTTTAATAACTATAAAACAAAAAAGTATGATCGCCGATTCGCCGTCCATAGCGCTCTATGGAACGGCCCTATTCACAAAAAACGGATCTGGATGTTCCAGAACGGAAATGGGGGGGCGGGACAACGACGCCTGTATCCTGTCTGCCGAAATGTCATCCGGTTCAATGTTGTGCAACACCAGCGTGGCGCTCAGTAGGTTTCGCTTTGAGCGATGGAAGGCTGTAGTGTTTTGTTGCTTACCGTGCCTGGATCGTATTGTGAATGCAATCGGTGAACCATCGCGCAATGGATTCGCGCGCGCGCCCACGTTAAAGGTAGGCAAAATCCTGGCGGTGTGGACCATTAGAAGGGTCTTAAAAATAGCGGTGGGTGAGTTTTTAATTTCATGAATAAGTAGGATAGGCATTCACAAGCTTTCAGCTTCTGCCTATTCCTTTTGATCACCTGTAACAATGATTATGTGAATGTATGACCTGTATAAATGTATGAGTTGATCAAATAAACTAAACTAAACTAAAACTAAACTAAACTAAACTGTTTTCACTATGTCTGCCTCTGATAATTGACAATTTGGCCAATGTTTAATTTGTCAATTTATAGGTATTAACTCACTTAGCGCCGAGCGACTTTCGGGGCGACTAACTAATGATGGCGTTTAGTGCCGAGCGACTCGGAGCGACTTTTATATAAAAGCATTGTTTAAGCTTTTAATTTGGGTTGATAGACGGAGCGGAACGGTTAGCTTACCTTCGACTAGCATACAGATGAAAACCGTGAAAAAAAAGGATACGATTATGACGTCACCTTTAAGCCATAGCTTCCTGTTTACGTAGGCCTCTGTTAGCCGCTAGGCTCAATGCAAATCATCCGACCCTCACGTAGCTTCACTAGGTCGGATTTTGATTCGGAAACTTTCTGTGTGGCATCTATATACGTTCCGATGCCCATACCAATGGTGGTTTGAGACGATCAAGCACGAATTGAGCAGTATTGAGCTCAAATGGCGGCCCGCGGCCTGTCCATTGAATGTCAATGGAGAGCATGTCATTGTACCATCCTGTTATGTCCTGAACCTCGTTTTTTATTCTGACTTAACATGGGACCATGGAAAGTCTATGGGCTATGGCTCACTCTAGTGGTCATCTTGTGGCATTCGCAGGCACGTGTACCTGGTTATGTAATGTGATTTTGGGGATTCAATATAGCTATTTCCTGGCGTTATAAGCGCAGATTCATATTGAAATCTGGCTCGCTCGGCGCTAAGTGAGTTAAAAAGTCATTAAATTGTCATATTGGACTATTTATACACTTATTTATTTATTATTATTATTTTTTTACTGTTGAGTGAGAAAACAATATTGCATTTTAAGTTAATCATCTGGGTACCCCCCAAAATAATCTGGGGACCCCCCTGGGGGTCCTGACCCACAGGTTGAGAACCGTGACGGTCGCTTATCTCCCGATTAGGGAGTCTTACTGGTACCTGTCCGTTGGGGGCGAAGGTGAAGGAGTTCTGGTCGGGGTGCTCGTGTCCTGGGTTGAAGCTGTTCCAGCCGTCTATCCAGGAGTAGCCTGGCTTGCGGTGGACCATGTCGTAGACGGCGCGGCCGCCCAGCTTCCCCGACTTGAAGGACACGAAGGTGTTGCCCTGGCCAGCGCCGGGCAGCCCCGCCCCGTAGGTCACCACGCCCCAGTTGGGGAAGACGTGCATGCGGGCCTCGCCGAAGCCCAGCGGAGGCTGAGGCGCCAGACCAGCGTCGTACCTATATAGGGGTGGGCGGTATGGTGATAAAAAATGGTGAGACGATACAATGTCTCCACGATATGCCTTTTCAGAGATATCATACTATATTGTGATACAATGAGGGAGCCTAATAAAAGAATCCTGTTGAATTGTTAATACAGAGATTCATTGCGGAATCTATTTAAACCTGCATTTTGGTCTAAATCAGTAGTTCTCAAACTTTAAAATGTCAAGGTCTCCCCTTAACTCTGAAAATGTAGAAATTTCATGTATACACTGTCAGAGTTACATACTTGCATGGGTCAATTTTAGACCTCCCAAAAAGAACCCAGAGAGTCCCTGGGCTCCCCTTTGAGGACCACTGGTCTAAATGGTCTGTTACTCCTTTTTCTTTTTTAGTTTTTGTTACCTTGTAGGTGGTCGTACTGTTAAGTAACTTAAAAAATAACCATGAAAACCAACATGGGACAGCCGTAGCTGAGCCGTTAGGGCGCCTGCCAGCCAGAGCTCCTGGTTGTCATAGGTACGATTCCCGGCCAGGGAGCTATGTGTCGATGGGTCCCTGAACAAGACTCTTAACTCCTAATTGCTCCCCGAGCGCCACATAAGGCTGCTCACTGCTCCTAGTTGTTATAGGATGGGTAAAATGCAGAGGACAAATTTCACGTATGTGCAAATGTATTGTGACAAACAACTCCCCAAGGCGTGGGGCCTATATTATTATAACATGAAAAAGAATTGTGGTAATATTGTGTATCGCAGTGGTTCTCAACCTTTTCAGGACGCGACCCCCAAAATAATCATATTTTAACTGATTTTAACTATATGCTCACGTAGATCGGCTATTTTCACAACTTCTGCCTCTAATATTTAACAATTTGACCAATATTTAATTTGTCATTTTAGAGGTATTAAAAAGTCCTTAAATTGTCACTGTAGAAATGTGCAGATACCCTCTATACACTTAAACTTGTTGTTGGTTTGTTTACTGTTGAGTGAGAAAACAACGTTGCACATTAAGCCAATCATCTGGGGACCCCCAAAAATATTTTGGGGACCCCCTTAGGGGTCCCGACCCACAGGTTGAGAACCACTGGTGTATCGTGATACAGATTGGAAAAAAATATGGTGATATCGTATTCTTCCATATCGCCCACCCCTAGTCGTATGTACCAGATGTACTCGGTGTGCAGCGTAGTCCAGCGCTGGGCAGTTGACTGGCCCATGGGGCCGTCCTTGGGCCGGTGCTTCCTGACGTGCTGCGCCAGCCAGTTGCCCGTGCCGTTGCGCATGACGAACGCGTCCAGGAAGACCAGCTGGCTCTCCGGGCCGTAGAACCAGTTGTAGTTGGAGTCGGCGATGCCCACCGTCCTCTGGAAGCCCGGCAGCAGCGTGGCGTAGTAGAACCAGAAGTGTTCCCGGAGCCAGTTGTTGCGCGCGTGGTCGATGTTGAAGTGCCGCCGGGCCAAGAAGACGTACTGCGTGACGGACTTGGCCGTGTAGCTCCCGTAGGCCACGCCCTCGTTGAGGGAGCCGTCCACCATGTGGTTCAACAGGAACATGGTTCTCTCCATGTAGTTCACCGCCACCTGGTTCAGTGGTGGGGAAGTATTCACATGTATTACTTAAAGGAGTAGTTCACCCCCAAAATGACTTGGCACTCCTAAGACAAAAAATGTATTACAGTAAATTTACGCCCAGTTGATTCTGAATAGGGGCCCAAATGCATGGCCCCGGATGGGGACACAAATACAAGGCCCTGGATGGGGACCCAAATGCATTTGGGTCAGAATCAATGGGGGTACATGTACTATAATAAATGTTTTTGTCTTAGGAAAGCGACAAATACAAAAAGGTATTATTGAACTCAAGTCTCCATGGCGTGACTAATCAATAGAAAAAAGGTCATTTTGGGGGTGAACTACTCCTTTAAGTAAAAATATCAAATACTGCAATGTAGAGTAATGTAAAGTAGAAATCCGAAATTCATAATTTACTTAAAGGAGTGGCGACACCGGCCAAAAATTAACATTATGATACAGTAGGTCACGTGGTGTTTCTTCAAACAGTCTGAAAAGGAGGCGGGCCGTATCAGTTAGTAGTGAATGTATACTTCGTCCGTCGTGCGGTGCCGCGCAATGTATACTTCGTCCGTCGTGCGGTGCCGCGCACAACCTTGTTGTTAGCGTGTAGCGCGGCTAGCGCTGCACCGCACGGCTATCTGCGAGAGCTATTGTGTGTGTACACACACACACACACACACACACGTGCGCGAAAGCACACACACACACAGGCTACACACACACAGAGTGTATGAGCCGCGGACCTCCTCTGCGGAGGAGGAGGAGGAGGAGGAGATCGCTGGTCCCTCGTTCTACGGTTGCTCCGGTGTCCCGGGTGCTCCAGTCAGGTTAGGGCAAGAGACAGCAGGGTATGGCCGACAAAACCGTCGCATAGACGGGGAGAAGCGTGTTGACCCTCGTACACCTTTTTTGACACCTTTTTTGAAGAAGACATTTACTTTTTTATCGGTCTAACCATTGATTTTATAGCGAATGCTATATCATTTTTACCCCTAGAACTGATAGTTTTAAAGTTGGTTTAGAAAGTCGGAAAGACACCTCGGACAGCTTTTTTTGGGGCAGTTTCAAAAGATAATGATATGGATAATCGACTCCGCCCCTCCCCCCATATTAGCCCAATCAAATTAATTTATTTCGGTTACTATACAGAAAGTACTACTTTCAGTACAGTAACTACAATAAATTAATTTGATTGGGTCATTTAACATGGGGGTACATGACATCATTAAAAAAAATTGGCTAATTTGATAGCCATAATTAGCTGTTTTGGCCGTGTCACGCCCCCTTTAAGTACAATTACAAAGGTGTTGGTATCAAAATGTCGTAGAAAGTACTCAATATGCAGAATTTTACAACTTTTCAAAAAACTTTTTTTTTTTAAATAGCAGATCTACAAGCTCACAGATCAGCTTGTAGAGCAAAAATGTGGAGGATCCCCTGTAGTAACTCTGAGGACCCCCTAGGGGTCCTGGACCCCCTGTTGAAGACCCTTGCTTTCCACCACTGACCTGTTTCCAGATCATGGACTCTGGGTGCTCGTGGCTCCCGGCCACTATGGCTCCGGTCAGGATGGCTAGAACGTTGGTGGTCTGGTGGTTGTGCAGGTACTGCCTCCCCCAGCCACGGTGCTTGGACAACTCGTACAGCTCCGCCGTCTCGGATCGGATCCTCTCCAGGTAGACGCCACGTCGCTTCTCGTCCAGACGAGAGTGGATGAAGTCGTAAGCGGTGGCGAAACCGGTGAGGGAATGCGCCGTGGGCACCTCGTCATTAGGAGCCATGGTCACCTTTATAGGGATGCAAAATTATTGATTCATTCATTAATTGATAACCTTATCAATCGATCGTCAACGAGCAACGAGCAACAAGCTTCAGCTGGACACACACACACACACACACACACACACACACACACACACACACACACACACACACACACACACACACACACACACACACACACACACACTGTATGCAGTGCTCTACTGTGGTTATTCTAAGCTCACATTTGATATCGCACACACCATACAACTTTCACTAATTTATTAACAGTTTAGTATGTGAAATGGCACATTATGTCTCGTGGCTGGTTCTACAGACAGGGATCTCCATGTATGGGCATGAAAGGTATTGTATGTATGATGTCAGATGTCCTTAGACGTCATAGGACTTTCACCTAACAAATAACTGAGTAAGCATGTTTGGGCTCTCACAGCATATCTCCTACAGTACATGGATCTCCATATATGGGTACCAGTGGTATCCATATATGGGTAACTGGTCCGATATACATCACTGGCCAGATGGCCAACGAGATTGCTTGTCGCCCTGAGGCGTCTTACTAGTTGTTAACAGCCCTAGTTACCTTCCAGTCTGGGTAGGCTGCCATCCTGTCCATGAATTTCATGAGAAAGCGCAGGGCGCCAGAGTCCTCTGGGCACAGCAGGCAGTAGAGTGCCAGCGGCGGCAGGTTGTTGCCATAAATCTCATTCCACTTGCCAGTGAACTCCTGGTGTTTCACGGGAGGCATGTAAACAGCTGCGTTGGATAACATGGTCAGCACGGCCGTCCGGATGACTTTAAATATGTGGCTGTGGGTGGTGGAGGACCTCTGCCTCAGCAGCGGCACATCCGCTTGGTTAAAGTACAGGTTGGGGTGGGACTTTGTGGGCTGGGGTCTCTGCGGCTCCGTGGTTTTGTCTGGAGCGAGCTTGAGTCGCAGCATTAAGTCCTCTGTGAAGATGTCTCTATCTGAAGAAGTGGTGTTGAACACCCTGGAGAAAGAAGAGGTGTTGAACACCCCGGAGAAAGCAGCGCCTGCTGCAAACACTGACAGCAGCATCACAGGGTAGACGGTCCAGTTATGATTATTACTAGACATTATGAGGTGTTTATTAAATGCATGTTACAGACAGGTTATCACTGCATTTTATCGTGCAGTTGTTTTTGCATTTTTAGCCTCATAGCCTATGTGACATCTGGAGATAATAGTATGTATGATGATAATAGTCTGTATGATGCAAAAACCAGACAGTCCATAATAGAATATAATAAGAGAAAAGAGAAAATTTGAAATAGTCCTAGTCCTGTCATATAATAAAAAATCACACCCAATGGGAAGTGAGCGGTGGTCGTGCTTGCATAACGTCTTCAGACTAGGATTTAAGTCTAGGATGTACAGGCTACACACACACACACGTTTTACTATGGCAAAACGCTGAGGAAAAAGGCTACAGACACACACACAGCCACTCTATGGAGCGGTTTCCCACCGCTCAAAAATATGACAGTATAGTCCATAAGTCCATATTGGATATTTCAATATAAAATTATATGCAAAATCAGCCAGTCCACAATAGTAGCCCACATAGCAGTCACAAAAGAAGAAAGGAAAGGAAAAAAAAAACTTTTCCCCACCCCTATCATGTCATAAAAAGATGACTAATCCATATATCCTTTTAAAAGAGTATCATAACAGTTTACCAGTAATTGATTGTTTGTGTGCTGCAGTGCACCTGAGTAAAAGGTAGACACAGATGGTGCATCTTCCGGGGGGGGATATAAGAACAATGACATGCTGCATGCTGCCATCCTCCTCACAGTGTATAGGCTAATGTGTATTTAGCCTCCCTGCTGTGATCCAGCAGCTCTGCACTCTCACATATGATCTCCTCCTGCCCAAAACATGTATTTCCTCCTTGGACATACATCAGTCCATCAGTGTCCTACCCAATGACTGCTATCCCTGCATCATCCATGGACATCAGTGTCCAATCAATCACTGCCACCCAGAATCTCCGTGTTGTCCCCATCATCATGCATGAACTTCATCATCATCATCCACGGTGAACATAACGCATCATCTCCACCGCTGTTACTGCGTTAGAAGTCCCTGTCTAGCTGCAGAGCCTCTGACAGCGATCCGCTGATCAATTCTAATATCGGTCTACTCTTACAACTCTTAATCGGGAAATTAATCGTTTTCCATCGCAGATCGATCGGTGTTTATGAGTCCTTATGATAATATCTCGCTCTAAAGCCCCCCTATGCAGTTGTTACAGCTGTGAAGTCAATCCTCAAGTATGAGACATTATTCATTATTATAATAATCCAGCAGATCTGCAGAAATAAAGCATTGGGCGATTAATAATCCTCCTCAGTCCAAACCCATGGAGATGCTCTGTGCGTAAAAATCCTTAGTGATCAGAGTGTTATCGCAGCCGTTGTGTCTCGAGTCCTCACAGACACAACACAACTACTACATCCCCGTGTTCCACCGCGTTATGTCCGCACGGCAGTCTGAAGTGAAGTGAAGTGTATCTCCCGCCTCCACTCCACTGTCTGTGATTGTTTTCCTGCTGTTACAACGTATGAACCGTAGAGGGAGCTGTGGCTTCAGAAGACGTCATACCACACATGTGCACTAGGATTGATTGATTGCTTGAATAATTTATTAGAAGGGTGTATAGGAAAACGTACAGTTTCATGACTCACTGGTAGAAGGTCAACTAAAAGGGGAGCCTAGTAAGCTTTACGGCTTATTTACACAGGAACCACTTGATGTATCTCATTATGACATTGAAAGACAGACGGATAAAGGCAGCCAGTTCCTTTCATGGAGACTGGTAGATGGGGAGAGATATTTTAAAATGATGAATAGGCTAATAAGAAATTGAAATCAACTCAGTAAATGTGTGGACATGTGGACATGCTAAAGTAAAGTTATTTTAGTCTAATGGCCTGTTGGGCTGTGTGTGTGTGTGTGTGTGTGTGTGTGTGTGTGTGTGTGTGTGTGTGTGTGTGTGTGTGTATGGCGGCTTTATCGTGCCACATGGACGTTGCTACACTCGCGCGCACGCATTCGATTTTATCTGTGTTGTACTGAACGCATGAACGTCTCCTGTCATTTTCAAATGGCTTTTGAATCAGAACGCGCAAACGTCGCCGGCACGCGTCCCCCTGTGCCTTCTCTTTTGTGCCTCACAGGGGAACGCGAGGTCGCGTAGTGTTAGGCGTTTGTGGCGAACGCATGTGTTAACGCACGCATACATCTAATGGCCATGTGGCCATCATGCGTGAGACGACACGGTCAAATGCAGCGCCGCCATGAACTGTACGCGTGATTGACTTGTTGCTCTGCTCTGGAACGCACGTGTGAGATGTGTGCCACCCATTTGATTCTCAGCGCTAAACCTGCGTGTGTGTGTGTAGACGTGTATATCAAATAAAACATCCAGACGTTCATGCGAGCATGCGTTGGTCTGTCTCCACTGTGATGGGCTGCATGCTCTCTGTGCTCCTTGGCTGACGTAGCAAATTTGCTTTATATAGGCCTATTTGAATTGGGATAAAATACAGACCCTCAAGGACCACCGGTGGTCCTTTGGTGAGTTGGTGGTCCTGGTGGTCCCCCCCCCCCAAGGACCACCGTTGGCCAAGGACCACCGTTGGTCCTTGGGGGAAGTTCCAAGTGGTCCACAGCTAAATTATGGAGAGTTGTTAACCAAATGGATCTTTTAAATCTTTAGAGTATAAAGTGAAACCAAATAGATTTCGTTTCATTTTCTGGAAACACCCCGCCATTCCGAATATATTATTTATTATTATTTGGGCGATGATGTGATGTTGAAATGTAACTTTCAGATCAGCGCATGCATGAGTCACGGCCTTGCGCCCTGCTGGTTGGGACTAATAGCCTATATTAAGTAGAAGTGTGTTGTGTTTATGGACTAAAATAACAGATGCTGGTTATTTTATTTGTTTTGCCCATTTTTATATTTGCATTTTAACCAAATGTTTTAATCCTTGACTGATTGAGACTATACATATTTCGTTAATTTATTTATATTTATTTATTTATTTATTTATTTAACTGTTTTTGTTTTGTTTGGTGTTCCTAAGTTGAGCCCTTCGGAATGGCTGCCTTCTGGTTAAGTTGTCAGTTAAATTGCTTTATTTATTATTTGTTTAGTTCTGTTCAGTTATGTTGTGTTTAGACCTTTATTTCGTTATTTGTTTGTTTTGTTTAGCTGTTAACTTCAGCTCTGAGCAGCGGCCTGGCCTGCCGGGCTCAATTTGTCACGCACATGTCGGGCTTTGGGCTGGGTCGGGCTTGAGAAAAATAAATAAAGAAAAAAATTGGCAAGATCTGTGCTTTGCATCCCGGCCAGCAGCAGTTCCAGTGAACGGGTTTTCAGCGCTGCGGGCAGAACCATCTCCGAGCGAAGGACATCGTTGAACGATTTTCTTCATCACAATTTATAAGATCGGTGAGTACAGCCTAGCCTTTAACTGTTGGCAATATATACCCAATGGCCAACGTAGAATGTAGTCATCTTGGTCTCTTGTGATCTTATCATTTATTTATAAATGTATTTTATTTAATTTCAGCTGCTTGCTGTCTGATTGGATTATTCGCCGGTGCGGCCTCCCGGCGCGGCCTTGCGCCCAGCGCTGGATTTTTGGGACTATTAAACTGAACGAATAAGTGTTGATTCATACAAAGAAAAGTGCTGTGTTACGGACTAAAATAACAAATGCTGTTTATTTTATTTGTTTAGCCTATTTATATACTTTAATTTAACCAGGGAATGGGAATGTTTCGTTGCTTGACTGATTAAGGCTATTCATTCTAATATTTTATACACATACTTAACTTGAGATTGTTTATTTTAATTGCACAAATGTCGCACAACGCAAACTCAAAGGATTGTTCATTGTTAAATTGTCCTCGGGAGTCGGGACCTGTTTCACAATTGAATAAAGACAGTTGGAAAGGGGTATCATGTCTCTGTTCTTCACCAATATTTAAAATGTAATGAAAACAAAAGGCCGCCGCTACACGCACTCTGCAATTAAGCTTGTTTAGAAAAATGTCGGTCTTCGGGCCGGGCCGGTCTCCAATTGTCAATTATGTATCGGGCTTTGGGTTAGGGTTAGGTTACATTAGATTTCTGACCATTCTGGCCGCCTCCTCCCCTCATTGATTTAATTTCTGATCACCCCTCCCTCCATCGCACATAGTGTATTATTTGTGAGGAGTTGCTCACATTTAGATGAAAGGAAAGTGCTTCTGGAGTCACTTGTATATCATATATAGGCTATAGGCTAATATAATATAGGCCGATGTGTGGGTCTCTCGCCCTAGCTCGCGCGCGCTGCTCTCTGTGCCAAATCATGTCCAAATGGAGACGCTTTTGCGCAGCGAGTGAGCCAGCGGAGGGCAAGACGAGGGGCAGAGAGAGAGAGAGAGAGAGAGAGAGACGTTGTCCTCTTCGTAGATATTCATATATTGCTAAAGTATTTTCTGTCTGGTTTATTGCTGGTAGATTTTGCGAGACTCTCCCGCCGCCGCTGGTTTTATTTTTTGATTGCCCGTTTACGAACGTTGACCGCTGATAAATAGGCTAATGCGGCGCTTGCGGGGGTCCTGCGGTTACACACAGGGAGATGGAGGAGGCATTATTATGCAGCTTGGATACATTCATGTCCCTGGACAGACGTGCACGGACGATTCCTTGTTTCGGATGACAAAGTGCAGTGCGAGCGCAAACGTATCAATTAAATATGCAAGAATGTGGCAACTTCACCCCTCCCATTCGCACGACTAAACCGAATTATATTATGAGAATGTGGCCTCACCATTTAGGCCTACTGCTAATCTGCATAGATTCTCTGCCATTCCGCCATTTTTTTTGTACCATGCATGTTCCAAGCTCCTCCATGCTCCGGTTTAGATAACTACTGTACAACGCATTTGCCCTTCGCAATAGGGCCAGGTCTGTCTGTCTGTCTGTCTGTCTGTCTGTCTGTCTGTCTGTCTGTCTGTCTGTCTGTCTGTCTGTCTGTCACGCAGCAATGCATGCATGCGCTCAGCGGAGAGGCAGCCCCTTGCCTAGTTAGTAAAGCCTGGTGTGCGAGGTTACCTAGTTAGTAGTATAGTAATAAGGGTAATAATAACCCCTCCCCCTCTCTCTCTTTCCTTTAGTTGTCTTGTTATAGGCATATAGGCATAAAACGTACGGCTAAAGTGGATCAATGGATGTTTTATAATATAATAGGCCTAATCATATCTTCAAATACCTCAACATTTTACTTGAGTATACAGTATAAGTAAATCTACTTAGTTACTTTGCCCCACTGCGCCCAGTGAGAGCAGAGAGAGAGAGAGAGAGAGAGAGAGAGAGAGAGAGAGAGAGAGAGAGAGAGAGAGAGAGATCTCGGCAAGCGCCGAGGTCCATTTGGTTACCAACTGTCCAACTCCAAATAAGAGTATATTATGAGAATGTGGCCTCTTATGTGAACTCTTAATAAGCTGGGGATTGTGGACCACCTCAAGCCTCAAGGACCACTGGTGGTATTTGAAGCAGATGATCAGATCGTGCAAAACTCGGAATACCCCGAAACGCTTTGCGTGGTGTCACAGGCGAGAGAGATGAAGCAGGGATCCCCACAACCTTCATAGATTCCATATAGTTTCATTGTTTGACAGCACAATCATCAGTGTATTTTGGATTCATGTGTGAAATAGCCGATTTACAAGCTCACAATGCCTAGCAGCAGGAGGCGGTGTGAGCTTGTAGATCTGCCATTTTTGGCTAAAGTTCTCAGAATAGCCTATACGCTAGGGTTCAAGTGGTTAATCTACTGACGGCCTTAAAATAATGATTGCTGGATCATCGGCTTCTACGTCGATGTGTGTAAGGTCATGTTGCACCCCTCTTGGCCTTGGGCACAACGTATGCTTCGCCAATATCTTTATATAGGCCTATACAGACAGACAGACAGACAGACAGACAGACAGACAGACAGACAGACAGACAGACATAGAGAGGGGGTGGGGGGGGGTGGGGGGGAGACGAGAGAGAGAGACCAGCTATGGTCCATTAATGTTCATGAATCTTTTTTTTTTTGCGCAGCCTCCTCGCCAGCATGGTGCTTTAAAACGGCGAAATTAAACAAATATAGGCCTATTCGCTATATAAATATTTTGTTCGTGGGCCTGTGTTTCGCCGTTAATAGTTCTCCTTGGCTTTATTTATTTTTTCCTATAGGCCTACGCCAATGTAATGTGCACAGGAGTATTTTAGTTGCACAAAAAACAACCGCTCGCCCAGAACGAACCAACGGCGCAGTACAAAACCAAGGCAGGCAGGGTCCATTTGGTTTCATTTTACGCTCTCAAGAGTTAAGGGTCTATATAGTTCCGTTTGGTTACTCTCCATATTTTAACTGGAGATCACCTGCATGGAAACCCTAACCCCTCAAGGACCAACACAGCACTGGTGGTCCCCGGACCACTGGTTGAGACCCACTGCTGTAGACTCAATATACTGTAATCATATCGAACAAAAATAAATACCCTATGAATTCAATGAAATGTCGGCTTGACAAGTGTAACGCTGACACTGCATGTGTAATGGATGTGTAATGAATGGATGGATGAAATAATAAAATGTACTTTTCATCATGTCTGTTGCTAAGGTATGGCAACATGACTGGTGTCTTGCACGCACGCGAGGGCGCGCGTGCAAGACACCAGTCATGTTGCCATACCTTAGCTTT